>NW_028074620.1:1531689-1845923 GCF_014824575.4 Sturnira hondurensis
CTGGTTCACTGTTGGTGGGATTGCAGACTGGTACAACCACTATGGAAAACAGTATGGAATTTTCTAAGAAAACTAAAAATGAACATGCCTTTTGACCCAGCAATTCCACTCTTAGGAATATATCCTAAGAATCCTGAAACACCAATCCAAAAGAACCTATGCACCCCAATGTTCATAGCAGCACAATTCATGATAGCCAAGAGTTGGAAGCAACCTAGATGCCCATCGGTCAATGACTGGATCAAAAAACTATGGTACATTTACACAATGGAATTCTATGCTGCAGAAAGGAAGAAGGAACTACTACCCTTTGCAACATCATGGATGGAACTGGAAAGCATTATGCTGAGTGAAATAAGCCAGGCAGTGAAAGACAAATACCATATGATATCACCATTAACAGGGATCTAAACAAAACAAACAAGCAAGCAAAATATGACCAAAGACACTGAAACAGGGAACAGGCTGACAGGGTCCAGAGGGGAGAGGGGAGAGAATCATAGGGGAAAAGGGGATGGACTCACATGAACAGGTATAAAGGCCACATGGACAATAACTAAGGGTGGGGGGGTGGAAATGGGAGGGTGGTGGGGAGCATGGGGCGGGGAGCGGGCAGGGTTGGGAATATAAGACAGAAAGCTGTAATTGAACAAGAATTAAATTAAAAAATTATTTTAAAAAAAGAAAAGAAAAGAAGGCCTGATAAATACATTGTGTCCTTTGAAGCTTGCTCTGCCTTGTATAGCTCTGTTGATATAAACCAGATGTTTAAGTTCAAGGCACAAAGAGTAAACTCCTCATCTCAGGAAACGTGTCTTAAAGACCATCTGGCATCAACATGAGTAACAGACCCAGACCTAAGGCAAATCTCTGCGTTCCTTCCATTGTTATCTATAGATAATACCTTTTTTTGTATGTCTATAGCCTTTTTACATTGATTGGTGAGCTATGCATGTATGCTGTATACCCCTACACATATTATTCCCAATAAAAGCCATTTGGGAGAGGGTCTTGGGGCATTCCCCACTGGAAGGAATTGCCATCCCCTTTTCCACTGGAACAAGATTGTATCCAGGACAATTTATTCTCATCTGCTGTAGCTGGGAGAGCTCTGTGGGATGGAGTTTTCTCACATTTAGCAACGCAATCAAGCCCTTCTATGCTTACCTCTCACTCTTTCCCATCTCTCAGTGTCCAAGCTACTAGTGTATTGCACTATGCTCCCTTCTTATATCCTAGGGCCTCTGACATGCTCTTTCCTCATCCTGAAATGTCTCACATTCAACAACATCCACTCTCTTCACCTATTTATTAACATTCTTTGTAAACAATAAATGGTCAAATAGAAAAACAAATTTTGCTTTTTTTAGGAGCCTTCCTAATCTTTGTCTGCTTTAGGTAATATTTCCATTTGCTACCATGAACTATATTCCATTTCTTCATTTATATGAATTTATAGTTTTAATTAATTTTGTGTGTTTGATTATAGTCCTCTCTCCTAATAATCTATAAATTCATTAAGAACAGTCATTATATCTAATTTTGCTCCATTTAATCCCCAGACTCTGTTTGGCACCTGAAACATTTTAGGCATCCAATATATATGAGTATTTGTTGAGTGAATGAATGAAGGTTAAGTTCTGTTCATTGCCAAAAAATGACTTGGCTCCAGCAATTCCAAGTCTTTCTCTGTCTCACATTTCTAGTTCTTAGAAGATAAAAATCTGACCAGTCCTGCTTGAACTATATACAAATGCTGGATCAACAATCTAGGGCCAGAAGTTTAAGGTTATGAGTAGGCATGTGATCACTGAGGGTCATATATTTTCCCAAAAAAAGAGAATACTTGGAGCCAGCAGCTCAAGTAAGTATTGACTACAAATTCCTGTCACTGGATTGGTACAAAATGTAAATTAGATGTTATTGCATGGTGTTCTGCACAGTGTGGAGAATATGCTTAGCACTTTAGAGATTTGCTTTTGTTTCAAGTCACCTTTTCAAGTATTCTATACACACACACACACACACACACACACACACAGATTAGAAGCCTACACTCAAATACCTCAAAAATAGGGGGTTTTTTTTGCCACTTATAACCTATTTTAAGATTAGAAAATCTTCATACAGGCCAATGATTAACAGCAGGCATCTGTAATGTTTAGTAATCTGGCATAGATTATAAAATGGTGATCACAGAAGTGGAAGAGGGTGGAGGGGGGATACATAGTGATGAAAAAATATAAATATTTTTTTAAAGGATTATATATTGAAAACCAATTATCTACAAAGCACTGACTTAATAAAAGTAAGCTCCACATCTGCCCTGGCTGCTGTAGCTCAGTGGATTGAGCACGGGCCTGCAAACCAAAGGATCGCTGTTTGATTCCCAGTCAGGGCGCATGCCTAGGTTGCAGGCCAGTCCCCTGGGTTGCAGGCCAGTTCCCAGCAGGGGACACATGAGAGGCAACTATACATTATCTCTCCCTCTCTTCTTCCCTTACCCTCTAAATATAAATAAATTAAATCTTAAATAAATAAATAAATAAAAATAAGCTCTACACCACGGGAGTGTATAATCAGAGTGGTAGACTCATGCAATTATGATGCAATGAAAGGTCTTAGGAGAGAGCTGTATACCGAGTACTACAGAGGTAGGAAATGGGAAAATGCCATCAAGTATGGGCAGGCAGATTTTGAAAGAATATTTATGTACACATGCAACATTCTCCTGCATTGGTATTTTCTTTTTTCTTTTAAGATTTTATTTATTTATTTTTAGAGATAGGGGAAAGGAGGGAGAAAGAGAGGAAACATCAATGTGTGGCTGCCACTCACGTGCCCCCTGCTGAGAGCCTGGCCTGCAACCCAGGCATGTGCCCTGACTGGTAATTGAACTGGTCAACCCTTTGGTTCACAAGCCAGCACTCAATCCACTGAGCCATACCAGGAAGGGCTGGGTTAACCAAATGTGTGGAGGTTGGTCTCTTTTTCACTTGAAATGCCTTATGTAGGTCCATCAAATCCATAAGTGCTAGCTGTCTTTTAATCATAGAAAACCCAGACTCCCAGGAATATTTCTCTTTCCCTTACAAAAACCTGTTTCCTGTTACTTAAAAGTGAAGGAGCTTTCCTGCTAGCTTAAATCTTGTAAAAAATTAGAATTAGGAGGCAGATACTGACAAATGGGGAATTCACTATGTTTCATAACCTTCAAGTATCCACTCTCTCTTAAATTTCTTGATTTCTAGGATGCCACAATGAAATTGAATTTTTTTCTCCAAGTGACAAATATTCTAATTTTCTGAGTTGGGAAGAATCAAGTTAAGAAAACAGTTCAAATACCAACTTAAAACCAATTGAAAATCATGGAGCAGAGGAAGAATGTGAATTTCACCCTGGACTAGTTCCAAATCAATTAATTGGGCATAAAATATTTTATGCATTTATTTCTAGGGTTTGACCATTTATACATTCTCTTTAAAAAATTATGGATCAGATCTAAATCTTCGAAAAACTGTAGCTAGTTCCATTGAAGGAGTACCCACAACTTCTGAAAAAAGAGTTTTCCTTGTATCTGTTAATAAGCCGAAGTTTCCCCACATATTTTGAGTTATTTTAAATCATTTGAGAATCAATTATAAATATTATATGGTTACTTCTGAGAACCTAATATTATTTGTATACATCCTCAAAAAATTCTAATTTTTATTATCTGTACTTCTCAATGTTGCTATTATTATTATGTTTCTGTTACATTAATTATTATTATTATTATTATTATTTGGATAAACACTGCTTAGTAAGCTTTTATTCAAACAAGAAATTAATGTTAGAATAAATTTGTTTTGCTTTGCTTTGCTAATCTATCACCCTAAATTAGGAAAAATAAGTGTATTTTCCTTCAAAAATTTGTTTACAGTAGAAATATACTAACTTTGAATTGTAAAAACAAACTCCCATCTTATAGACATGATATCAAATGGATGTGAAGAGTATGTAGTAAAAATTAAACTCCAATAAGTGAATATGCCATTCTCATATGATCAAAAGCACACACTGTAGCTCAGCTCTCTGAGTACATACATATGTTCAAAGCAAACACCCATAAATTTACATTCACTTCTGTTCCACCATTGATTTGGCCTTCTGAAAATGCTTGCCTTAGAGACAAATCATCTTAACAGGATTCAGAAGCAGCAAAAAGAAGTAAATGAACCCCAGTTACCCATCACTGGGAGAAGAAAAGGTACAATTAAAACAATCAAGTGGACTAATAAACATGTATGCATAGAAAAACCCAGAACAGCACATAAGATAAACTCTAACACCAAGTACGCAAGTAATACCAGTAATGGGAGTAAAGGACATGTTCTGACAACTATATCTGGTACTCAAATAGATACTGTGACAAATAAAAATAGCCAGAACAAGCTTTGTAATAGAGTTAAGACACTGTAGGAAACTAATGACTGAGGATAAAGACAAACGTGGTGACAATGGCAGGTAGTGTGACAAATGAAATGCTTGCATAAGCAAAATTCAGGAAACCAGACAGCTGAAAGACCCAAGACCATGATTGAGACAAATCTGTCAGCAATACTGATAGCATCACACTGTGCCAAAAGACAGTGCTAAATTATAAATGTTAATGGTAGAGGGATTCAGTAAAACCACAAACAGAACAAAAGAAATGGAAAATGCCCTTTCTGTAGTGTTTGATGTAGGTCTTCATTTTAAGGAAGATATAGAGTAGTTCCTCTTTACCTGTGGACTGTACGTTCCAAGACCCCCAGAAGATGCCTGAAAACTCAGATAGTACCAAACCCTATATGTATTATGTTTTCCCTATACATACATACCTATAAAGTTTAATGTATAAACTATGCACCATAAAGTCTAACCATAACTAGTAATAGAACAATTATAACAACATATTGTAACAAAAAATGAAACAAAAGTCTTTCTCTCCCAAAATATCTTACTGTAATTACCTTATCAGTTAAAGGAAACACATTATGGCTTCTTTTTGGCATACCTGAATTGCCAGCATCACTACTCTTGTGCTTTGGGACCCTTATTTAGTAAAATTAGGGTTATCTGAACACAAGTACTGTGATACTGATGCAGTTGTTCTGATAACCAAGACAGTGACTAAGTGACTAGTGGGTGTGGAGCGCTTACACTGCAAAGACGCTGGACAAAGGGAAGATTCATGTCCCAGGTGGGACAGAGCAGTACAGTATTAGATTTCATTATGCTACTCAGCATGGTGTGCAAGTTAAAACTTATGAATTGTTTATTTCTGAAATTTTTATTTTGATATTTTCAGGCCTCAGTCGACTGCTGATAACCAGATGCAGATAAGGGGGGACTGCAGTAATAGTCTCGTTTTTACATGCAGGAGCATCTTTGAGTTCAGGAAGCAGCATGCTACTGAATGCCACCAACCCTTTTCTACCACTGCCCTTTTGTCATTAGGAAATGTTCACTTGCATAGAGAATCTTGAACTCAGCCATAAATGAACATTCAGAAAGTCAGATGACAGAAGAAAAAACAAGGAATAAAGAAAGAATATAAAGCTAAAAAAAGGAAGAAAGGGGGCCAAAGGAAGAGAAGACAAATAATAGCTGAAAGAAAAGTAAAAAAAGATAAAAGAATAAAAAATCAACTATTCAAATACTTGCTGAGCAGCTACTAGTGTAAGATAGATACTGCACAAGGCATTAGAGATAGTATGGTGGAAAAATGGTCATGGTCTCTGGCTTCACAGAGCTTAGAATTTGGTAGCAGAAAAAAGACATTAATTAAACAACCACACAAAGGAATGCAAAATTGAAATCCTGATAAGTGTTTTGAAGACAGAGGTACATGATACTCTGCGTGCATAACAGAAATTATACTGGGAAGTTTTCTCTAAGGAATTGATAATGAAGATGGTACAAAGGAGCAAAGGTTTGATGGCACAGGTGGACAGTCCTCCAGACAATGGGACTGGCATATGCACAGGCCCTGTGGTAAGAAAAATAGTGAAAGAGCAGGACTAAAAGAAGGTGAGGAGGTGGGGGAGGTGCTGGAACAGAGAGAATCTGGGAGTGTATGGTATGCCTAATGAGGCTGGAGAATTAGGCTTCACTCAAGCTATTGGATCTTCTTCCTAAGAGGAATAAAACCCCTGGAAAGTTTTAAGGATAAGAATAGCATAATCTCCATTTACTGAGCAGCTAGCGTATCCACCACTATGGGCCAGCCCATGTGTCCATACCATCTTCACACTCACCTCACACACTCCATCTGCCACTTATCCAGCATCCAAGACTTATTCTCAGTCAAGGGCCTTTGAATCGCAGCTCCCCGTGCCTAGAACCCTCTTTCTCAATGTTCACATGTCTACTCCTAACTTTACCTTAGGTCTCAGCTCATATGTCTCCTCATACAAACCTTTCCTAAATCCAAACTTAAAGACCATTCTATCCCTACTGCTATCTATCCTCTTAACTGGCTTTATATAGTTTCACTATTCTTACTGCTAACAGAAACTACATTCTAAGTATGTTTATTTGTTAGCATTATAAAACACATGTATACATCAATACACATACACACACACACACAAATTTGTCTCTAGGAAGGCAGAGACTTTATTGCTAACAATGCCTGGTACATTGCAGTGCTCCATAGTATTGAGTGAATGATGCAAAAAGAATGAGTACTGATTGTCACTTAGATCACAATCACCCAAAGGAGCTGTATTCTAGCCTGGTGATTTTGTTATCTGCATTCTCTCCACCACTTTACCGAAACAAGACAGCCTCAAACTTAGAAAGAATTATCAATCAGAAACCTCTACTTACCTTACCTAGTTGCATCAGAACACAATGAAACACTGAGAAAGGCATGAATATAAAATTACCCTGCATCAAGCATACTAAAGAGAGGACATTGGCAAATTTGCAGGTAAGACTAGAGATATTATTTAGGATTATATTATTTGCAAAAATAGTGCTGCTGTCCTAATTTGAAAACACACAAATACACAAAGAAAAAAGAATAATTGCAGAACCTAAAAGGGGGCAAAAGTTTACAAATACTGTCCTTAAATCACTGAAAACCAGCACAGAGAAGAGTTATTCAAAGAACCAAGGCAATTAAATACAATGAACACTTACGAAGTGTGTATTTATTCACTGAGACTTTATTGCACATATTAATACACAAAGGATTGTAATAAATATTCGTGCAAAATTAAGTCATACTGCTAAATAAGTTCTATAATATTGGTGAAGGAAGAAAATTTTTAACTCTGATTCTGAAAGGGCAATTAAGGAGGGAAGGGAAAGAGTATGAGATAAGCTTAGAGAAATAGATTGCCATAAGGACTAGAGAGAGGAGAAAGAAAAGTAATCTCCTCCCAAATTAAAAGTATATCCTAATGTTCCTATCAACAAGAAATAAAGAACATTCATTAAACTTGTCTGTTTTTTTAAAGGCAGGTAAAACAAAGCCAGCATCATGTTCATGGGAAACTCTTAAATTGTCTTCATGAGGATGAGAGGAAGAGAGGGAAGGAATGTAAAATAAACAACTAGTTATCTGCTTATGGTTAAGATTTGTGATCAGTAAAGAATAATTTTTTGATCTTCTAGACTATTTTCATACAATGAGCTCAAAGGGGCTTAACAGAAGGGACCTGAAACGAAGGCAATAACCATCTGACTATCAAAAATACACCCCTGAAATTCCCGTGGAGTCACATTATAGGTTAAAATATTGATGTCCTCCATTGCAATGCAAATATTTTAACTATTGTAAAAAATGCCTCTTTCTTAAGAGTGTGGCCAATGGACCACAAGCATCAGCTTTACCTCAAAGACAACTTAGAGATTCAGAAAATCAGGCCCCATCCAGACCTGCTAAATCAGAGTCTGCATTTTAATCTGGTCTCTGGGTAAGCTCGCATTCACATTAAAGTTGAATATATATATTCAACTTTTATATATATAAATATATATATAGTTGAATATGTAATATATATTTAACTTTATATATATATTTATACACACATATATGTATACACATATATACACAGGAAATTAATTCATTAAAATATTGTCTTTAATACCTAATAACTAGAATATTTTCACACTATCCTAAGAAGAACACAGAATTCTGGAATAAATCACAAAAGACAAATACAGTATTTGTGAATTAAGAGTAACAGAAAAGTGATGAATCTTGGAACATGACCAAAATGGTAAGCCTAAGTCTGAGACAACATTCAGATTTATTTACAGAAGTAGAGTCTGAAAGTGAGCATTAGCTCCTGCACACAGGGATCATGATGAAATAAGAAAGGAGGGAAGGAAGAGGAATAAAAGGGAAATGAAAACTATTATTTATTATTTTCTTTATGGATTTTCATGGGTTTTTATTTACCAACAGATTTGCTTTGGGCTATCATTTTATAATAAATCAACAGTTCCCTAATTTGCCCATACATTATAGAGAGGGTAGGCAAGGCATAAATAACCATGGCTTGGTGGTTATCTAGCTTCTCCTTCTCTCTCAAGGCTACTAACTAGCTCAGTTATCCAAAAGAGGGCATTTTGTCTTTTGGATCTCTGATCTCTCACCTGTATGAAGGAGGTTTGTACTATAAGCCCTCTACCATGGTTTCCCCCTACACTATTCATAATTCCAGTGGCATCTTACCAATGTATGCTCAATGAAAAAAATGGCATAAAGGGGCTCAAACTAAAGTAGTGGAGGAGATATTATGTATGTATGTATGCATGCATGTACATATATACATCAACAAACTCAACATGTATTCACATATGTGTTAACACATAGTATATATTTGCTGTAAATACTTTTCTTAAGTTACCCCTAAAATTTCATTAACATTTCAGTTAAATTTTAACCTGGTTGCAGGTATCAGTGAAAAAAAATTATGTAAACTATCTATGCCTCTACATGTGGGAAACCTGTAAGCCCAAGGGAAATCTCTTATCCAGAAACTGGATAAGACTTGTAGAAAGGACTTGGCTCCTGAGTAGAGTGAAGCATTTCCCAAGAACAAATTTGTACTGCATAAGCATCCTCCAAAAAGTCCCCCCAAATCTTGGGAATGTTATCCTGTAAAAACTATATTCCATTTAACAGCTCATGGTGGATATTTGAAACTGTTGGACTTGTGGAGTTAATCATACAAAGCTTTGGGGATTTATCTTTTTTTTAGTGCTCAGATGAAGATTTTTTTATTAACTTCATGTTTTTATGAGAGTAGGATTAGCAACTATGTCTAAATGGTTTTCAACATTGATATAATGACATAAAATTATGCATGGAGGAACAGAGCCCACACTGTACTTGGATTGGCTGAATTGGGATCCATTTTTAATTAATGATATCCCTGCTGATACCTGCTGTGGATATAGACATTAAACAGACCTAAAGCCTCTGCCCTTTCTGGAAGTGCCCATCCATGCTGGAAAGAATGAATGGAGCAAAGCTGTTTCCATAGGACAACCCACAAGAATTCTCTCTTGAGAAATGGTTTGTTTCTTTCCATGGAGTATTCTCACTGTAAGATCTAATGTTCCCAACTACGGCTTCTGAAAAATCTCTCTCATGCTGTATCACTTGACAGTATGGAGAAAATCTACCTGAGTAAATATTCCACTGAATTTGTTCTACCCTTCCATTCTTTTATCAATGCATTTATTAAAATAGCCACTGATAATTCTCCTTTTATTCATTTGTCATTGGCAGAAGCATTGAGCTCCCGATCCACATTTTTGCAGGTGATGAACCAACCATGCTATTTCTTAGGTTATGTTCTCTGCCTGCTTACTGTTCAGCCCCATTCAGCGATAGCAAACACTTGAGTAGCAGCAGTGTGTCCTGCTGGTCTAAACACAAGCCTGAGCATCAGCAACTTTGAGTTCAAATTTCATCTCTGAGGCACATTTGTTCTGACGTTGAGAGCTGTCTAAAGAAGCACTCATTGTGGCATTCAGGCAAGACAGCCTGGAAACCACTGTGCTGATGTGCTAACACAACTAAAACCTGCTCACAGCTGTGCTCAGGGCATTTTTAAGCAGACTTCTAATAGAGGTCTGGTCTAACACAAAAAGCATAGTTAGAGGCAAAAAGCAAGTGGCCCAGCTTGCCCTTCAATCAGAATGACTTTGACTACTCAGAGTTCAGTAGGCAGCAAAAGGAAAATTTCAAGGTCAGTTTCCTCACCTTTCACACCTGTGATTTTCTATTAGAGGATCAGGCTGTCAGCCCTCCTGTGTTGACAATTCTCTCCAGGAAGGTTAATGTCACTTCTAAGCTTAATAATGTCCCCAAAGTTAGGAATGCACTGTAAACATCCTGAACGCAGTGAATAAGTCAAAATAAACAAGGATGATAAAAGCAAACTATGCCTGAAATTCTTTGCACCTAAAACAGGCTACAAAAAAAGGAGGAAATCTAAGCTAAGGTTGTATTTATTGAGGGTTAAATTTGTGTATGAAAAGAAAGCAATGAATTGAAAGCATAGATGTATCATGCTCATGCTATGAAATTGACTATACCATCTCCATGCCAGGAAACTAACAACTTCCAGTCCAGTGTTCAGCAACATACAACCCAACACAAGTCTTCTGAAAATTACTGACTTAAGTACCAAATGGAATTTACAGAACATAGTTCGGCATCTTCTTCTATAAAATGAGCATATCATCATCTCCCTCATGTGACATCTCCCTCATGTCACAAGACCATGATGAGTTTAGTATGATATTTATGTTAAACAGCTAGAGTAAATTGTAAATTGCTACAGAATCATCCAATTTGGTCTGTGGTTTCGAAAACTTGTCCAAAAATATTTATTCAGTTATTTTAAATTATCATGACTTTTGCTTTTCTCTAGTGCAATGGTCCTCAACCTGGCTGCACATTGAAATCATCTAGGGAGTATTTTAAAAATTTCCAATTCCCAAACACATCCTAGACCAATTAAACTAGAGGATCTATGAGTGGAACTGAGAAGTTACTATTCTCCAAGGGTGTTTCAATGTGTGGTTAAGGTAGAGGACCACTAATGGGAAGCAAATCTACTTACATAACAATATACTGGAAAGCTGGGAGATAACCTGAAAGCTAGGCATGCTCCAGAGTGTGATACATACATCTTCCTAATTTTTACACTCTTCCTAGGTGCAGTTTTCCACTAAACTTCTAATTATGATCTTACCTATTAGAATTTAGAAGGCCAAAGGATTAGTGAAGAGAGAAAAACTTATACAATTTGGACTCATTATAAAATCTATCTAAACTAATGGAAATTAAACATATTAGAATGTTTTTTAAAAATGTAATTTTCTGCCCGAAAATACCATTTTTATCCAAAGGCTTTCAAGTTCAACAAAGTTCTCTTTCACTGTGTAAGACTTTCAGAGGTCCTTAAGAGATTTCTTTAGATGAACACATTTTAAAAAATGTATAATTAGCAAGTTGTACTAGTATATCATATGCATAGAGTTAATACATTCTTATGAATGATTATATTACAGTGAATTATAATAGGAGGCAGATGTAACATTTGAGGTTGCCCCTATTTTTCTAATTCTTACCAAGTACAGTGTACAATTTCTGATACTTTCTTCTATCTGTAGACTCAGTTGCATACTCCCACATTTCCTTTTTTATTATAGTTCCCTCCTTCTCTTTCTCTCTCTCTTTCACACACACATACGCACTCTTTGAAAAGGTAGATGTGTCATGAGCTCAACTCCCTAATTAGAAGCACCTAGAATTGACTATGTTCCCACATACCTGATATCCACCAAGCTAAGAATAAGAGCTGGCATATTAATCATCACAGAGATGGTGCTGCCTCATCATCATGGCTTAAAACCTGACCAAGACTGAGGGAGTTACCATCCAGAAACAATAAAATAATGTAAAAATTATCATTATTACTGAAAATGTAATGAGAAAACTGATTCATCAGAACTCTTCTCAAGAAGAGTAGTATATTCCATTGGTAGGAATAAGTCACCTGAGAAAGAAGGAGGAATAAAGCCATCAACAAAGTTAAACTGACTTCCAAAGAGTAAAAGTCTGGCTAACTGCAGGACTTTAGAGGTGAATATGTTTGCAACTATGACTGACTGCTCAGAACAATATTAGGGAGGCTAACATTGCCATCATTAGTTCTTGGTTTCTACCTTTCCTGCCTGAGCCTTTGATTTCCCTTTTAATCAGTGGTCCTCAAAGGGAGATTTTCAGACCTGCAGTATCAGTGTCTCCTGAAATCTTATTAGACAGGCATATTTTCAGGGCTTTCCCCAGACCTACTAAATAAAATACTCTAGGATGGAGCCCAGCAATCTCTGTTTTAACAAGTCCTTCAGGTGATGCTGACATACTCTTCAACTTCAGAAACAGTGCTGTAAGGGCTGGATAAAAATTGAAAGGTGACAAAATTAATGGGTGTTAAATTATTAGTCTTCTCAAGACACCATCCTACAGACAGTATTCCATTCCTGACTAATTATCTGCACAATGCCCCTGTCTAGGCTTCCAGGTCCTGTCTAGGCTTCCTTCCATTAGGAATAGAAACTTGTCTTCATTTCTAACCCATTGTGGCTACAATCTTGACTGTCACTACTTACCTCTTATTATCCTCCATTTTTAAGGATGTAAATTCTACACCTTTATTCATTTAATTACCAGCTGGACCAAAGTCATAAAGGTACTAACTGCCTCTGATAACAACTACCAATCCTTCTTTTGCACTTTCCATCACATGACTACCTGAACTGCTTCTACAGCGAAGATTCTATTGGTTGGTTACTTCTTATGATGTCCTTAATCATAACAGACTAAATGAAATCCTTGAGCTTTATATAGCAAAGGACCTGGCTACAGCCTGTAACTGAATAGACTAGGTATCTCCCTACCTTTCCACATTATCCAACAACTAGGGGTGTGCTCATATTTTAACAACCCAGTCTCAGGAAAAACAGCCCTGACCCATAGTGTTTGTCAAGATCTGAGATGTAAATTCTCTTCCACTATGACTACAAACATGTCTCTAAATAAGCAGGGGCAAAGAGATGTGTATAATCATCTGTATATAATCAGGAAAACCTATATAAACAAGCTGCAGCCCATCACTGACATAAGCTCAAACTAATCAAGATAATTCCTAGGCCTAAGCTCACCCAATTTATAAATACAGAATGTTAAAACAAAAATATAAAACTATAGCAAATATGAGAAGATAAGCCTACAAAACCTTAGGCCAACATAGAATATATAATGTATATTTCTCCAAATATTTATTTGTACAAATAGTTATTTGTAGAAAAACCTTAGGTTAACATAGTGTATCTAATTCATTTTTCTACAAATATTTATTTAGTATCTAGTAGGTACTAGGTCTCTTATAGGTACTATGATAAAGCAGTGGACAAAATAAACGAAAGTCTTGTTCTCACAGTAATTCTATTATAAAGGGCAGAAAATAAGCATAATAGGTAAGTAAAATATACATTAGAGGGTGGTGTGCTATGGAGAAAAGTTAAAGTACATGGAGACTATGTAGAGTCTTCATTTTAAATAGTGTAATCAGAGGGAGTCTCACTGAGAAATAGACATTTGAGCATAGTTCTGAAAGAAGAGAGGGACAAATTTTTCATGAAAAGGCAATAGAAAATGCAAAGGTGCTAAGGTAGGAAGGTAGTTAGACTTTTTGAGGGACATCAAGGAGGCATATGTGTCCTGAATTGAGTAAACAAGAAAATGACATTAGAAAATGGCGAAAACACATCATATAGGGCCTGTAGGCTTTTTACAGTTAGATGGGAGCCATTGAAGGGTTTTCAGCAGAGGAATGTCATGATCTAACATACATTTTAATAGGATCACTCTGGTTCATGTGCAGAGAATTGGTTGGTCCTGTGAAAATTAAATGAAGTGTGCAAACACGCAGACGGTATAGGAATTATAGAAACTGAGGGGAGAGATGGTAGTAGACTGACCTAGAGTAGTAGCAGTAGAAGCCTTTAGAAATCTTCATATTCTATTTTTTTATTATAGAAGCAACAGATTTGCTAATGAATTAGATGTGGGGTATAAAAGAAAGAAAGGAAAACATGATGACTCCAAGGCCTTTGATTTGAGCAACTGGAGGATCCAGATGGCATTAAGTGAGATGGGAAAATTTTGCTAAAAAAGACAAAGAAATTCAGTTTTGGACACATTATGTTTGAAATGGCTAGTACATAGATATCTTCAGAAGATGAAACATAAGTCAGACATAGGAGCTTGGGGGAACTTAAGTTCCCCCATAAGTCATGGGGGAACTCCACACTATAGCTGTATATTTATGTATAGTCAGTATATAAATGATATTTAAAGCCATGAGACTGGATGATCACAACAGTCAGTTTAGGTACAGAATGGAAGAATCCCAGGTACTGAGCCTTAGAAAGAAACAGTAAAGGTGATAAAGATAGAAATCAGAAAATTAAGATCTCTTTTGTCATTGCTTTCTGTGACTATAACTTGATTCAGAATCAGTTGAGTAATAAACATTGATCATTTACTGAATGCAAGGCCTTATTTTACCTAAATTGTAAAAGTATTATAATACTAAGTTGTAATTCTTATACTTTATGTTCTTTATATAATTCAATACATGTCTAATAGAAATATTTTAAATGGAATAAACCACTTATGATCTTGTCTATTAGAGATTCCTTCATAAATAAAGTGGGACAGAAATAGAAAGTTCCACACTCCAGAATTTTTACAGAATTCTGAGAATTAGAAATAATTACATATACAAATATTCCCATTAATAATCACAGTCCACCATATACTAAACCATATAAAATATAACTGTTTTTTTCAGTTTTTGTGAATTGTGTATGTAGAATAGTGCATAGAACACACTTATTATACAAGCTGCCCTTGTGCAACCATAAAATAGGTTAGGAATAGGGCATTGCCAACACTTCAAAAAGTGGAGAATTACTCAGTCATGGAGAAGAGAAGGAAGGAAGGAAGGAAGGAAGGAAGGAAGGAAGGAAGGAAGGAAGGAAGGAAGGAAGGAAGGAAGGAAGGAAAGAAGGAAGGAAGGAAGGAAGGAAGAAAAGAAGGAAGGAAGGAAGGAAGGAAGGAAGGAAGGAAAGGAGGGAAGAAAGGAAAACAATGTAAACAGTTCATTTAATCCACCAAAATCAACTTAGTTTTTGTACTGAAGTATAAGAGAAAAACATAAAATTAGCCAATTTGTTGCCAGTGAAAATGATAGTCTTCCAATGAGTCACAAGAAAAGTATTTTAGGGACCCATATATAGGAGGATAAGGTGTAGTGGTAAGATTTTTTGAAGTTGGAGCAAATATAAGTAACTGTCCCCAGCTAAACCAGGTGGTTTAGCTCTGTCCCACCATGAAAGGAGTCTTAGCTTTATCATCACCAAGGCCAGAGAAGGTCCAGAGTCCAAACATGTTGTGCCATTACATGGCAGGGCATCAAAGGCTTTTGTAGTTCAGTGCCTCCTATGCCAAAGCTTATTCCAGCTCAGGCTTTTTCCCCACCCAGCTAGCTTAGTCTCTGCTCTCAGCTGCGCTCTGCCTGGGAATGTATTTGTGCACCAGGCCTAATCTTGGGCCTGCATGGTTGCAATGAATCCACACTGGGATTCATACTGCATAGCTACTACAGAAAGAACACAATTGAACAAGCTGGCTCAGGAGTAAATGTGTGCTACCAAATATGGTCTTTGTTAAGCTTTGATTTTATAACCTTGGGTTTAGAAAAGAGTAAACTCTCTTTCAAACTAGCTAATCTCCTTTTTAATCCTTGTGGGCTTGTGTTGGGTCCTTCCCCTACCCAATCTGGTCTCTTTCCCAGGCTAGGCACCTCCCCCTCCTTGTCACTATCTTGGCTCCTACTGTGCATGCTTCAAAATACAAGGACCTTGCCTGTGCCATCTTGGTTTCTAGTGTGTATATGCCTAGCAAAGGAATTTTCCCCTTTATTTCCCCTTTTGGTAATCCCCAGTACTGGTCAGTTGCCCCATGGGGTTCCCACTTAGGGGATTAAGTGCCTCCAGCAGAGGAGGCAACCATCCCTTGGGAAGCTGCAAATATTATAGCTACCTAGTAAATTGAACTTAATGTCTGACTCAGCTCCCTAGTTTATTAGGCTTAGTGTCTGATCTCATTTGCTCCCTTCCTTCATTAATACTAACTAGTTACCCACACTACCATATTTGAAATAAAAATATAGAACTTCTGATCAAGCTGGAGTTATAGGTAAACAAAGCTCACCTCTTTGCACAACAAAATCAAAATTACAACTATAGAACAATTATCATTCAGAACTTTCAGATATGGAGCTGAGTGGAAGGAAGTTCTACAACAATGGAATTAAAGAAGAAACCAAATCAATACTGGCAGGAGAGGCAGAGACATGGAATGGGCTGGTCCTACACCCATGTATGATGGATAAAAATTGAGTGGGATATATTAGAAGCAAAGGATCCTCACACCAGGCTGCCCAGGCTAGGGTTCTACAGTCAGGAGGAGAAGTTGCAATACCTTCTGGTGGTAAAAACTAGGGAGGATTGAGGCTGTGAAAGACAGAAACTGCCGGACTTCTTGGCAGATCCTCTTAAAGAGATTGCACAGAGATTTACTTAGACTAGCTCCCTCTGAGCTCCAGTGCAGGGTCACAGATTGAAAGGCAACAGGTACATACAAGGAGGAACTAAACTCTCCAGAACCAGGGCAAGAGCTGGGGGGCAACTTTTTCCCAGATAAAAGTGCTGGCAGAGGTTATTGTTTCTTTTATGAGCCTGCCTCCCACAGAGCCACAGAGCTGGCAGCTGGACACCATATCTGAGACTCCATCAACCTGGCTCATTCTGTTTGCTTCATTCTGGTGACTTCCTGAGGCCCTGCCCTACCCAACTTTAGGGCCCATCTAAGTATTGTCCAGTTTTTTTTCCATATGAATGGCTTCAGATCTTCCTAAATTATCTGAAACAAGCGGCACTTGGCTTCAGCAAGCCCCTTACCTCTCATTAAGTTAGTTGCCTCAGGCCTGACACTAGCAGCACCTGGCCTTGATTCACAGCTTGGCCTCACCTGGGGATCTCCAAGTCCAGCACAAGTAGCAGCCCCCTACACATCACTTTGTAGCTTATGTTGTGTGACCCTTGACAGACACAGGTGGTAACTGACCTTGGACTTGCCAACAATAATCAAGACTCAACTACAAAAGAACAGTGTACCCAGCCTACACAGTAGGCACACCTTAAGTACCTAGCTTGGGTAATAGCGAAGGCTAGGCCACTAGACCCTGGAGGATATCTACTACATTAGGCCATTCTACCATGCTTAAGAGATATAGTGGCTCTAATACAACATAAAGAAACAAACAAAGGGAGGCAGCCAAACTGTGGAGACAAAGAAACACAACCTAAATGAAAGAACAGAACAAAACTCCAGAAAAAGTGCTAAACAAGATGGAAGCAGGCAAGCTATCAGATGCAGAGTTCAAAACACTGATTATAAGGTTGCTTAGTGAACTGGCATTTCAACAGCATAAAAAAGGGCATAGAATCATAAAAAATTTTGATCATAAAAAAAACTAGTCAGAAATCAAGGGTGCACTAATTAAAATAAAGAACAATTTACAGGAAATCAAAAGTAGAGGGGATGAAGCTAAGAATCAGATCACCAATTTGGAAAATAAAAAAGCAAAAAAAAAAACCCAAACAAACAAACACCCAATCAGAACAGCAAGAAATAAAAAATGAATAAAAAATTAGGAGAGTGTAAGTAGCCTCTAGGATAAGTTTAAGTGTACCACATTCACGTGATGGGGTGCCAGAGGAGAAGAGAGAGGGCAAGGAATTGGAAATATATTTGTAAAAAAAAATATGACAGAAAAATTCCCTAATTTGGCAAAGAAAATAGACATATAAGCCCAGAAAGTGCAGAGAGTCCCAAACAAGATGGACCCAAAGAGGCCTGTCCCAAGACAAATCATAATTAAAATGCCAAAGTTTAAAGACAAAGAGAGAATCTTAGAAGCAGCAAGAGAAAAGCAGTTAGTAACCTACAAGGGAGCCCATTTAACTGTCAGCTGATTTCTCAAAAGAAATTTTGCATGCTAGAAGGGATTGGCAAGAAATATTTGAAGTAATGAAAAGCAAGGACCTTGAACCAAGATTACTCTACCCCCAACCAAGATTACTCTACCCAGCACAGCTATCGTTTAGAATCAAGGGACAGATAAAGAGCTTCCCAGACTAGAAAAAGCTAAAGAAATGCATCACCACCAAACAGCATTATATAAAATGCTGAAGGGTCTTCTTAAGAAGAAGATAAAAAAATATGAACAATAAAATGACAAAAAATACATNAGAGGGCAAGGAATTGGAAATGTATTTGTAAAAAAAAAATATGACAGAAAAATTCCCTGATTTGGCAAAGAAAATAGACATATAAGCCCAGAAAGTGCAGAGAGTCCCAAACAAGATGGACCCAAAGAGGCCCATCCCAAGACACATCATAATTAAAATGCCAAAGTTTAAAGACAAAGAGAGAATCTTAGAAGCAGCGAGAGAAAAGCAGTTAGTAACCTACAAGGGAGCCCATTTAACTGTCAGCTGATTTCTCAAAAGAAATTTTGCATGCTAGAAGGGATTGGCAAGAAATATTTGAAGTAATGAAAAGCAAGGACCTTGAACCAAGATTACTCTACCCCCAACCAAGATTACTCTACCCAGCACAGCTATCATTTAGAATCAAGGGACAGATAAAGAGCTTCCCAGACTAGAAAAAGCTAAAGAAATGCATCACCACCAAACAGCATTATATAAAATGCTGAAGGGTCTTCTTAAGAAGAAGATAAAAAAATATGAACAATAAAATGACAACAAATACATACCTATCAACAATTGAATCTAATAAATAAATAAGCAAACAGAAATAGAATCACAGATACAGAGAACATTTTGATGGTTGCCAAATAGAAAGGGGGTTGAGGAATGGGCAAAAAGTGAAGAGATTGAGAAATACAAATTGATAGCTATAGAATATCCATGGGGATGTAAAGTACAGCATAGGAAACAGAGTAGCCAGAGAACACATATGCATGTCTCATGGACACGGATGATAGTGTGCAGATTGCCTGAGGAAACCGGTGAGGCTGGGTTGAGGAGGCAAAAGGGAAAATATTGAGACAACTGTCATAGCACAATCAAGAAAATATAATTAAAAAATAAAATTTACCTGGCTGGTGTAGCTCAGTGGATTGAGCACGGGCCTGCGAACCACGTGATCGTGGTTCAATTCCCAATCAGGGCACATGCCTGGGTTGCAGGCCAGTTCCCAGCAGGGGACTCATGAGAGGCAACCACACACTGATATTTCTCTCCTTCTCTCCTTCCCTTCCTCTCTAAAGATAAATAAATAAAATCTTTAAAAAATACAATAAAATAAATAAAAATAAAATTTAATATATACCTAAAAATAAAATTAAATTAAAATATATTTGAGTAAAATGTTATTATACAAATGAAATTCATATTTTATAGATTTAGAACCAAACCTGATTCATTAGTAATAACATAAGTATATCTCTTAAATTAATATGATAATTCTGTATAATATCATCTAACGGAAAAATGTTGCTAGAGTTCTATATTATAGAAGACGAGTACAACTTTCATGTTGTTAAGGTTTATTCAATAAATCAAAGTGTGAGGAAAAATCTCAGAGCATTCAAAAATTGCAATGTCAATGAGTTACAAACAATATTAAAAAGGATTTATCATGAGACACAATTTGTCTTAGGCCTCAAATATATTCAGTCTGAAATTCCCAATGCTTTTTTGTGTAAGTATGCACAATTATAATAGATAAAATAAAAAATATACACCCATACAGTTCTGGTTTGAGAACTGGGAGACAGGATTTTATTTTAAGTATTGCTCTAAACTTGTTGTAAGACCTTTGGTAAATCACTGGTAACTTCAGCTGACTCAATTTCTTCCTCTTAAAATGATGATCTGTGTTTATTTACTAATCCACTCAGACATTCATTCATCAAATATTTATTGAAAACCTATTATGTGTTTAGAGACTGAGAAAGCAACAGTAAACACGTATTACTTTTCTATGTATATGCAGAGTAAATGGAGAAAAAAACATAAAGCCACAAGCAAATAAAAAAAATGAGTGGTATTCCGAACAGTATCCATGTGGTAATTCAATTTCTGAGTAACTGAAATTTTTCTCTTTAAGGTTTCAAAGTTTTACACTAGGGAGGGAAGGTTCATATTTGTTTCTAACTATATTCACATTCATCTAAGTTGATGCTCACCCATTCCTACAGAAATGTCACATCTCACACAACACACTTCATTTACCCACCCAGATCTACCTAATTACAAGGAAATTGCACAGGGGGACAGGGAAATAACTTCTCTAAAACATAACAGAGCAAGAAGCGGTGAACTAACCTTTTGTTTGTTTAGAAGAAAATATATTGCCAGAGTTTTCCAGGGTGAAGAGCTTACTTTACTAGAACATGAACAGAAAAAGTAAATTACCAAATTCACAAGGGGATGCATGTTGAAGCTCTTACGTTCTTTTCTTACAAAGATTGACGTTAGAAATTTCAATTTTCTCTTCTTCCCCTATGTGCCCTTCTTAAAATTTGATGTCAGAACATTAGTCAATAATTCTCAAATTAGATATATATGGCCTACATTTGTCAATAATTTATATATTAGGTACATAACCAACCAGTTTTCAGATAGATAGGTTTACTTTCATTAGTCTCATAGACCTTGTCCATATGCAAAGAACCATTTAGATAAATTAAAAATCATAAATGGAGGAAAGCATGTAAGATAATGACACATGATCTTGGAAAAAATAAGCAAAGAAATAAAAAAACAAACCACCACTACCAAGATCACAATAAAATAAAATGTTGGGCAAAGAAGATCCCTGTCAGGGAATTAAGCTCCCTACAAATGGATAAGGGCACTAGATAATCCTATTGATGTCCCATAATTAGACAATTAATACACAAGGATGACTTCATATAGAAGTAAAAAAAAAAAAACAGAATATATGTGGAAAAGAATAGAGAAGAGAGGGGTGAAAGAAGGAAACAAAGAGAAGAGAGGAGAGAAATTTATTTGATCTTCTGGCCAAGATGAAGGTATGAACAGACACACTTTGCCTCCTCACACAACCAAAAGAAGGACAACAAAAAAATTTTTAAAAAATGAACACACATTCAGAACTGCCAGAAAATTGAACTATATGGAAATCCAAAAACCAAAGAGTTAAAGAAGAAACATTCATCCAGACCCATAGAAGGGGCGGAGAGGAGCAGCCTGGGTGGGGAGGACTCCTGGCAAGGTGGAGAACCAGGGCAGACGAGGTAGCATCTGGTAGACCTGTTGGTCCCAGAAGTGTGCAGATAAACCGGAAGGAAGAACTGGGGAGTAAGAGAGACCAGGCAACCCAGGGTCCAGTATGGGGAAATAAAGCCTCAAAACCTCTGACTGAAAGAACCTATGGGGGTTATGGTGGTGGGAGAAACTCCCAGCCTCATGGGAGAATGCACGGGAGAGACCCACACTATCTAGAATGTACATAAACCCAACCACGAGGGAATCAGCACCAGAAAGGCCTAATTTGCTTGAGGGTATTGGGGGAAGGGACTGAAAGCCAGCAGAGAGACAAGCAAGGTGCACTGTTCTCTTTCAGACCCCTCCTCCATGTATGGCTCCACACAGTGAAGTGGATGCCTAGCTCTGGCAAATACCTAATGCTCTGCTCCTTGCTACATAATAGGCACACCAAGAGAAAAACTATGGCCCAAATGAAAAAACAGATTAAAGCTCAAAAAATAGAATCAAGCCAGGAGAAGATAGCCAACCTATCAGGTGCACAGTTCAAAACACTGGTGATCTGGATGCTCACAGAAATGGTTGAGCATAGTTACAAAAGAGAGAAAGAAATGAAGGCTATGCAAAGTAAAATAAAGGAAAACATACAGGAAACCAACAGTGATGGGAAGGAAACCAGGACTCAAATAAACAATTTGTAACAGAAGGAAGAAATAAACATTCACCCAGAACAGAATGAAGAAATAAGAATTCAAAAAATGAGAAGAGGCTTAGAAACCTCCAGGAAAACTTCAAATGTCCCAACATCCAAATCATAGGAGTGCTAGAAAGAGAAGAGGAAGAGCAAGAAATTGAAAACTTATTTGAAAAAATAACAAAGGAGAACTTCCCCAATATGGCCAAGGAAATAGACTTCCAGGAACTCCAGGAAGCTCAAAAGGTCCCAACTAAGCTGGACCCAAGGAAGCACACACCAGGGCACATCATAATTTCATTACCCAAGACTAAAGATCGAGAGAAACTTAAAAGCAGCAACAGAAAAGGAGAGAGTTACCTACAAAGGAGTTCCCGTAAGACTATCAGCTGTTTTCTCAAAAGAAACTCTGTAGGCAAGAAGGGAAAGAAGTACTCAAAGTCAGGAAAGGCAAGGATCTACAACCAAGATTACTCTATCCAGCAAAACTACCATTTAGAATGGAAGGGCAGATAAAGTACTTCCCAGATAAGGTCAAGTTAAAGGAGTTCATCATCATCAAGCCCTTATCATATGAAATGCTGAAGGCACTTATCTAAGAAAAAGAAGATGGCCAAACATATGAACAGTAAAATGACAACAAACTCACAACTATCAACAGCTGAACATAAAAACAAAACCAAAAATGAACTAAGTGAACAGCTAGAACAGGAACAGTATCTCAGAAATGGAAATCACATGGAAGGTTATCAGCAGGGAGGGGGAGAATGAAGGAAAAGGTATGGGGAATAAGAAACATAAATGGTAGGTACAAAATGAACAGGGGGAGGTTAAGAATAGTATGGGAAATGGAGAAGCCAAAGAGCTTACTGTACAACCCATGGACGTGTACTAAGGGGGGAAGGGGAGTCCTGGTAGGAGGGAGGTACAGGGTGGAGGGGAAACAAGGGCAGGAAAAAAATAGAAAACTGTAATAGCATAATCAAAAATATATTTAAAAAATAAATCTAATTTGAGAATTAGTTATGTAACTATAGCTGTTCCCTCATCTTCAATTTCCCCTTTTTGAAAATGACCAGTCCATCTACAGCCAAACTTTTCTACCTTACAGTTCCAACCTATTTTAGATATAGTCATATATCAATACTTGTGAGCTTCAGAACTTGTCAAACCCTGTACTTGTCACATTTTGATTTAAAAAATATGTTTCAGATCTCAGCACTTGCTCAGGACTTGTCACATTTCCTAGAACCTGTATGAGCCATGACACCACCCTGCAAGAGAAAAAGTATCATTCAAGTATCATTCAATACTTGTTTGTTTCAGCATTCATCAGGAGTTCTGGAATGAATTAACAATGAGTACCAAGATAGCACTGTAATTCTGATTCTGAAACCAAGTATCCCTAAAATCCTACAAAATGTACTCATTTTTAGCATTCAACTTTTCATGATTATTCAATTTGAAAAAATCTTTTAAGTCTTCTTTATTTTATTCAAAAGAAGAAAGTGGTTTTCCTTCCTTTCTCTGTTATTATTTGCATGAAACCTCGTACGTATCCAATAAGGGCACACTCATTTTCAAAATATATACAGCATTTCACCAAAAATTTCAAGCATATCCATACTGTTGCAAAGGGTAAAAATTTCCTATTTTTTACGGCCAAGTAGTATAGCATTGTGTAAATGTCCCATAGTTATTTTATCACTCACCTATTGATGGGCACTTGAGCTGCTTCCATATCCCAGTGATTGTAAATAATGCTGCAACGAACATAGGGGTGCTCGTGTTCTTTTGAACGAGTGCTTTGTATTCCTTCAGATATATTCCCAGAAGTGGAATCACTGGGTCAAATAGCAGATCCATTTTTAATTCTTTAAGTTATCTCTATACTGCTTTTCACTGTGGCTGTTACAGTTTGCATTCCCACCCACAGTGCAAAAAGGTTTCCCATTCTCTACATCCTCACCAGCACTTGTTTGTTGATTTATTGATGATAATCTTTATGACAGCTAAGTGAAATGAGCCAGTCAGAGAAAGATAGATATCATATGATTTCACTCATATGTGGAATCTAATAAATAAACTGACCAACGAAACAGAGACAGACTTATAGATTAAGAGCAGATGACAGTAAGTGAGGTAGGGGGTGGGGTTTAGGGGCAATTAAGCAAAAGGGAAAAGGACTCATGGACATGGACAACAGTGTGGTGATTACTGGGGGGAGGGTGGCATAAGGGGAGTAAATGGTAATGGAAAAAATACAACAAAGATTAAATTTTAAAAAAAACTTCAGGACTTTTTTTTCAAAATTCGAGTCAAACCCAGAGTCCCATTCAGAAAGAAGGGCTGAATCCAAGCCAGACAAGTCTATTAACTAAAAAAAAATACACTGTATTTTTTAGGTTGGAAAGCAACAGTCAGCAGAGTGCATGATAGAAGTACACATTTCAAGATCTAACATACTAATAGCATATATATTGTGTAACCTTGAGTGAGTCTGCTCACCTTTCTTTTTTTTTTTTTGGCTCACCTTTCTTTATCCCATATTTTTCTCCTCTACAAAAGGTAATAATTCCAATCTCATAAAGAGGAAGAATTAAGTTTTGAGTTAATTCAGAAGAAGCACAAGGCCAAACTAGATTTAATAATTAGAGTTATGAGTACAGAGAGCAAGAACCATGAGGTGCCTACAGACAGACATGTCAGCTAGCCTCATCATCAGGTCAATAAAATCTTTGTCAAACTAAAGAGCTAAATCATTGTTTCCCAACATTCATCCCCTTGGGATCCAAGTCTCCAAAGATTGTTTCTTTAAAAAATCTGTAGTCAAGTAAATGTTGGAAAATGTATAAATGCACATCAGAATGACTCACAATATATATTAGCATATTAAAGCATCAGATTCTTGGAATACAATGATCTTGGTTTTTGATGCAACTTCCCTGGACACCTTCAACTATAGAATCCTTTTAGTCAGAAACTATCTGTCCTGAAATTAGTATTGAAAATATATCTTTTATTTCGCCAAGCCGGTAAATTATTTTTCTATTTTTGCTTTTGCCCTATGGAATAAACAATTCATTCAACTTAACATAACTCTAGACCTTTGGGGGTTTTCCCCCATTATGAAATTAATAGTCACTCTGACATTTTATCACTCCCTATTTAAATCCATTGATAAGTGCTTTCATTTACTTTATTGCCTTTTCAGTCTCTTATGTTTTCATTCAGACTTCATATTTGAAACACCTTTTCAATAACTCTTATAGGATTCTACTTTATAACACTAGGGTATTTAAAGAAAATATTTCCTTCTTCCTATGAGTGTATTTTGCTTTGCTAACATCATCTGACAGGACTTTACCTTTGCATTTGATGAAACCTCTTTCAAGTTATATTGACAGGTCAGTTGATGGTCTATCAACTCCATTAAAGACCTGTAGCTGTTAACACGCTGCTTTTCTAAAAAGTATATACCACTTGAAAAATCAATCCAGAGAGTTTCTACAGTTCAACCCTTACCCTGATCCTGTAATATCAGTTTCAGTGTCAAAAATGCAGAAACTGGAAACATGTTTGACCAGTGTATACCATACTTCAACTAAACAAGGATACTAAGGTGTTAGCTCGCCGTCCAAAGTTGTCAGTTTTCTGCTCTAACCAAACGTGGAGCTCTCAACTATTTATACTCATGCTCATATCCTCCTCTCTTATTTGAAATATCACAAACATAAATGATACAAGTAAAAGCAAATTTAAATAATTATAATATTAAATGCCTATTTCAAATAACATTTTTTGTGCTACTCCTGAATATTCTGGGGGAAAAAATCCATGAAACCAAGCGGGAAGAATAGAACTACAGAAGGGAATGCTAGTCAACAATCACAGACCTAGTTATTTACAATAGCTTTTAATTGCTGTTAGTGCCTTTCTTTCTGGTCCTACCTCCTACAACTTCTCTTCACATTTGTCAATCATTTATTCTTTGGAGTTCTAAAGACCATTATTTGTGTTCTTGTATACTTCATAAATTTAAAGCATTGTATATAAATGAAAGAAAAAATGAAGCAAGCACTTTGAATATCTACTAATTACTACCCTATCTAGATCAATTAGCATTTTAAAATTGGCAATGTAAAACATTGACTATTTAAAGATGTATTTCATTAAGAATGTTCTATGGCCAAACAACCCAGGTTAAACATAGTCAAAGAGATTTCCTTATGTTATGACCTCTCAGATTATTCTATATGCTAGTGTCCATTATGACTCTGTCAGAAAAGGATAGAGTATAAAATATTTCCCGAGGTATAGTAAAAGAGCAAAGCAACACTCTACAGATATTTATAGTTATCACCGCCTACAAAAAAGTACCAGTTACAAACAACATTGAGATATTTTTCAAATTTAAGCAGTAGAGAAAGTAAAGCAAATTGAAAGTTTTCCAGATTAAATTAAATTTACACTGATATTACTTATAAAAGAAGAAATACAAAAATCATTTGGTTATAATTTTTTAAATCAAATATATCCTCCCATATACAAAATTTGGTCTTAAAATAATTATTCCAGTTACCATTCTTGCATTAAAAAATCAGCCCGTAACATAATAGCATAAAACAAGAATTTTTATTATGCTCACAGAGCCTGTGGGTCCTGAATTCATCACAGTAAAGCTTGTTTCTGCCTTTTGATACTTGATGACTCAAACCGTTGGAGCTAGAAGAACTGAGGCTGGGGAGCCACTTTCAGAATGGCTTCTTCACATACATGGGTGGCACATTGGAAAGGATGGCTGGAAAGCTGGTTCCTGGCGAGATGATCAGCTGAGCATATCTACACACGACCTCTCCAGCTTAGCAGCCTCAGCATAGTCAGATTTCTCATATTATAGCTCTTCAACAAACAAGTAAGAACACCCAGGGCTTTTTATGATGTGATCACAGAAGTCACAAAGTGTCACTCTCAAACATTTTCCTGGTTTCAGCCCTCACAAACTCACCTGCATACCAGGAGAGTGGGCATAGAATCATATCTCAATGGGAGAATTGGCAAAGAATTAATTTTAACTGCCACAGAACTGCCAAGTTCCTAACATTTTCTCCACCAAAAGAACCTCTGGATTTCACCTCTCGGGACAACCTGGGATAAAACAATAAAGTAGCAGTATTAATTCCTGCCTTGAGACAATTCAGTCTAGAGAAATATTTATACAATCACTTGTTCAACTTTTTTTTTGGTGGGGGGAGCATTTCTCATCATAGTACAAGCTTACAATAGAGACATGTTAGTAAAATGTGAGTTAAATAATGATATGACCAAACCAAAAAAGTCACAAAGCAGTACATTAATGAGTCATGAAATTAAATGGTATACACAGTTAACTAATTTCAGTTCAGAGAAGAATGGGATGACTATGGAACTGGACAAACTAAGAAGAATTTATTGAGGTGTTTTAGATCTCTGCTCTCTAAAAATAGGTAACTTACTAATAACCAAATATTAAGCTTTATTTGTACAAGTTATACATTTCCAAATGTATGTGACAATTAAGAATTATGCCAAACAACACATAAAATACAAGGTATATTATATGCTTTTAATTTATCTAAACCAAATTGTATTTAGTTCCTAGTCTCTCCTGGCCAAGTTTGGTGAAAAGACCAACATCAATGATTTGTGTGTGTGTTTCACTACTACAGTTCACTCCCTTCCACTCACCTTTCTGTCTCTCTCTGCACCGAAGGGTCCCATTCTTCTCACTTGGTCATTAATGTTATATCATACCAAAACATCAGAGCTTACAAGGCCCAAGAAAAATAGGGCAAGTTCTCAACCAAAAGCCACTCAAGGTCATCAGTAAAAGCACCCATTGTCCCTGTGAGCATCACTTGTTCATTCAGACATGGCCAATGCTGATACTGGCTCAACTCCATGTTGTCAAAATTGTCTCTATGGAATTTCACCTAGTCTGTCAACTCAGTGTTGGGCCTTATTGCCTAGCCTCTTGGGAACTTCCACATAAAAGGCTGGTATAAACTTCTTTGTGGGATAAGGAAGACTAGAACACAAAAACACAAATGACTGGCTGAACTTTCCATCCTGAAAATGTATAAAATTGTTTTTATATTGTCATTGATAAATCTATTCCAGCAAAATACTTAAGGACGAGCCCTGGCTGGTGTGGCTCGGTGGATTGAGCACCGGCCTGCGAACCACATGATCGCAGTTCGATTCCCAGTCAGGGCACAGGCCTAGGTTGCAGGCCAGTTCCCAGCAGGGGATTCACAAAAGGCAACCATATATTGATGCTTCCTTCCTTCTCTCCTTCCCTTCCCCTCTAAAGATAAATAAATAAAATCTTTAAAAAAATACTTAAGGACAAGAGAATAAAATTATGAATATATTGCCCTGCCACAAGAGATAATTGTACTTCAGAAAACAACTACTTTGTTAAAGGAGAGATTAAAGCACATGAATTTTGAATACCTATTAGCTACACAAACATGAGAGAAAATATGTAAATAGCCTTGGTAATAAGAAAATGAAAAGCATTTCTGTCTAATTATGCAGCTAACAAGACTAATATCAATCATTTTGCTCTAACTGTATTATCACTTTTAAACTATTGGGTATTCATTGAAATTTATCTAATCATAATGCATTCTTCTGGCATTTGGAGATTACAGCCTAAATATTGTCATCCAATTTCTATCTTTTAGAATCAACTGCTTACCAAAATTATTATTGTTTTCCCTAATATAAAAATCTGCTGAAACACTAGTTTTTCATAATCAATAAAATGCACTAATCAGTAATTGTGGTTTTGTTGTGGTTTTTTTGTTTGTTTTGGTTTTTTCTTTTTGGCCTTTTTGACAAAGGCACATTTATAGCAGCATCTCAGTATAAGGGATCGCCATTGTCATCAACATGTCACTGCAGTGTGTCTTCAATCTAAAGCACCAACTGAGGGACTGGTACAACCATTACGGAAAACAGTATGAAATTTTCTCAGAAAACTAAAATTGGACCTGCCTTTTGGCCCAGCAATTCCACTGCTAGGATTGTATCCTAAGAACCCTAAAACACCAATCCCAAAGAACATATGCACCCCAATGTTCATAGCAGCACAATTTACAATAGCCAAGAGTTGGAAGCAACCTAGGTACCCATCAGTAAATGAGTGGATCAAAAAACTATGGTATATATACACAGTGGAATTCTATGCAGCAGAAAGAAAGAAGGAGCTCCTACCCTTTGCAACAGCATGGATGGAACTGGAAAGCATTATGCTGAGTGAAATAAGCCAGGTGTTGAAGGACAAATACCATATGATCTCACCTTTAACAGGAACCTAAACAACAAGACAAACAAGCAAGCAAAATATAACCAAAGACACTGAAATACAGAACAGGCTGACAGTGACCAGAGGGAAGAGGGGAGGGAATTTCAGGGGAAATAGGGGAGGGATTTAGAGGAACATATATAAAGGATACATGGACAACAACTGAGAAGGGTGGAAATGGGAGGGAGGGGGGGTTATGGGGGGTGGGAGGGGATGGGAGTCATAGACAGAAAACTGTACTTGAAAAATAATTAAACAAATTTTAAAAAATGAAAAAAAATAAAGCACCAACTGAGGGATATTAGCCACATTGTACATTTCAGTAGTCAATCTGCCTTTTCTGTTTATTTTGTGAGTAAGATATTTAGGTGAAATTCATAACTGATCCCATTAACAAATGGTCTAAAAATAATAATGTTGCATTTAGATACGATTTCTCAGTTGAGAGCTTTCTTTTACAGAAAGTTAAAATTACTCCCACCAGGGAATAACAAAATTAAGTATTTTGTTCAACATACTGAGCTATTAAAATAATCAAGAAACTTTTCTCCTAGCTTTCAATTTTTATGTCCACCATTATCTCCCTTCCTGAGTACTATCTATAAATAAAAAGATTCTGTACATTTTAACTACATCTACCAAAACAAGCTGCACAGACCCATGGATTTATGGAACATTATTGCTCAAAAATTCTTTGTAGGTTTTGCAACTTGATTGCACATTGGAATCACTTGGGGAGCTTTAAAAAATGCTGTTGCCTGGGTCACGCCCCAGAGATTCTAATTTAATTGGTATAGAGTGAGGCCTAACACAAAGATTTTTAAACGCTCCCCAGGTGATTATAATACAGAGCCAAAATTGAGAACAACTGTTCTAAACCTTTGTTTTACAGATGAGAGAATTTACCCTATTAGTGACCCACACATTTGATATTAGAACTAAAACTAAAACTTAAGCCTTCAGTATTCTAATTATTAACTCATTTTATTAACCCAAGGGTTTTCAAATGTGTTTCACCCCGCACCTTTCATTCCCCAGAGATCTTCCAGAGGTACTGTGGGGGCCACGGAAATAACTAGAGATCTACACCTACTTACCCCTAAATGAGAGCAGCTTTCATTTATGTTTTGTTTATATTTTAGACTACTTTGCAGCATGTTTTCAAGAGGAAACGTCTATCCTGTTAAAGTAAAATAAGTTTAAACTGTTGCAAATAGCCATATGCATAGCAAGAGATCCCCTTCTAAAAAATCAACAAGAGTACTTCAGCAATGTGTGTACCAAAATCAAAACAAAACAAAGATTGGCTCCTATGCAAAGATGAAATGCAAATTTGTGAAATGTTCCACTAAAAAAGAAAAAAATACTTTTTAAGGGTAACACCAGGCCAGTGGATAAAAAAGTATATTAAAACATAAATCTGGGGATTTGATCAGTTTAAATCTAAGACAATGAAGAGTCCTTAGGGCCCAAGAGTAACTGCTCTTAACATCCCAGTGTGTATTTTATCGTTCTTAAAGAGAGCTGTCCTTCCTTGGTATAAGGTGGTTTGAGAATGCCCCCAAGGAACCTAGTTTTGAGAAAGAAAGAGGGCTTTCATTAAACAAGAAAGGGAAATTGGACAGAATGGAAAATCAGGGGAGGAGGACAGACAAGACTATAGAAAAAAGGGTGGGAAAGCTGACTAGAGAATGCTAAGGCAGGAACTCTGATTCCAAAAGAAACTAGGCTTATGCTTACTTTATATGCTAAATAAGACAAGCATACACTCTGAGAAGAGAATGTGGAAAACAAGTATGTCATCCTCATAATTGTTGTCTGAAAAAACTCCATCCATTTTACCTTTGGAGAAGGCTGTGACCATGAAAAAGCTAAGGCAAGTGCAGAAAATGACTAATCATCAGCTATTATATCAGCTAAGACTCAGTAAGCATCTACTAAAATCTTGTGAGTTGCTACTTAACATGTCTCTAGGGCTTGCTTTCTTTTTTCCTTAGAATTTCTAGGAGTCATCCATGCATTTATTTTTATTCTGATGGGTTGATAAGATTTCCCATTACTACATAAAATAGAAATCTGAAATAGAATACCCATTGATACATTTTATTAATAACTGGGTATATATATTTATAACAAAAATAGCTATCACACATTGATCATCTACCATATGCCAAAAACATGAGTGTCACCTGTAAATATTGCCTTTAATCTCCATAAAAATATAAATTTAATGTTATCTTCTTTCTACTCATGGGGATACTAGAGCTCAATAAAGTTATTTTGTTGAAGATCGCACAAATTTAATCTATTCATGTTAAGAATCCAAAGCTTGTATTTTTTTACTACTATACCATGCTATTTCATTCTCTCTACAGATTCCTAAACTAAGTAGAAAAACACCCTTTCCCTATGCTTTTGAAATATGTAGGCCAGTAGTACTAGACATATGAAGCTACTTTTTTCCATGAATGGGACTCCATTTTCCTTTGAACCCCAAAACCCTCAGGAAACTAATACTTTACCATCATCACTTGAAGATTAAAGTAAAAAAGGAAGTGGAATTATAAAGGGCATTCCAAGACATAGAAGGACATTTATTCCTGAATGGGACTTTACAAAGTTTCATCAAATTTTATGAGCTTTAAACATTGTGTATTAAAGAATCCAGAAGTCCATCTCCATTTGCTATACAATATTTAATCTCCTATATATCTACCATACAGCAAGCAATTAAACATAGTTATTTTGGAAAATCCCTTTCCTTCCTTTACTCCTGCAGAATGTCTAGTAAAAATCCAACATTGTCATTATCACACCAAGTTTAAAATGCCAAAAATTTCTTATTAAAATTCTTAAAAATGTAATACACAACTCCTTTCTCCTATTTACTAAGGATGTATGTCTTCAGTCATCTCCTCTAAAATAAATTTATCAGTATATTTATCATATCACATATAATGATATATCATATATCATTATATGATAGCATTTGATTATATATCATTATATCATTTATATCATATGATAAACTTAATATCGTAATGATTATATAATATATCATTATATGGTAATGTAATGATATTATCATTATAATAAATTTAACACTATATATTTATCATTATGTAGTGTAATCTAATGGATTTAACACTAAAGTAAGGTTTTTCTGTATCATTTTGTATTTTATACCATATGTGGGGTTTTTGTTGATAGTTGATATTGGCTTGCAATATAACAAATATTCAGCTTCTAAGGGTAACTTCATTTCCAGTTCTCACTTCTTCAATATTTAAATCATATTCCAATGATCTCTGCTTGCTGAAATGAAAATAGCTAAAAATTACTGAGTAATTAAATATACCCTAGGCATTTCAATCACAAAGTAGAAAATCTTGATTTAGTCTCATGACAAATCTGTAAAGGGCATACAAATATATTCCCCATTTTAGAGATAAGGAAACTGAGTTTAAGTAATGTTCCCAAGATCACTCAGTTAAATGCGGAGCATTGATTCAAATATAGGTAGTCTAACTCTAGAGCCCTTGATGATTTAACTAGTCTTCAACATGCAAATTCACTCCTGTTAGCTCCCTCTCTGCCTTAAATTACTGTTATATCTCATTGCCTGCACAAAGTCAGAAACTAGAAAACTGAGTCTCTGTCTCTCTTGTTCCTTTTATTACATTACTATTTCCACAAAATAGGAGCCCAACAACGCGAACTAAATTATTAAATTAAATTCAACTAATTCGATTGTTTATGCATTCCATAAAACTTTACTACGCACATCTCCATGCCAATCACTGTAATATATAACAGAGGAAAAGTGGTGAACAATTTAAGGTAGTCCCTTCCTTGTTTTCCTAAAATGAATATTCTATTTTGGTGGCATTACATTAAAAAAAAACAACTCTAGATAGTCAGAGGTTTAGTTGGACAGTTTTAGTTGTCATTAAAAGAAATTCAATCAAAACTAGTTTAGATTAAAAGGTAACTTCATGGCTCACATTCCTGAGAAGTCTAAGAGGTGACTGACTTCCGACAAAATCAGATCTAGGGCTTCAAAAAAGCCCTTAGGAAATTCTCTCTTCCTTTTAGTTCTGCTTTCCTCATTCTGTTTTGTCCTTAGTCCAATGTATCTCCATGTGGTGGTAACAAGAGCTTTCAAGCAGCTCCAACTTATACAATCACTCTCAACCACAATGTGGGTTAGTAATTTTTTCTGAAAGCTTCAGCATTTTTGTCAGAGTTCTCATTGGCCCTGCCTGAGTTACACAATCATCTCTGAACCAATCACATTGGCTAAACTAATTGGCTATTCCTTGGTAATGCACCCATAGCTCATCCCTACAATGGGGAGTGGTTCGTAGAACATTAGTGAAGGGGAAGTTTACCAATGAACTACATACCTATTTCTGCCAAGAATATAAAAGTGTTAGCTTCTCTATAACTGGGCAACAAACAGTTCTCTATCCATATCTTTCAAAGAATTTTCCACTCAAAATGATCGCTAGCACCAAGAAAATATTTTTAAATCTTAGATCATTTTAAATCTTTTAGATTATTTTGTTGCATTGATAGCTCCACTAAGTTCACCCATTACATTCAACCCATTTGTTTAAAAAAACAGAGACAAACCCGCCCACAAAAACAACAAGTTAATAGCCAGGCTCTCAACTAATAATATATGCATTAAAATGTCTGCATTTGAGTGATATTTTTATATTGAAAAATCCAAATTTAAATGTTTTATTGTTTTTCCTAGATTATTGGAATTATCATCTCTTCAACACATATCATATCAATAGAAATCCTTTGTTGAGCTCAGTTTAAACAATTTTTATTTGCATAGCATTGGCTGATCTCAGAAACACTTGATAAAGACTATCACAAAATAGTTCATAAAAAGTGAATTCAGAAGTTAAACTGATTTAGTCCTGGCTGGTGTAGCTCAATGGATTAAGCAGGGGCTGCATGAACCAAAGGGTAGCTGGTTTGATCCCCAGTCAGGGCACACGCCTGGGTTGTGGGCCAGGTCCCCAGTGGGGCCACATGAGAGGCAACCACACATTGATGTTTCTCTTCCTGTCTTTGTCCCTCCTTTCCCCTCTCTCTAAAAATAAATTTAAAAACCTTAAAAAAAGAAGTCAGACTGATTTACATATTAAATTTCAAGAATGGTACAAAACTGTACAAAATACAACTGTAATGTATAAAACACAGGAAAACTGAAGGTCAGGGAATGAGAAGCAAATACAAGTAGGTAAAGTATTCATTAATTCTTTTCACTTTGGGGAATGAATATCTAAGTATTAAAAAAAAACCATCCACTTGATTACAGCAGCATGGGGGAAAATTCAAGTTAAAAACAAAAAAGGGACAAGAAATCAAAGTAGCTAAATGGAGCAACTTGGGAACAAATAAATAACAATAAAGAAGATGAAAACTGTAAAAGGTGGCTGAAGAATCCTCAGGAGACAATGAAAGTGAGCTATCACAAAATATAGAGACAGATTTTCAGGTATAATCAGAAAGCTCAAGAGGCATTAACATTTAGTTAGCCTTTTAGTTAAAATCAGAACAAAATGCAGATGGTATTATTTTGGAGTATAGTAGATAGCATCAATCCATATAAAAATCTGTAGAGTATCATAGCAAAAAAATTAAAGATACTAAATTACATATGTACACTGCATGAACTAGGCTAAGTAAGTATAGAAGCAGTTTAAGGGCAGTTTAAGACACTTAAACAAAAAGACAATAAAAGAATCAAAGTTGATGGGAACCTCTTCTTTCTAAGGAATTTGGAATTATTGTATTCCAAATTCAATAATTTGGCCTGCTTAAGACAGAGAGCTCATGTGTAAGAAGGGAAAGGTCAAGTCAAGGAACATGTATAAAGGACCCATGGACAAGGGCAATGGGAGGGAGGAGGATTGAATGTGGGAGTCGAGGGTGAGCAGGGCAGGGGATAGTAATGGTGGGGGGGAATGGGGCCCACTGTAACTGAACAACAATAAAAAAAATTTTAAAGAAATTTTCACTAAAAGGCTGGTAAGGAATGGAGACACAGATTAAGGTTCTACTTAACAGAAACAGATCAACTTAACTTGTTTTTAAAATGTGACAGAAAAACTCCTATACGTTCATCAAAGCACATTTCATTTTTCTGGAACACATAGCTAGGTAGCATTTCGCACCTTTTCTTGCAGTTAGGTGGGGATATGTGAATGAGTTCTGAGCAGTAGAATGCATGAGGAGGTGATAAATGGTACTTCCAAAATCTCAGGTTCTTTCTTTCCTTTGTCCAAGGAGATGGTAGAACTACTACGTAAAAGGGGACCTGTGCCTTGAGTGACTACATGGAGCAGAGCCTCTCTATAAACCTATAGTAAAACTATGACTCAAATATTAAATGTTTGTTTTATTGAACAGCTAGTATCAGCCTATTCTGCCTAAAGCACAACATAAGCCTAGATCATAAGCCCCAAAATTGAATTGTTTACATTACAAAATCAGATGACTTTTGAAGACAGCTAAAAAGAGACAAAAAGAGTCTGGCCACTCCAATTTGAGTCCAGGAAGAGATGAAGTGAAGCCATTAATGAAAAGTTCACATTACTTGGAGTGGCCGACGTGTGTTTAAGAAAGAATATCTGTGGAGGACAGTGAAGGCTGGTGTCATACAGCTGGAACCCATAGGGGTTAAGAAGGAGATAGGTAAATAATTAACCACAAGCTTCAGCAGAATACAACTGTAACTTTTGCAAAAGAAATATTTATCATTTAGATAGCCTGGGAATAGAGCAATTATGCCTGCAGTTTTTCCCTGACACCATGAAATTTCCTTGAGCTTTATTCAGCTAACTCTTATAAAATAAACACAGAGACCATGTTAAGGGTCATTGTCTCTCCATCAGAGGATGATGTCCCACCTGGTCCCTGCTTTTCCTTAAACTGTCTGTGTCTATGTTTTTTTAATTTCCCATCACCTCCCTCAGGGACCTCCTCCCTGCACAGGTTGAGGCAGGTATCAATACAAATGTGAAATGTATGCTGTGCTGTGCTGCATCCCATCTTAATTCCTGTCTTAGATGACAAATCTTTTCAAAAGGTCGCTAAATGCAAAGCCTTTTAGAAAAAAAAACATTAACTTGGAAGTCAATCAGGGTTGTGTTTAGCAGAGTAATATAAGGGAGAAAGGGATAAGTGTGTACAAGAGGAGAAACAAAGAGTTGAGATTAAGAATTTAGTAACTGCAACTTCTGTACTCATTCTGTGAGAACAGCATTACCCTAAAACCAAAACCAGATAAAGACCCTCTAGGGTGGGGAAAACTACAGACCAATGACTCTCATGACCTATATGCAAAACTCCTCAACAAAATATTAGCAAATCAAATCCAACAATGTACAAAAATAGTTCTACAACATTCCAAGTGTATTGAAGACTGGTTCAATATTCAAAAAGAAATTTATGTAATGGTATTGGGCAACTGGATATACATATGCAAAAATTAAATATAATTAGACCCCCATCTTACATCAGTTATTAAAATTAACTTAAAATACATTAGAAAATTAAACATAAAACCTGAACCATAAAACTCCTAGAAGAAAATACAGGGAAAAATTTCCCTGACATTGCTCTATGCTAAGACTTTTTTAATATGACACAAAATGGGGCCCTGGCTGGTGTAGCTCAGTGGATTGAGCACGGGCCTGTGAACCAGACAATCGCGGTTTGATTCCCAGTCAGGGCACATGCTTGGGTTGCAGGCCAGTTTCCAGCAGGAGCTAGTTCCCTGCAGGGGATGCACGAGAAGCAACCATACATTGATATTCCCCTCCTCTCTCCTTCCCTTCCCCTCTAAAGATAAATAAATAAAATTTAAAAAAAAATATGACACAAAATGCAAAGGCAACAATTGGTTGCCAATGCAAAAAATGGAACTATATCAAAACTAAAAAGTTGCAGGCAACCATCAACAAAATGAGAAGGCACACTATTAAATGGGAAAAATACTTTCAGACAATATAGCTCATAAGAGGCTAATATTCAAAATATATAAGAATTTTTTACTTTTCATACAAATGAAAAGTAAAAAAATAATAATACAATTAGAAAATTGGGAGAGGACCTAAATAAACATTTTTCCCCAAAGAAGACATACATAAACCCAACAGGTACATGAAAAGATGTTCATCACCACTAACCATCTGGGAAAAGTGAGTCAAACAACCTGGAGCTCTTCCCCATGTGAATCAGTTGGTTGGAGCTTTGTCCCATACACCAAAAGGTTGCAGGTTTGTTTCCCAATCAGGGCACATACCTAGGTTGCAAGTTCAATCCCAGGCCTGGGCATGTGAGGGAGGCAACCAACTAATGTTTCTCTCTCCCTTTCTTCCACTTACCTTCCCTCCCTCTCTTCTTCTTCCTTCCTCTCTTTAAAAACATTAAGGAAAAGTAAACAAGCAAGCAAAATATAACCAGAGACATTGAAATGAAGAACAAACTGAAGGTAACCAGAGAAGAGGGGGCAGGGGGATAATAGAGGAAAATAGAGGAAGAATCATCAAAGAACATTTATAAAGGATGAATGGACAAAGCCAAGGGAGTGAGTTCAAGGGTGGGAGGGGGTGTGTTGAGTGAAAATGGAGACAATTATACTTGAACAACAATGAAAAAAAAAGTGTCTTTGGGTGAGGATAAAAAAAAAAAATCAAACAGTCCTGGCTGGTGTAGCTCAGTGGACTAAGCGCCAGCTGTGAAGCAAAGGGTCACTGGTTCAATCCCCAGTCAGGGCACATGCTGGGGTTGTGGGCCAGGTCCTCAGTGAGGCCACATGAGAGGCAACCACACATCGATGTTTCTCTCCCTCTGTTTCTCCCTCCTTCCCTCTCTCTAAAAAATAAATAAAATCTTTAAAAAATCAAACAACCTTGAAATACCACCTCACTCCAGTTAGAATGTCAATTATCAAAAGATAAGAGATAACAAATGCTGGCAAGGATGTCGAGAAAAGAGAACCTTAGTGTACTGTTGATAAGGATGTAAATTTGCACAACCTTTACAGTATAGAGGTCCTCAAAAATACTAAGAATAGAACTACCATAGGATCCTGCAATCTCACTTTCAAACACGATCGTTTTATTAAAGATAATGTATTCCCATGTTCACTGCAGCATTACTCACAATAGTCAAGATATGGAAATAACTTAAGTGTCTCTCAATGGGTGAACTGGTTAAGCAAATGTGGTATATGTATTCAAAATACAATATTATTTAGACCTTAAAAAGAAAAAAAAAACCTGACATTTGTGACAACATGGATGAACCTGGAAGTGGGGAGAGAATATATTTACAGAACAGACATTACGAAAGTACTTGCCAAGTACTAGGAGTCAAGGAAATAAGGAGAGGTTATTACAAAGGGTACTTTCAGTTACTAGATGAATAAGGTCTGAGGATCTAATATATAACATAATTAATAACACTCTATTGTATCACTGAAATTTGCTAAAAGAGTAGAACTTAAATGTTCTCACCAAAAGTGGGGAGAAGCGTTGCATTTCCATTCATTAAAAAAAACTTATAAAAAACAAAAAATTAGATAGGTAAAAATATCAACAACCAATAATTCCAACAGGGAACTATTATTTTAATAATTCTAATATAATATTAATAGCTGGTATTACTTTTCATATCCTTATTTTTTACTTCTTAACATTTTAATATTAGCCTCATCCTATGTCCTGAAAACCTCTCTATAAATGTATTTTAAGATGAATGTGCCATACCTGTAAATACTATGTTACATAACCATTTCCTTAAATGGGAACATTTCAGTTTTTCTAATTTCAATAATTTTAAGTAATATTGCAAAACTAAAATTACACATATACCTTTTCCTACAGTTCATATTATTTACTTAAGATAAATTCATAGAAGATAGATTCTTAAGTCACTGTGAATTATATTGATATAAGCTAAAGGCAAAATAATATTGAGCTACATTTTGGAGATTTCTTCAGCTTATAATTATATCACTCTCCAAGAAAACATAAATACTGCTAAAATTAGCAGTGGGTCAAAGGTATTGACATATTGCAAATTAGTGGTATATTCAGGTAGATTGGACTTATTTTTTTAATTCAATGGTAAGAGCCACAAAGGTTGATTATTTATCCAGTGGAATTGAGTTTTGGCTCCTGTACCTCTTGGAATAATCTATTTTAAGTACTTGGCATAACACAAACCTATGCAGGCACACTTACATTTGGCATCTTTCTTCCAAAAGTTTAAGATTGCACAACCACTAGGTTGTGTTACTAATTGAAAAAAAAAGAGAAATTTCTCAATCGCAAGATGTACTAAAAAGATGTCTCAGTGAAAGATGAAGAACAAAGTTACATGTTTTCCTTAAACTTCTGTCTGTATCTTTCTGCTTCCTTATAACAACCAGTTTTACGTAGGAATTTGTCTATCATGATTTTTCCTTCTACTTGAAACCCAGCTGCATTCAAGCTTGCTCATAACTGAAAGATCAATTTTATCATAGGTTGAACTAAATGTCATTTCAAGCAACACATTTCTAAGATGACAAAACTATAATATTGACCAAAACATAGAAACTGCTGAAGTTCACAGAATAAAGGATGATAAATCTATGTGTAATCTTTCCAGCAAAACAAAAACAATGAAGTTCACTTTTAGTTGTGTTATGGGAAAAAAGAAATGAGATTTAACTAATCTTATTTAAAATACATAATATAACAACATAATTTGCATGGATGGGCCTGGAGAGTATTATGGTAAGTGTAATAAGCCAGTCAGAGAAAGATAAGTAACATATGATTTCATGTGGAATCTAATGAACAAAATAAACTAACAGATAAGATAGAAACAGGCTCATAAATACAGAGAACAGACTGACAGATGTCAGAGGGGAGGAGATTTGGGGGCCTAAGTAAAATAGCTGAATCTATTAAACAAACAAACGAAAAAACTCATAGACCCAGACAACAGTATAGTGATTGCCAGAGGGAAAAGTGAGGGAGGGAATGGGGGAGGTAGAAGAGGGAAAGGGTGAATAATAATGATGGAAGGAGACTTGACTTTGGGTGGTGAACATACAATATATAAATGATGTATTATAGAATTGTACCCTTGAAACCTGTATAATTTTATTTACTAATCTCACTTAAATAAATTTTAAAACTAAGTAAATAAAAAAGTAAAAGTATGAAAATGAACAGTATAGAAATACAATATAAAAAATGAAAGTATGACACTCAGAAAAAAATGGAAACAAAACAAAATAGAAGTCAAGAAATAAGTATACATACTTATAAAAATTTAGTATATGATAAAGATGAGGAAATTACTCATAATTTCATAAATGATGCTCAAAACTGAATAGCCATTTAAGGGAAATGTAATTTATCTATAATCTATACATTATTCCAGTAAACATTAAAAATATCAATATTTAAATGAAAGAGTGAAACTATAATATTTCAGAAGAAAGCATGGGAAAAAACTCTCATAACCCTGGAGTAGAAAACTTTCTGCAGATGACAAAATGGATAAGCTATAAAATAAAAGATGAATAAATTATATTTAATCATTACAAATGAAATCTATACAACCAAAAAACCCACCAAAAGTTATGTCAAAATATAATCAGAAAAATAAAAGTGAGAATGTATTTATAATTCATATTACAGACAATGGATCAATATTTTTCTAATATACAAGAGCATTTGCATCCTAGCAAGAAAAACGTAAAACAATAGAAAATATAGGCAAAGAATATAAACATATATTTTATTGACTTGAAATAAAAATGGCTCTCAAAAATGTGAAAAGATGCTGGTCGAAGAAAATGAATTATAATTATTTATCTTATCTTCAGGACTTATAATTATTCACAAATAATAAAAATGTAAGTATTTAGGAATGACAATATCCTAAAATTGCAGCTTATTTAATAATGTTTGATTAGTCTTCAGGTGAGTTTTCTTCCATATCTATTAGTGCATTGTGTGAGATTGTTAGATCACTTGTATTAAAAATAACTGAAAAGAAAAAAAATAGAAAATTTTGCAGGAATTGAAAAAGAAGAAACAATATGGCTGGATTTGGTTCTTGCTTTGTACTTTTTTTACAGAATTTTTGTTTTGCATTTTTGGTTGTTTTCTTTGCAGGGGGGAGAGGAATGTCAACTTATTAAAAACACATCATTAACAAATTCTGAAATGGACAAAACCCACAATAATACCAATCACTCATAATCACCTTAAGATGGACCCATTGAGCATTTTAACTTAATTTCTCTCTCTAGATAAATATAAATTATTTTAGTGTATACACACACCATACATAAAATACAGGGGTTGGCAAAAGTAGGTTTACAGTTGCAAGTACTCAAAACACAGAGTTTATTCTGAATTATTTGTTAATTATTATAATATTTTCCATACAAATAACTGTATAACCTGCTTTTGCCCACCCCTGTAATATAATATGTGTATAAAATATACTACAAACTTATATAGCAGAATTTCTTTCACTGACTATATTATAGGGTGGGAAAAGTTTAAACAGCTTTGAAGGATATATAAGGGTATTTTTGTATATGAGATAGTAACTCCAAGACCTTAAGAATGAAAGGTTGGGGGAGGGAAGATGAATTTTAATTTCTCCACAGCCATGTGTAGGTGTCTGTTAGAGAAACCTATATTTTTTGTCCTCATGTTTTCTTTCCATGCAGAAAAGCTTCCAAAAAAAAACAATAGCATTTTCAGTTTCTTTCCCATGTGGAGTGTAGTAACTCACCTGACTGGTGAGTTTGAAAACAGAATTGTCCCCGTGCAGCTGTGCTCCTCCAGCATCCTTCACCTCTGTACTGGAAACAATCATTCTTTTACTCTCTGCCTCTCAGTAAATTACCTGTGCATGGGAAAGACGTGCCTACCCACATCTGGCTGTGCCTGCACAGGTAATTCTGGAGTAAAGCATTAAGAAGCACATCAAAACTGCAATTACAGCTTTAATCTGTAATTAAGTTGCTACTTTAATCTTGAAATGTCTGCCGATTCACATTTGACTTGAACTTGCATTGTAAAGGAAGATGTAGTGTGTATTGAATGTATAAAATTCCAACTTTGTCTATAGCTACATGTTTTCAATTCACGAAGCATTTTCATGTCCATTATCTTATTTGATTTTCACAAGAACTCCTAGATGTAGAAGAGAAGTCATTAATATTTCTTGAGTGAATGCCAACTGTTAATAAAAATGTCAAGAGATTTACATTTTTTAATCTTGATCAATCCTCATAATTTTGAAAAATAGAATTTACCCTTATTTTCAAGATATGAAAACAAAGTCTCAGAGAAGAGAAATTCCTAAGCTTTGCCTCAGAAGACAGTGGGTAAATGGCAAGTCTAGGTATTCAGACTGCAAACACTGGGTTATGTTCATGTTTCTTTTTACATTCCCAGGTTGTAGTCTCATGCTTGGCACAGAGAAGGCATTCAGTAAGTGTGCATGAATAAACGATTGCTAATAAATTATCTTCCAACTGTATCAAGGAGGCAGACGAGAGATATTTTTGAAAACCAAACTCAGGGAAAAGTCAAGCTGCAATCCTTTACCAGGGTGGTTGGTGGTGGGTGGGTGGGTGGCAGGGAAAACCTAAGGCTAATTTTTGGAGATGTTTCTGGAAATCCTGTGATGCTGTACATGATATAGCCAAAAACATAACAAACTATGAAATGTGAAGTCTAGTGCATATTTCATAAGGGTCTTGTTACTTCCAAAGCAGTGAGATCTTTGACTCAATCATTTGCTCTCATCCACAATTCTTTTTTTTCCTTTTTTTAAAATATATATTTTATTGATTATACCATTACAGTTGTTCTATTTCCCCCCTTCATTCCCCTCCACCCGCACACCCCTCCCCCTCCATTCTCCCCCCTTTAGTTCATAACCACGTGTCTCAAGTTCTTTAGATTCTATATTACCCCCACTATTCTCGCCCTCCCCCCTATCTATTTTCTGCCTACCATCTATGCTATTTTCTGTGCCTTCTCCCCCCTCTCCTCCTCCCACCCCCCTGTTGCTAACCCTCCATGTGTTCTTCATTTCTATGGTTCCACTCCTGATCTGGCTGTCCTCTTGGTTTGCTTTTGTTTTAGGTGTGGTTGTTAATAACTGTGAGTTTGCTGTCCTTTCACTGTTCATATTTTTCATCATCTCTTTCTTATATAAGTCCCTTTAGCATTTCATATAATAAGGGCTTGGTGATGATGAACTCCTTGAACTTGACCTTATCTGAGAAGCACTTTATCTGTCCTTCCATTCTAAATGAAAGTTTTGCTGGATAAAGCAATCTTGGCTGTAGGTCTTTGGATTTCATGACTTGGAATACTTCTTTCCAGCCCCTTCTTGCCTGTAAGGTCTCTTTTGAGAAATCCGCTGACAGTCTGATGGGTACTCCTTTGTAGGTGACTGTCCCCTTATCCCTTGCTGCTTCTAGGATTCTCTCCTTCATTTTAGTCTTGGCTAATGTAATTATGATGTGCCTTGGTGTGTTCCTTCTTGGGTCCAACTTCTTTGGCACTCTCTGAGCTTCCTGGATTTCCTGGAAGTCTATTTCCTTTGCCAGACTGGGGAAGTTCTCCTTTATTATTTGTTCAAATAAGTTTTCCACTCGTGGCTGTTTCTTTCCCCCTTCTGGTACCCCTATAATCCGGATGTTGGAACGTTTAAAGATGTTCTGGAGGTTCCTAAGCCTCTCCTCATTTTTTTGAATTCTCATTTCTTCATTCCTTTCTGGTTGGATGTTTTGTTCTTGCTTCTGGTCCATTCCATTGATTTGAGTCCCAGTTTCCTTTCCATCGATATTGGTTTCCTGGACATCTCCCTTCATTTCAATTAGTTTAGCCTTCATACGTTCCTCTAATTTGTGACTGCACTCTACCAATTCTGTGAGCATCTTGACAAATAGTGTCTTAAATTGGGCTCTGAGAGCCTGGCAATCTGTTGGTCGCTTAGAGTTATTGGCTCTGGGACTTTGAGTTCTTCTTGCTCCATCTTTTGGCCTGTTCGTGCCTGTTCCATAGCAGGATCAGAGCCCTAAAGTGTTCACTAGAGCAGGGCAACTAAGTCTCTGGGTTGTGACGTTGTATGTGGGGGCGGGGTCAAAGAGGGACAATGGCTTCCCGTCTGCCGCCTAGGCCCCCACTGGCCCCGCAGCCACCACCATCACCAGGCCCACGCGTTTCGTTCCACTACACTCGAGTGTGCCACTGCCGTCAGCCCTCCACCACTGGGTTCGCCCCCTGGGGCCTGCGTGGTCCGTCTCACTGTGCGCGAATGTGCGACTGAGGTCAGTCTGCCCCACACCCCGACTGGTTCCGGGCTGCCTGCGCACCTAGGTCGGAGGATCTGTCATGCCCAAACCAGCTCCACTGCTGGCTCCGCCTCTCTTACCGTCCTGTTGAACAGTTTGTAGTTGTCGGACTTCCATATAATTCCATTTTCTGGTCTTTGGGTGTGTCCTAGTTCTCAAAACCTTTGTTGTATTCAAACTTGGTTGTGGGAGAAGGCACAGTGTTTCCACCTATGCCTCCATCTTGGCGGAAGTCTCATCCACAATTCTCTCATTTGTAAAATAGTAGCGTTAAACAAATTATTTTAAGAGTTGTTGGAACACTAAAATTCTACCAAAGACTGTATTTATTGTGTAGTTACAAAGAAGACTTAGAATTTAACATATGAATGAAGTCTCTATAATTTTAAATATAACATATTTCTCACATGTCCACAAGCCCAGAAATTCCTGAGGATAAACCCACAGAAGATGCTGGGTCACAAAATCAGGACATTCTAAAAGGAAGAGTTGTAGCATACATTATATTTGAACATGTATTGTTCCAAACGTCATGATTTAGAGCTTGCTGTTAACATTCAGGAGAAGCAAAAAAGAAAGGTCTTTGTCTAAGGAAAGTAGTAAATAAATAAATAAATAAACAAACAAATAAACAAACAAACAATCTACTTTCCAACTTTCTCCCTGTGCCTATTAAACACAGACATACACACATACCCACATACCACAAATGATATTTTGTCATGAACACATACACCAGACAGGGATCTTATTTTAAAAGATGAGAAAAGAAAATTAAAAGAAGCAGTCATTTGTTTTTCACATCTAACAAGGCCCCCAGCACCAGGTGACAACACAGGAAATTTGCAATGATATGCATCCTGCTATATCTGCCAACTTGAATCTTTCACAATCGAAAAGAAAGCAGGCGATGTCCTCTATTAACAGAAAAAAGTTTTAAAATCATTCAGGTTTACCAGTATTATCATTATGCTATCTAATTTCTTAAGAGGCAAAGTGCAAAATTCAGAGTATACAAAATGTGCATGTCAAAAAGTACTCTTTTTAGTGGCCTGACTTTTGAGGTCACTATATACAATGTTCAATGTACAATATGAAAGAGCCTGAATATTAACTCAGTCTATTTGCAACCAAGTTAAATCATATGCTCTGGGAAAATAGCCATAAAATGCATTATTTAAGATGATTATTGCATACCTTCAGAGGCATATCAATAATTAATTTCTATTGGATACTAATTTTAGCCAAATCATTTCTACAAAGTAGCAGCAAAGGAGTATGTCTTGTTAGATGAGAATCAAGTATCACCTTACCAATATTCAAAACAAACAGGTTGTGTGGGGGAAGACCTAATATGTTATTGTCAGATAAGTTTGCTATATTTATCTTGGAATCACTAAGCAAACACATTTAAAACATACTGGGTGAGGGTGGTCTATTTAATATAAGCATTACCTTGTTACCAAAACCAGACAAAGACAATACATAAAAGAAAATTTCTGGCCAATAACCCTGATGAAAAAAGAAGAAAAAATATGCAAAAAAATTAGCAAATCAAATTTAACAATATGTTAAAAGGATCATACATATGATAAAGTGGGATTATTCCAAGGATGCAAGGGTGGTTCAATACCCATAAATCAATTAATAAAATATACCATATTAAAAATAAGTAATAAGAAAAAAGAGACATTTATTAAAGAAGATACAAGATACAAGAAATATTGCACATAGGACAATGACCTTAGTTCCCTTCAGAGTCAGCACCTTCAGACCTCAAATAATTTTCCCGGCATCTCTTCCACTCTTCAAACACTCTGCGCAATCTTTGTTGGAATCACCATCAGCTGCCCTGTCATATTTTCCTGAATTTCATCGACGGTCTGAAACCTCTTCCTTTTCAAAAGTGATTTCAATTTTGGGAAAAGGCAAAAGTTGCAGGGTACCAAATCTATGCTGTAGGGGAGCTGAGTCACCTAGGTGATTTGATGTTTCCCAAAAAAACTCTGCACAAAATATGATGCATTCGCAGGTGCATTGTCTCATGAAGCTGCTAATCACCAGTTGACTATAGCTGTGGCCTTCTGAATTATGTGAATAGTTTCCAGGAAGGAATGTTTAAGCTTAATGCAAAATGTGATGCAGATTTCTTGCTCTACTCACTATCATATTGAATATGACAGTCACACAATACACATGCTCACTCAACAGCGTCTACCATCCCTACTGACGAGTACAGTGAAGTTGTCATTGTTCACACACACACATACACACACATTCCAATTCCAGTTCATTCTCCTTGGCTGCCAGATTATACTGATGTCATGCAAATGATTCTTCTTATATTAACAGTGGCTGGACTCTTTCCAGACAGACCTTGTGTGTCTCTGTGTATCTCAATACATAACACATAGACACAGACCACAGTATGATGGTACCCAGAGGGAAAGGCGGGTGAGGGAGGGAGAAGTGGGCAAAGAGGAGATAAATGGGGACAGAAAAATGGCTGCGTGATGAGCTCCCAATGCAGTATGAAGGGGATGTTTTCTTGAGTTGTACACTGACATCTGTATAGTTTTATTAACCTATGTCACTCCAATGAATTTGATTATAAAAACAAAAGAATAAATCATCTGATCAGAAATCAACTGCAAGGAGACAGTAGGAAAATCCACAAATATGTGTATATTAAAAATATGCTACTAAATAAGGACTAGTTCAAATAAAAAATAAGAGTTCAAAAATGCATAGATAAATGCAAATATAACTATGACATATAAAAATATTTGGGATACCATATTGTGCCTACTACCCAAAGCCAAATCATCTCCCATCAGCATACATTTGCTGTATGTAATCAACGTCATCCCAATACATTTCATAATGAATAAATAAATAAAATGTTTGGGATATAGCAAAAGTGCTAATTAGAGGTAATTTTGTATCATTATAGGCCTACTTGAAGAACCAAGAAACATGTCAGATAAATAACTAATATTTCACCTTAAAAAACTACAAAAAGAAGAAAAATAAAACCCCAATTCAGTAGAAGGAAGAAAATAATAAAAATTAGAGCAGAATTAAACAAAGTAAAGATCAAATAAATAAATAAAAATAATGCAGCAAACGGTTGGTTCTTTGAAAAGATTAATTAAATTGCCAAACCTCTAGCTAGAATTACTAAAGAAAAAAGAGAAACACTCAAATAAACAAAAACAAAAATGAGAAAGAATATTATGACAGACACCACAGAAATACAAAGGACTATACAAGAATGTTATGAAAGGCTATATTCCACCAAATTCAATACCCTAGAAGAAATGGACAAGTTCTTAGAAATATATAACTTTCATAGCCTGAATTATGAAAAACTGGAAAAATCTAAATAGACCAATCAACAGTAAGAAAATTAAAACTTTCATCAAAAGTCTCACCAAAGTAAAAGTCCAGGACTAGATGGCTTCACTAGTGAATTCTACCAAACACTCAAAGATTTAATAACTATCCTTCTAAACTATCTGAAAAATTGAAGATACAGTAATTCCTAACTCATTTTATGAGGTCAATATTACCCTGATTCCAAAACCTGGGAAGGACAACACGAAAAGTTAAAATTACAAGCCAATACCTCTGATGAGTATAGACGCAAAAATGCTAAACAAAATACTAGCAAATCAAATACAACAATACATTAAAAGCATACAAGATCACAATCAGTTAGGGTTCATTTTAGGGACCAAAGAATGGTTCAACATATGCAAGTTGATTGATGTGATATACCATCTTAACAAAATAAAGAATAAAAACTATTAGATCATGCCAATACATATAGAAAAAATATTTGACAAGATACAACAAATATTTATCATTAAAATTCTCAGTGGAATGGGCACATAATAGAAGTAGTTCAACATAAAAAAGCTATATATGATAAACCCTCAGATAATATCATACTGAATGGTGAAAAACCAAAACCTTTTCCTCTAAGATCGGGAACAAGACAAGGATGGCTGCTCACAACACTGTTATTCAACACACACTGGAAGGAAGTCCTAGCAAGAGCACTCAGGCAAGGAAAAATAAATAAATGAAAGGCATCCAAATCAGTAATAAACAAGTAAAATTGTCACTTTTTACTAAATGATTCTTTATAGAGAAAACCCTAAATACTCCATAAAAAGCTATTAAAAGTAAGCAAATAGTAAAGTTGCAGGATACAAATCTATCTACAAAAATCCACTGCACTTCTTAATGGTATCAGTGAAATTTCAGAAAAACAAAGGAAAATAATACTCTGTTTGCAACTGCAACAAAAACAATAAAATACATAGTAATAAACTTAACAAAGAGTGTAAAGGATCTATTTGCTGAAAACTATAAGACACTATTGAAAGATATTGAAGGAGACACAAATAAATGAAAAGGTAATCCATATTTGTGGAATGGAAGAATCAACATAGTTGAAATGCTTGTATTATTCAAGACAATGTACAGATTTAATGCAATCCCTATCAAAATCCCAATTACACTCAAAGAAATAGAATAAAAAATAAAATTTGAATGGAAACACAAAAGACCCAAAGTCCCAAAGCAATCCTGAGGAAAAAAAAGAAACAAAGCTGGAGATATCACACTCCCTGACTTCACCTTATACTACAATAATCAAAGCAGTATGGTACTGGCAGAAAATAAGACTAATGGAGTGGAATTGAGAGCCCAGAAATAAAACCACGTGAACCACATGTATATGGGCAACTAATCTTTCACAAAGGAGCCAGAAACAAACAATGGAGAAAAAAAAAAGAAATCCTCTTCAATAAATGATGCTGGGAAAATTGGAAACCACATAAAAAAGAATTGAACTGGGTTGCTATTTCACACCATACACAAAAATGAAGACTAAATAGATATAAAGACTTGGAATAATTAAGTACATAGGAAAAAATAGGCACTAAAATTATAGGCCTTGGTATCAAAGAGGACTTATGAATTTTACCTCAAAAGCAAGGGACACAAATGCAAAAATAAATGAATGGTGCTATATCAAACTAAAAAGCTTCTGCCCAAAGAAAGAAGCTATCAACAAAACAAAGAGGCAATCACCAAATGGGAGAAGATATTTGCAAACAATATCCAAAATACAGGATTGGGCAAAGTAGGTTTACAGTTATGAGTATGTGAAACACAGAGTTTATTTTTGTATTGTTATTTATTAATTATTGTATTATTTTCTATATGAACAACTGTAAACTTACTTTTGTCCCATTCTGTATTTAAAGAACTTATACAACTCAACAAAAACAACAAAACAACAAGCCAAGCCAACTAAAGAATGGGCAAGGCACATGAACAGACACTTTCTGCAAGAAAATATACAAACGGCCAACATATACTCAACCTCACTAGTTATAGGGGAAGTACAAATCAGAACCAGAATTACTTGAGTGGCTATTTTCACCAAGACAAGAAATAACAAGTGTTGGAGAGGACATAAGGGAAAAGCTGGATGGAATGGAAATTATAGAGCCACTGTGGAAAACGAATGTAGATTCCTCAAAAAATTAAGAATAGAGCTACTACATGACCCAGTGAACCCTTTTCTGGGTATCTACCTGAAAAGTTTGAAAATATTCATAAAGATATATGCATTCTTGTGTTCATTGCAGTATTAATCACAGTAGCCAAGACAGGGAAACAACTCATGTCCTTCAATGAATTATTGAACAAAAATGTGGTACATATATGCAATGGAATACTACTCAGCCATTAGAAAAGATGAAATATTGCCATTTGCAACAACATGGATGAATCTCGAGAGTCTCATGCTGAGCAAAATATGCTACACAGAAAAAGACAACAATCATATGATCTCACTCATGTGAGGGAAATAAAAGAGAAAGCAACAAATGAACAAAACAAACAAACACTCATTGATACAGACAACAGTATGGTGATTACCAGAGAGGTGCAGTTGGTAGGGAAGAGGTTGAAGTGGTGACAGAAGGAGACTAAACTTCAGGTGATGAGTACACAATGCAATATGAAGATAATACACCATCTTTATTGTAATACAGTACACTTTAAATATATAATGTTATTAACAAATGTCACCCCAACAAATTTAGTAATACAATAAAAATAAAAATATACAATCATCTCAGCCCTGGTTGGTGTAGCTCAGTGGATTGAGCATGGGACGGCAAATAAAAGGATCACGGTTCGATTCCCAGTCAGGGCACAGGTCTGGGTTGCAGGCCAGTTCCCAGCAGGGGACACATTAGAGGCGACCATACATTGATGTTTCTATCCCTCTCTCCTTCTCCTCTAAAGATAAATAAATAAAATATTTGTAAAATATACAACCATCTCAATGTATACAGAAAAAGCAGGTGACAAATTTCAACATCTACTTAGGATAAAAACTCTCAACAAATTGAGTACAGAGGAAATATAATAAAGCTCATATATGACAAACACAGGTTACGTCATACCAACACTGAAAACCTGAAAGCTTTCCCTCTAAGATTAGGTACAAAACAAGGATGCCCACTCTCACTGATTTCATTTAACATAGTATTGAAAGTATCTATCAATACTACAGTATCAATCAATAAAAATAAATAAAAGGTGTTCAAATCAGAAAAGAACTACAACTATCACTATTTGCAGATGATATGGTATTAGATATTAAAAATATTTAAAGACTCAAGCAAAAACTCTTACAGCTAATTAAATGAACTGAATATAGTTGCAGGATACAAAATTAATATTCAGAAATATGGTGTGAAATATACACTAATAACAAACTATCAGAAAGAGTAATTAATAGAATGGTACTATTCACAACTGCACCTAAAATATAAAAGACCTAGAAATAAGTTTAGCTAAAGAGGTAAAAGACCTGTATTCTGAAAACTATAAAATATTTATGAAAAAATTGATGGAAATGATTGGGGACTCAAGAGTTGGAAATTTTTAATATAATATTTTAAATTATAAAAATATAATTTTAATAAAAATTTTATTTTTAAATTTTTAATATAAAATTTTAATATAAGTTTAATTATTAACTATAAAATAGTTAATAAGCCTAGTAGGTAATGCATATGCAAAGCTACTGTTTCAGAAACTGCAGATAAGGTCCATCCTGACTCGTGGGAGAGACAGCCAATCTCCTGGGGCACAGCTAAAGTTTACTGCCTGGGGAACAAGTGGAGACATACAGGCCATTGTGTTCCAGAGAGAGACAAACAACCACCTGCCCCTGGGAACAGCTAACTGCACAGTAGCTAACTACTGCAGTTTTTTTTTTTAAATCTAATTTTCCCTGAATTTCAAAAACCATCACCACATTTTGTTCTCTGTTATAAAAAAGCTGGCTGGGAAGGAAATGTAAGATGGCCCATTAGGGTAAGTATGAACCCTCCACCTTCTCAGGTCGCCAGCCATCTAAATAAAGCACCCATAAAGATTCAATCCCTGTCTCTGCTTATTGGGTTCAGGATGTGACAGGCAGCATGAATGCCAGTCTTTTCCAGTTTCAGAAAGATATACCATGCATATGAATTGGTAGAAGGAAAATCATCAAACTATCCATAGTGCCCAAAACAATCTACAGAGTCAAAGTAATCCCTACCAAAACACCAAAATGGCACTTTCCACAAAACTAAAACAAATAATTCTAAAATATTCATGGAATTGTGACAGGATAGTAAGAAGCTAGGAAAATCTTGGGCAAGTGGAATAGGAAAACCAAGACTATAAAATTAAACAAGGCCAAATAGTTTGAGCAACTTACAATCAGCTGGTGAATCGTAAGACTTTATCTCCTCAAACTAGGAAACTTGAGAACAAATGGTTTATACCTCTTCTTTTTAATCAAAGAAAACATAGCTTAAATCATCCTGGTCTGTGGAATGCTAATGCAAACGAAGAGATAACACTGGAACAAAGGAAGTGAGTTTGGGCAGAAGCTGCATGACTCACCTTTCTGTTCCCCTCCCCCCTGCTCCCAACAGGAAGGGTACTTCAGTGCTCCCTCTAGGAATTTCCCCCTCCCAAATTCACTTGTTTCCCCTATACACACTTGCTTCTGAAAGCTCAAGAGGGAAGGTGGATGTTGTGGTGTTTACCTGCCACCTTCTCAAATTACTGTCCTCTCTGCTTTTTTGGTTGAGTGGTGACAGGCAGCACAAGCCCTGGACTTGGTTGCCCTCTGGTTTCAGAACCACAAAAAACCCAAGCCAAAGCAATCTTGAAAAAAAAAGTACAAAGTTGGAGGTATCATGCTTTCAAAATCCAAACTATACTACAAAGATACAGTAATTAAAACAGTAAGGTACTATTAAAAAAAATAAACCAAGCATTGATTGATGAATGGAACATAATAGACAGTCCAGAAATAAACTCTTGGTTACATAGTCAATTAATCTTTGACAGAAGAGGTAAGGAGGTAAGGATATGCAATGGGAAAATAGAGCCTCTTAAAAAATAGTGGGAAAAACAGGACAGATACATGCAAAAAAAATTAAACTAGACCACTTTTGTACATCACATACAAAATAAACTCAAGATGGATTAAAGACTTAACTGTGAGACTTGAAATCATACAATCCTAAAAGAAAACATGGAGCGTAAACTTATAACTCTTAGCTATATTTTTTGATATGTCTCCTCGAGCAAAGGCAACAAAAAAGGAAACAATGACCAAATAAGACTACATCAAACTAAAAAATTTTAATGAAGAAAACTATCAGCAAAATGAAACAGCAACCAGTTAAATGAAAGAAGATATCTGTAAATGATATATCTGGTAAATGGTTAATATCCAAAATGTATTTTTAGAAATTCACGTAAGTTGAATATCAGATAAATAAGCAATCTGATTTAAAATGTGCAGAGGACATAAATAGACATTGCTCGAAAGCCACACAAATATCCAAAGACAGATAAATAGAAGCTCAACATCACTAGTCATCAGGGAAATGCAAATTAGAACTCCAATGAAATGTCACCTCACACATGCCAGAATGACCATTGTCATAAAGCAACAAACAACAAGTGTTGGTGAGAATATGGAGAATAGAAAACCCTTGGTACAGTGTGGATCAGTGAAACCACTAAGGAACACAGTATGGAGATTTCTCAAAAAATTAGAAATAGAACTACCATACTATGTAGCACTTCCACTTCTGGGTATTTATCGGAAGAAATTGAAAACACTGATTTGAAGTGATATATGCACCCCTATGTTCATTGCATCAGTATTTACAAGAGCCAAGGTACATATACATCGAATACTATTTAGCCATGAAAAGAATGAAATTTTGCCATTTGTGACAACTGGGTTGTACCTAGAAGGTATTATGCTAAGTGAAATAAATCAGACAGAAAAAGCCAAATACCATATAATTTCACTTATTATGTGGACTATAAAAAAAAACACAACAGAAACAGACTTATAAAGGGACAAACTAATGGTTGCCAGTGTGGAGGGATATGGGAGTGATAGGTAAAAATAATGAAAGAAAATAAAAGGTACAAAATTCCACTTATAAAATAAATACAACAGAGGGAGTGTAGTCAATAATATTATAATAACTTTGTAGAGTGACAGATCACTATTAGACTTATGGTGAACACATCAAGCTATATAAATGTTGAATCACTATGTTATACACCTAAAACTAATAATACTGTACACCTGAAATTAATAATATTGTATGTCTACTATAATAAAAAAGTATAAATTGGGACAATTTTTATAAGCATATTAGAAAGATTTTAAAGCAATGGCTAGAGGAATTAAAATTTCAAAGTTGTGTCCCTTAAAATTATATATTGAAATCCTGCCTCCAGTACCTACATACATGTCCTTATTTGGAACAAGGACTTTGGATATGTAGTCAAGTTGAAATATAATCATTAGTGTGGAAGTTAGTTTCCAGATCTGTAAGAAAATAAATTTCTAGTATCCCCAACTGGTGGTCATTGGCACCAATTCAATGCCAACAGGAATCCCCCATTTGGGGTGTGGTAAAGAAGAAAACTATTCAGTGAAACAGCTCGACTGTGATACAGAACATCTGTGAGAACAGCACTGCTGTGGAACAACTCAGTTATGAAGCAGCACTGGGCCTGGGACCTGGTCCACACTGAATAACTCTTATTTGTCCCGCTCTGCTCTGCCTGCCCTCTGCTCAGCCTGGTCTTCACTGCTTTGGTCTGTGCCTCAGCTCCAGCTGGGGAAATACAGTATTCAGTCTTGGAAGGAACTCTCAGAGCCAGCGGGAAGATGACTTAAATATACAGAAATCCCTGTCACTTGTCCCTGATTGGTCTGTCCTCATGCAAATAAGCACTTCAAATTATTGCAGTTTATTCCTAAAGGCACAGTCGTGATTGTTCAGAAAGGAGCCACTCGACTGGTCAGTGAAGATACCGATGGGGGATATAGCTGTGTGGCTCCAATGGGACAGAGAAAGTCTCCATCCTATTGGTTGAAATAGAATTACAGGAACTTCTTCGTAAGGGCTGGCTCAGATCGCAAAAACACAGTGCAGGCAGGCAGTTTAATACATACTTCTCCATGAAGTACAGTTTGTGTGAAAGGTCCTTGTTTAGAAACAGCTGCTAGGTTCTATTTATAAACTTGAGGCCAATTAGCCACCAAGAGCCCTTCTTGGTAGATATCTTCTTTCTCAGGGTACAGTGTTTAGCCATCTAATGTGTGGCAATTCGTTAAAACTACCACAGGAAACTAATACACTATATAAGAAAATACTTCTGACCACATTCTTCCCTGGGGGAATTTCCTGATTCTGCTCATGGGTGGGAACCAATCAGACTTTCCCAGGTAGAACTATCAGAGCTTTTGGCAGCCCTATGGTGTTGACATAGCAGATTAGATTCTCATGCAGCACAACTCTTAAGCCCAATTTCCCCCCTGAGACCATGAGCTCTAAAGCAGAATGGGAAACTGGGAGCTTGTCAAGAGGCTTTAAAATGTACAAAGAAATCCCTAAAAGTCTTATGAAAAGGTAAATTAATGCAACTAATAATCAAGAGGAAAAAAGACATACAGAAGCAGATACAAGGATTATCCACATATTGGGGTGAATAGAGGACTCTAAAATACTCATATTAATAAGCTCTTAATAGAACTGTTCAAGAAGAGAGAGAAGTAGTATCAAAATCAGGATAAAATGTAAACATTACTGAAATTGTTATCACAAAAGTAAGGAGGGGATATAATAAACAACTCTGTGTTAATAAATTTGAAATTTAGATAAAATGGAGGAACTCCTTAAAAATCCTAGTCACAAAGCTAAAACAAGCAGAACAGCTGAATAGTCATTTATTAATTAAATAAATTTCACTTCTAATTATCTCACAGAGGACCTCTACTGCTTACCTTTCACTTGAATCAATCAATAAAAGAACAACATAGGAAACAGGTTTCAAGACACTTGGTATCACCCAGAGGAAATTGATTACTGGGAAGCACAAAAGAATTGAAATAAGTCCTACTACTACCCGAGTTTACAGCCTTTACAGAGTTTCTAGGCATCAACGCAGGAAAGGGAGGCCCAGGGAGTGCCCACTGGACTCCCTGAAAAGAAGACACTGTGCTGAAAATCTGGAGACACCAAGGTAGCAAAAGTTTGCTGCAAAGAGGAACAGAGAGGAGAGAGCAATAAAAAGAAACAATTCCAGAGAAGTGTAGAGTTCCCTTCAAATATTCAACTGAACTGGATCAGCATAAGCATGTGAGGAAACTACCTGAGGCCAGGAGAGAAACCTGAGGAAATTAGAGGTAATAATTGTTAGTTCTTACAGACGTCCAGGAATAGTGCCTCCTCTCGCCAACAAAAATAGAAAATATCACAATTCATGGCTCCAAGAATAGACTACACAGAAGAGTGTTATCTCAGTAGTAAGGAAAAACTAACTAACCCTAGACTGACCATGGCTCCAGTCCCACCTAATAAATCTTAAAAACAACAGCTAAAATGATCATACTGTTTCTAAGTAATTTAATTGCCTCCCAGACAAAAAGTCAAGAATATTTATAAGAGAAGAAAAATATATATAAATGAAAAACAAAAATTCACAATATCTGACATGCAGTCAAAGACATCTATTTGTGGAGGGGAAAGCTGCATAATACTACCCATAATGATGAGTAAAACAACCCATTCAAATAAAAACAATCAATTGAAACCAAATCAGAACTCCACAGATATTAGAATTAACAGACATTAAAACATTAAATAACTGTATTCCACATGTTCAAAGAACTAAATGAAAATATAGAAGATATAAAAAGAGACCAAGTCTCATTTCTAGAGATGAAAACTATAATTCAAAAGATTTTTTATTTTTTTATTATTTTTTAAATTTTATTTATTTGTCTTTAGAGGGGAAGGAAAGGAGAGAAGGAGAGAAATATCAGTGTATGGTTGCCTTTTGTGCATCCCCTGCTGGGAGTTGGCCTGCAGGGAACTGGCCTGCAACCCAGGCATGTGCCCTGACTGGGAATCGAACCACGATCGTGTGGTTCGCAGGCCCATGCTCAATCCACTGAGCTACACCAGCCAGGGCTTCAAAAGATTTTTTAATATAATAAGTGGAATTACTGACAGATTGTTTTAAAATGTTGGTAGAAAATACTCAAAGTGAAACAAAGAAAAAAGAAAAATTTAAATAAACAGAGCATTAGAGAGCTCCATTGCAACTTTAAGTAGATTAATATATGTATAATGAAAAGTCAAGATTAGCAGGAGAAAATTGTTAATTATATACATGATTAAAGACTTATATCCAGAATATATAAATAAGCCTTAAACCTCTGTAGTAAGAACACAACTCAAATTTTATAAAATAAGCAAAAGATCTGAACATACAGGTCAGGCAAAAGTAGTTGTACTGTTGTTTGTATAGAAAATAATATCATTAATAAATAATAATACAAGAATAAATTTTGTTTTGTATACTCACAGCTATAAACCTACTTAACAGAAGGGAACTACCTAAGTCTGAGAAAAGTTAACAACAAAAAATCCTACATTGGGATCTTACTTAATGGTAAAATATGAAACAGTTTTCCCTTTAGTTAAGAACATGGTAAGTATATTCATATCACAATTTCTTTTCAACATTTATACTTTCAATAATGCAAGACAAATGATTGAAAGGTTTTAAGATTGAAAAGGAGGAAAACAAAAAAGGAAGGAATCATACTGTCAATAGTTACAGATGATATGATTGTGTACACAGAGAATCTCTACAAAGCTATTAAGATTAGTAAGTTAATAATTAAATATAGTAAACTGATGGTTTGTGGATACAAGTCCAATATACAAAATGTGTTTTTATACACTCACAAAAAAAATTGGAAAATGTAAATTCAAAAAGAACACCTTTCACTTATCATCCAAAATACCTAATATATAAGAATAAATTTAATAAAATCCCTACAATGTAAAACAATAGAACATCACTGAGGGAAATTTTTTAAATGCAGAAATATGCAATATTCATGGATAAAATGACTGAATGTTGTTAAAATCTCAATTTTTTTCAAATTGATCTAAAGAGCCAATAACAATTCTAATCAAAATACCAGCATTTTACTGTGTGAGAAAAAAATGACAAGTTGATTCTAAAATTTATATGAAAATTTAAAAGTTCTAAAATTGCCAAGACAATCTTAAAAGGAACAGAATCTGAGATCTTAAAACTTACCAGACTTGAAGACTCACAGGAAGCAGCTGTAGGAAGATACCGTGGTACTGGCAAAGGGACATACAAACACACTAATGGAACAGACTAGAGTCCAGGAATATATTCACACATAAATGGTCACCCGGTTTACTTAAAAGTGCCTATACTGCTTAATAAAGGAAGAATGGTCTTTCAAATAAATGTTGTTAGAGAAATAAGATATATAAATGGAAAAGAATGAACCATGGATACTTTATACCATACACAAATTAATTTGATATGGATCATTGACCTAAATGTTAAACCATAAATCTTCTAGAGGAAAACAGGAAAATATCATCATGACCATGAGCTAGACAAAGCTTTCTTAAAAGAACACAGAAAGTACTAAACATTTTTTTATTTTAATAAATTTCTTTAAAGTTAAGATGTCAGAGCCATCCAATAGCATAGGACACAGACATCCCAGTTTTTAATAGGCACAATTGTTAAAGTGCTAAACACAAGAAAAGATATCAAATGGCTATATATGTGTATAGAATTAGTCATCAAGGAACTGTACAATAAAACAGCAGTGAAATGCTTCGATACATCCAGTATAATGGCTAGAGTTAAGAATGAGTTATCACACCAAGTGTTGGTAAAGATATGGAGCAACTGGAACTCTCTTACATTGCTAATTATAGTAAATTGGTAAAACCACTTAGGAAGATTGTTTGTACAGTTGATACCATGACTTAGCAATTCTACTCCTACATATATATCCATGAAAAGTGCATGTACACTAAGAAACACATTCAAGAATGTTCCTAATTCCTTGATGTATTGTAACCAAATGTAAGAAACAACCAAAATATCAACATTAAAATGAAAACATAAATTTTGATACAGGATAACACATTTCTAAGAAAGAAATGACGACCACCTACCTATAAGCTAGATACAAAAAGGTCATAATGAATGATTCTACTAATAAGAAATTTAAGAAGTACAACATTAATTATTTTGATAGTCACCTAAATATTTGTTGTCCTTGTGGACCAGTGAGGATATTATTGATTAAGAAAATGCCCAAAGGAACTTTTTCATGGTGCTGTAAATGTTACATGTTTTGATGTAGGTGACAGTTAGATATATTGTTATATACATATGTAAAAATTCATCAAGCTGAATACTTAAAATTTGGAGTTTACTGCATATGCATGACACCAAAATAAGAATAAATTTAAAAATTAAAACATTAATAATTCTGCTAAAAATTTAAAAATTAAAACAAGGCCAGAGAGGTTATATAATGTATTCTAGTTAATGTAAGCTAGAAAATGCACTAAATAAAAATCTGCTAACTACAGGCAGCAGAAGCTATCACATCAACCTGGGACCTGATGGTCTGAGAACATAATCTCTCCAGTTGCCTAATGGAGCTACAAGAGCAATGGACAAATCCCGTACCTATTTTGTTAGCAAACGCTAGATCTGAATAGGTTTTGTCTTTTCCTGGAAATGAGTAAACAGAAGAAAATAAAAAACAAAACTTATGAATACAGTCATCCCTTGCTATATCGCAGTTCACTTATTCTGGCTTCACTGTATCACAGCGATACTCACTTCACTGGTGAGTACCCATATAGATTTTTATATGTTGTTAAAATTACACAAGTTTAAGACAGTAGAAAGTGTTTAAGAGCATATGAAGTGTTTATAAGAGTGTGGGAAAGGCTAATAAGAGAATGGAAAAGGTTTATAGGAGTGTGGGAAGGGTTTATAAAGTCTTAAAATAAATGTAATGCTGCTACTTCATGGATTTTCACCTGTCATGGGGGTCTCTGGATTGTACCTCCCATAATAGATGAAGGATCACTGTACTGTTTGACTGGAATAGAAACCACAATAGGATATCACCTTACATCTGTCAAAATGATTATCATCAATAAATCAACAAACAACAAGTTCTGGTGAGCCTGGAGAAAAAAGGAAACCCTCAGGTACTGTTGGTGGGAATTCAGATTGGCCACTATGGAAAACAATCTAGAGGGTTCTCAAAAAATTAAAATATAAACTGCCTTATGATCCAGTGATTCCACTTCTGGGTGTCTACCTGAAGAAACCCAAAACACTAACCAAAAAGAAACATGCACCTCTATGTTCACTGCAGCATTATTTACAATAGCCAAAATATGGAAGCAAAACAAGTGCCCATCAATAGAAGAATAGATAAAAAGCAGTGGTACATATACACAATGAAATATTACTCAGCCATAAAAAGGAATGAAATCTTACCATTTGGGACAGCATGGCTAGAACTAGAGGGTACTATGCTAAGTCAAATAAGCCGTAAAGAGAAAGACAAATACCACATGATTTCACTTATATGTGGAATCTAAAGGACAGAATAAATGAACAAACAAAATAGAAACAGATTTTATAGATGCAGAGAACAGACAAATGGTTTCCAGAATGGAGGGAGAGTGGGCCTTGGTGAAGAATAATAAAGGGATTAAGAAGTACAGATTAGAAGTTACAAAATACTCACAGGGGATATAAAAGTATAGCAGGAGGAATATGATTGTAATACTATTGTAATAATTATTTATGGTGTTAAATGAGTACTTAAAATATCAGGGGGTTCACTTAGTAGATTATGTAAATGTCTCAACACTATGCTGTACACTTGAAACTATATAAAATAATATTAAATGTCAACTGTAACTAAAAATAAAATTTTAAAAAGAAAATTAATAAATGAATAAGTTGAAGAGAAAAACATATTGCACAACTAAGAAAAGGAACGTCATCCAAGAGTTTCAGAGGAAGGGCATATCATTCATTGATGGATTTTGTACAGGAATCTTGAGGCAATTCTTTGGGAAGTACATAGGTGTAACTTCCATAAACATGAGAATAAGCTATAAAAGTAGAATAAGTTTAGATAATTAAACAACAGGATGAGATGAAAAGACATATGTGCTCTCAACTCAAAAACATAAGTAACCCAGCCCAGGTGGCTTAGTTGAAGCATCGATTCCCATGCCACAAGAGGTTTGGGATTTCATTCCCAGTCAGGGCACACACCTAGGTTGGAAGTTTGATCCCTAGTCGGGTGCATATGGAAGGCAACCGATTGATGCTTCCTTCTCACATTGATGTTTCTGTCTTTCTCTCTCTCCCTCCCTCTCTTCCTCCTTCCCTCCCTCCCTCCCTCCCTCCCTCCCTCCCTCCCTCTCTTCCTCTTCCTTTATCTCTGAAAGCAATAAAACATACCCTCAGGTGAGGATTAAAAAATAAATTATAACTTAGATAAGTATAGGAAGTTCTAAAACCCTTCATACAAAAATAGTGGTAATTTGGGGTTTTAATTGGGTAGAAAGAATGGCTAGATTAAGAATAGATTATAGATTAGAGTAAAAATACTTCAAGAACCCCCAGCTTAAAAAAAAAAAACTATAGGAACCTACATAAGGTTATATACAAAGACAATATGATTCAATCACCAGCTATTATGCAAGTAAAGACAATGATATAAAGCAAGGAAGATAATATAAAAATAATAATGTAATTCCACCGGGAAAGTACACATGGGATCTAAAATATCATATTAAGTAAAATTCGGAGATCCAGGATCTGGATGCCCTTCACAAATTTGCTCTGGCTGAACTGCCATTTGGCACCCCTTGTCCTATGATGGCATTTGTCCCTTTGACTTAAATAGTATTGGGGATGATTCTAGTACTTAAGAGTGCCCATGACCTTCAAGACAGGGACAATTATTCCAGGAATCTTCCAGTTAGTGGCTGTCTTTTTATTAGCTCTACCAGGGAGAATGAGCCAAAAGAACCCTGGAGAGGTGGGGACCCACCCTCTGCTCTCCCACTACCTTAGATGGGTTGCCTGCAGCTTTCCCTGTTGGCCTAGAAACCACCCCACAGTAGATAATAACTTCACCTATTCCTTTTGAAAGAAGAGGTGGGGGCTAAGTGGAAGGCGGGAGCTAATCAACAAGTGTATTATATCTGAATTTACATTATTAAGGATGACTTAAACCACTTTTCTGTACCTCTGTAGTAATTTGGGCCAGTATTGTTTCTGTACAAATATCTCAGAAATAGATAATAGTTTAGGTCTGAGGAAAAGCATATGAACAGACATATGAGACAGCAAGAGAGCGCTGAGGGCTGGGAATGAAAGAAACATAAAGACATATAAAAAGACAAAAGAACAAAAGGACAGTTCTGAAAGGAAAATGATCTGAAAAAGATGAGAAAGAGAACATTCAAAGGGAAGGCAAGGAAAGAAGGAGGAAAGAGAAAAAGAGAAAAGTAGTGTAGAAAGAAGGGAAGGACACACATGAGAGAAGAAAGAGAGGGAGAAAGGGAGGGGGAGAGGAGGAAGGGAGAAACTTACAGCACTATTCTACACTCTACAGGAATTTGCCTTGAAGTAAAAGGAAAAAAAAAAATCTAAAAGAAGATCTTACCTGGATGGACCTGGAGAATGTTATGCTAAGTGAAATAAGCCACTCAGAGAAAGACAAATACCATATGATTTCACTCATATGTGGAATCTAATGAACAAAATAAATTAAAAAAATAAAATAGAAACAGAATGATAGAGTCAGTCAGATGGGAGGGGTTTGGGGAGCTGGGTGAAAAAGGTGACGGGATTAAAAAGAAGGAAAAAAACACAAAAAATGGGATAGCAGTGTGGTTATTACTGGAGGGAAAGGGGGTTGGGGGAATGGAAAAGGACAAAGGGAGGACAAACAGTGGTAGTAAGAGACTTTATTTTGGATGGTGAATGCACAATGCAATATATAGATAATGTATATAGAATTGTATACTTGAGACCTATATAATTTTATTAACCAATCTTACTTCAATAAATTCAATTTAAAATTATGCTTAGTAGGAAGTAGTAGTCATCTTGAATTCATGTTAGACTAACTATCAAATAATGTTTCTCAACTACTTTCTTTAAAAATACTGTCCCTATTCTCCAAGATACCATGAGGGAAATTAGAAAAATACCAGAAGGTGTTCTTTCCAAGTTTCCTTTCATTGTCTGATAGTATGCAGCAAAATAATGGGCCCTTCAGTAAGAAGAAAGTCTTTGATCTGTGTTGTGTCCCTTTCCCTGACTGGTAAAAATTGCCTATGTCCCTAAAAGGATCAAATAAGAATTGACCGAGTATTACAATGTGAATGCCCAGGGATTTATATTAATAATAGAAGGAAGAGATCAAGAGTAGAAATCTGAGAGAATTAAACAAATGTTTAATTTGTTAACAGGTATGAAAACAAATGTTTCATATCTGCCAGATATGAAACAAATGTTTAAAGTTAACAGGGTCCACAAGAAGAAGACATTGACAGGACAATATAAATAAACTGATTTTAAAGCAATTTAAAATACATTTTATTACATGTAGTGTAACTGAAATCAGGTCTAGCTGCCTGCCCCTGGAAAGCCAGTACTTGGAAGGTGCTGATGTAAAGAAAAGTGGTTTATTCAAATGCCAGCCACCTGGAAGATGGGGGTGGAGACTCATGTCACAAAGGCCATCTCTACTTCTCAGTGGAGGCAGAAGTTTTTGTTTCTGTTTTTGTTTTTTTGTAAGAAAGAGAGAAGAACAGAACAAAGAGATGGAGGGAAGGGGTTGGAAAGTTCTCTAGATGCAGACAAACAAAGTCCATTCCAATAAGGCAAGTGATGGTCCAAGTTGAAGGTCAGCAAGTCTCCTGCAACTAGGATGCCTAAAGGTCTGTATCTTCTGAAGTTAGTTCCTAGGAATCTTATACAAACATGCTGTCCATCTACAAGGGACATATTAGATAGAGTCAGACAAAATGTCAGAAGGATGTTGGGGGTAGGTTACAATTTCCCACCATTATAATTTTCCACTGTTACAGTAGGATAATTATGGAAAAATGTGATAAACTATCAATTGTTTGTATCCCAAAATTTATTTAAAATTGTTGGATTCAGATGGCAGAGAATTCAAGGAAGGGAAATACATGTTATCAGTAATAATTAAAGCATAACCTGAAATAAAATTTCAATGCCTAAGCAATACATGGTGGACCACTTAGCAATATTTAGTGTTCATGAGCGATTAGTTGCAGCAGAGAGAAAGGCTCGTATTTGTGAACATCTTCTGTTTGTTTTGTTAAAAAGATCATCTGTGTATCTTAACATGCTAATAGCATTATTGTATTTGTTCATGGTGATGAATATTTTAGGCCAAAGATAACCTAGAAATGTTCTAAACAAAAAAATAATTTCTCATATTAAAAAAAAATCGAGCCTTCAAAGACCTAGGCAGACTCTGATGTTTAACATTTAACAATTTAGAGATATAATCATAACAATAATTGTTACTTCTCTGGAGATTATGAAAAACATCCATAAGATTTGAAACACCACAGGCACTAAATGTTCCACAGGATAACCGGTCATCTCAGCCCAGCTTCTACTGTCATTATAAAGTCCCTTTGAATTGGAAGAAAAGAAGAAAACGGCATTGTTCAAGCTGATATAACAGAAAACACAAGATTTATATATTGTAGTTTTATTTTTTTGAAGTAATAAGAGAAGCACGTGGCCCTGGTTACTGTGCCTCAGTGGACTGAGTGCCGGCCTGCAAACCAAAGAGTTGCTGGTTCAATTCCCAGTCAGGGCACATGCCTTGGTTGCAGGTCAGGTCCCCAGTAGGGAGCACTTGAGAGGCAACCACACATTGATATTCCTCTCCCTCTCTTTCTCCTTCCCTTTCCCTTTCTAAAAATAAATAAATTAAATATTTTTTAAAAAGAAAGAAATAAATTATCCCAGTGTATTAGTTTTATATTATGACTATAACAAGTTACCAAAATTTTTCTAGCTTAAAACAATACTAAAGTCTGACAGGGGCCTCCTTGGGCTAAAATCAAGGTGTTCATAGGCCTATATTCTTTCTGAAGGCTATAGAGAAAACTTCATTTCCCTTGTGTTTTCTGGCTTTCAGAAGCAACCTGAACTCTGTGCTCATGACCCATTTCATTTTCAAAGCCAGCAACAGCTGATCAAGTCTTTCTCACATTTTACCATTATGATGCTGTCTCTTCCCCCTCCTTTTCACTTTTAAGGACCTTTGTGATTACATTGGGCCTACCCAGATACTCCAAGATAATCTCCTATTTAAAGTTTCCTGATTAGCAATCTTAATACCCCTAAAATCTTAATACCCCTTTGCCAGGTAATATAACAGGTTCACAGGTTTGGGGATTAGGAATTAGGATAGGGGCATTTTGGAAGGGTCATTATTTTGCCTGCCACACTTGGGTACCTATCCATGATTTAAATAAATACCCTTATACCCTCCAACTCAATATATATATATATGTCATATATATGTGTCATATATATAAATATATGACAGTAATATCCTGAATTAGTGTTTATTTTTAACATGTATACTTTAAGTAATTCTACATGTTTGTAGGCATAGCAATATGTACTATCATTTACATTTTTTTGTGGACACCTTAATATAGGTAAAATTCTCAGCCAAGATGGAGGCATAGGTAGATATACTGTGTTTCTGCGCACAGCCAGAAGGACAACAAGAAATTTAAACACAAAAAACAACCAGAACTGCCAGAAAATTGAACTGTATGGAAGTCCGACAACCAAGGAATTAAAAAAGAAACATTCACCCAGACCAGTAGGAGAAGCAGAGCCAGGCAGCTGGGCAGAGACGACTCACAGCAAGGCAGAGGTTAGAGGACTTGGAGGGGCAAGGCAGTGAATGGCAGACTGGGTGGTCTCACATTGGTGTGTACATAAACCAGGAGGAACAACTGGGTAGTGAGACAGACCACACAACCCAGGGATTCAGTGTGGGAAAACAAAGCTTCAAAACCTCTGGCTGTAAAAACCTGTGAGGGTTGAGGTGGGGGGAGAAACTCCCCCCTTACAGAGACTCACAGGGTTCTAGAAAGTACACAAACCCACCCACCTGGGAATCAGCACCAGAAGGACCCAATTTGCTTGTGGGTAGTGTAGAAAGCGACCAAAAACTGGCTAAAAGCTAAACAAGCAGCATTATTTCTTCTCTGACCCCTCCCCCACATACAGCACCACAGCACAGCAATATGAATAGCCTGGCCCTGGCCAATACCTAAGGCTCCATCCCTTACTATGTAACAAGTGTGTCAAAACAAGAAAATATGGCTCAAGTGAAAGAACAGACAAAAGCTCCACAAGAAATACAACTAAATAATGAAGAGATAGCCAACCTATCAGATGCAGAGTTCAAAATACTGGTAACCAGGATGCTCACAGAATTGGGTGAGTATGGTCCCGAAGTAAAAGAAAAAGTGAAGGCTATGTTAAATGAAATAAAGGAAAATGCACAGGGAACAGCGATGGGAAGGAAACCAGGACTCAAGTCAATGATCTGGACCAGAAGGAAGAAAGAAACATTCAACCAGAAGAGAAGAAGAAACAAGAATTCAGGAGGGAAGATGGTGGCATGGTAGGAGGGAGAAGATTGCACTCCCCTCTACACATGGGAGAAAAACCTGGCTGATCTATGGAGGAACAGAGCAAACAGCCAACAGCACCAAAGCATATATGAAAATAGATAAAAAATTGTAGCACACACTGAAAAACCAGACAGTAAGGAGAGTGCTTCAGAACAATAAGGGCCCAGTGACCATCTCGGGGACCAGGGAGGCTGCATCCCCAGGCCCGGAGCTCACTGGGCTGGCCACAGGGCTCCTGAGAGAGAGCTGGGTAAACCACTCCCTCCCCAGCCAAACAGAGTTTGAGCAGCAACAGGAGAGACCTGGTTACTTGAACTCGCAGAGATGGAAATAAGGACTAAGTGACAAACACACAGGGCCTGTGAGCACCCACTCATAGCCCTAGGAAGAGTCCATGCCTGAACCTGTGTGACCAGAGGCAGTCTGGCCACATGCCCATGTCCACAGCCTGGGGTGAGTATGCTTTTGGAAGACCCAGAGCCCACAACCATAAACCCGAGGAGTGCACATGCTCTGTAGGAGGCTGGGAACTCACACCCATAAACCTGGGGAGAGTGCATGTTCCCCAAGAGGCCCAGAGCTCAAACTCCTAAACCCAGGGTGAGCATGAGCTTAGGAAAGCCAGGATCCCACAACCGAAGACTGTGGACAGGCACCAGGCTAGCCATGGGAAGAGAGTACACTAGGCTGACTGAGTGCTGAACAGGGAAGAGAGTACACTAGGCTGACTGAGTGCTGAACAGGAAGAGAGAAAAGTGATACCAATCACCCCTCAGACTGCTGCAGCCAGCAAGACCAGAAGAACCAGTTTGGTCAGTTTGAAACCAGCAAGAGGGTTTTTTGTTTGTTTGTTTGATTGATTTTTAAGTAATTTTTATGTTTTAATTCTTATTATTTCTATATCCCTCAATTCCTTTTGCTTCTCTTCCCTTCTTTCCAGTCTTATCCCTACTTCTTCTCTTTCCAATTTTATTTCTTCTTTTTCCTTCTTCTGCTTTTTTTCTTTTTCTTTTTTCTTTTTAAATACCTACAAGTGAGATGAAGAAAAACAGAACTGTGAAAAGACCAGAGTTGGACCCAAAGAGGGGGCATCCTAACAGCTGAGACAGTGAGATAAATTTCACTTTGCTATTACAGAAAACCTGCATGTTACTGCATATTTGTATTATTATTTTTTCATTATTCTTACATCTTTTATTTTAATAGTATTTTGTATTACTTTTCTGTATAGTCTTTTTTGCTCGGCTGGTTATGTTGTATACTTTGACAGGTTTCCCCTGTTATCTCATTCATAGTATATTGCTGATTTACTGTCCTTCACTTCACTTCTGTTCCATTAGCACATTACTCAAGGTCATATACTCCCTATTTTATTATCCAGATCACATAGATTCTGTCATATGATTGTTGCTCTAATATTATTATAAATAATAGCTATTCCATACAATTGTAAATACTATACAACACCCCTCACAGATATTAGCCCACTTCATGGTTTTCTAAAATCTATTACTGTAGGGGTTAACTCTGTTCTCTCACACACTACACTTATTTACTACCCTTTACTCTCACCTTACCTCAGAATCTGACCTTCTACAACCTCACTACTTTCTAGATCCAACTCACAATCCTTTCCTACCCAACAAGAGTCTTAACTTCTTTCCATCCTTTCTAAAAAGTGGCTAATTGGGTGGAATATTATGGTTAACACTATACATAGCAAAATGATCTCTTATCTCTTCTCTACCCACTGATACTGTAAATATTATAGAATACTCCCTTGCTATCTTAAACCATTTTGCCTTATCCCTCTAAATGATCACAAAAAAGAATAGGTAGAAGCTGTGAACACCAGGATACCTGAAGGAGACTAAACCACTGAATCTCACAGGTATTCTACCACAAAGTTCATACCATAAACCCAGGGAGCCATAACAGATCAATTTAAGAAGCTGAGGCTAACAAGAAGAGTCTCAGAAACAATGAAGACAAAGAAACAATCCCCAAATAAAGGGACAGGAAGAAGCTTCAGAAAGAATGCTAAATGAGATAGAGGCAACTCAAATATCAGATACTGAGTTCAAAGCAATGGTTATTAGGAAGCTCCATGAGCTCAAAGAGAATTACAAGAAAGTACAGGGAAACTGCAATAAACTTATTGCAAACTATATCAACTTAAAAAAAGAAATAGAAACTATCAACAAAGGTAAAGAGTAAATGAAGAACACAATATCAGAACAGAAAAACACAGTAGAAGGAATCAAAAGCAGGATCCATGAAGCAGAAGATTAGATCAGTGAGCTGGGAGAAAAAATAAAAAAACACCCAGAAAGAGCAAGAAAAAAAGGCTCAGAAAGAGTGAAGAGGGATTATAAAAATGCAGGACATTTTAAAACGTAATAATATCCAAATAATAAGGATACCAGAAGGAGAAGAAAAAGAGCAAGGGATAGAAAATGTACTTGAAAAAGTAATGATGGAAAACTTCCCTAATTTGATGAGAGAAAAAGTCACACAAATCCAGGAAACACAGAAAGTCCCAATCAAGAGAAACTCAAGGAGGCCCACTTCAAGACACATCATAATAAAAATGGCAAAATCCCAAGACAAAGAGAGAATCTTAAAGACAGCAAGGGAGAAAAAGAAAGTAACATACAAGGGAGCCCCGGGAAGGTTGGCAGCTGACTTCTCAATGGAAAGACTCCAAGCCAGAAGAGAATGGCAAGTCTACGGCCATACCACCCTGAACCCGCCCAATCACGTCAGAAGAGAATGGCAAGAAATATTACAAGTAATGAGAACCAGAAGCCTGCAACCAAGGCTACTTTACCCAGCAAGGCCCTCAATCAAGAAAGAAGGCCAAATAAAGAGCTTCCAAGACAAAAGAAATCTAAAAGAATACACCTCCACCAAACCACCTCTGCAAGACCTGCTAAAGAAACTGCTCTAAGGAAAGGAAGAAAAAGAGAGAGAGAGAGGAATGCAGGCATGAAAAATTTGCAATAAATAAGTGCCTACCAATAATAACCTTAAACATAATTGCTCCAATTAAAAAAAAAGAATATCTGAATGGATAAGAAAGCATGACTCACATACATGCTGCCTACAAGAAACCCACCTCAGGACAAAAGACCTACACAGACTGAAAGTGAAGGGCTACGAACAAATTTTTTAAGCAAATGGACAGGGAAAAAAAAGCCGGGTAGCAATACTCATATCAGACAAAATGGACTTCAAAAAAAGGGGCCATAAAAAGAGACCCAGAAAGTCACTTCATGGAATGCAAGGGAAGAATCCACCAAGAAGACATAAACATTGCAAATGTAGATGCACCCAACATAGAAGAATCTAAATGCATAAAGAAAATTTTAGAGGACTTCAAGAAAGATATTGACAGCAACACAATAATAGGAGGGAACTTTAACACCCCACTGTCAAAAATGGACAGATCTTCCAAACAAAATATCAATAAAAATATTGTGGCATTGAACAATGCCCTAGAAGAAATGGACTTAACTGATATATAAAGGGCCTTTCATCCCAAAGAAGCTAAATACACATTCTTCTCAAATGCACAAGGAATATTTTCCAAAATAGACCACATGTTAGGACACAAAACAAACCTCAACAAATTAAAGAAAACTGAAATCATACCAAGCATTTTCTCAGATCATAAAGGACTGAAACTAAAAACCAACCCAAGAAAAAAAAAAAACCAGAACACTCAAAATCATGAAGATTGAATAGCATGCTATTAAATAATGAATGGGTCAAGAATGAAATTAGGGAAGAAATCAAAACGCTTCTGGAAACTAATGGAAATGAACTCACAACAACACAAAACTTATGGGACACAGCAAAGACAGTCCTGAGAGGAAAGTTCATAGCAATACAGGTCTACCTTAAAAAGATAGGAACATTTCAAATGAACAACCTAACCCTACACCTACAAGAATTCAAGGAACAACAACAAAGACAGCAAAAGCAAGTAGAAGGAAGGAAATAACCAAGATCAGAACAGAATTAAATGACACAGAGACTAAAAGCACAATTCTAAGGATCAGTGAGTCCAGGAGCTGGTTCTTTGAAAAGATAAATAAAATCAACGAGCCTCTAAGTAGGCTCATCAAGAAAAAAGAGAGAGGACAAAAATAAACACAATCAGAAATGAAAGAGGAGAGATTACAACTGATACCACAGAAATACAAAGGGTTGTAAGAAATTACTATGAAGAACTGTATGCCAAGAAATTTGAAAACCTAGGTGAAATGAACAAATTTCTAGAAAAATATAATCTTCCAAAACTAACTGAAGAAGAAGCAGAAAGCCTGAACACACCAATAACAGCAGGTGAAATTGAAGCAGTAATCAAAAAACTCTGGACACAGATAGTTTCACAAGAGAATTCTACAAAGCATTCAAGGAAGAGCTAACCCCTAGCTTCCCAGAATATTCAATATAATCCAAAATGCTGGAAGACTCCCAAACTCTTTTTAAGAAGCCAGCATCATCCTAATCCCAAAACCAGGTAAAGACACAACAAAGAAAGAAAACTTCAGGCCAATAATGCTGATGAACATAGATGCTGAAATCCCCAACAAAATATTGGCAAACCACATCCAACAATACATTAAAAAGATAATACACTATGAACAAGTGGGATTCATCCCAGAGATGCAAGGATAGTACAATATTAGCAAATTAATAAATGTAATACATCACATAAAGAAAAGGAAAGACAAAAATCACATGATCATAACAACAAATGCAGAAAAAGCATTTGATAAGGCACAGCACCCATTTGTGATAAAAACACTCAGCAAAGTGGGAATAGATGAAGCATTCCTAAACATAATAAAGGCCATACAGGAGAGACCTACAACCAACATCATACTCAATACGCAAAAACTAGAAGCTTTTCCACTAAGATCAGGAACAAGACAAAGTTGTCCATTTTCACCACTTCTATTCAATATAGTATTGGAAGTTTTAGCCACAGAGATCAGACACAAAAAGAAAATAAAAGACATCCAAATCTAAAAGGAGAAAACAAAACTGTCATTGTTTGCAGATGACATGATACTGTACATAGAAAATCCTATACACTCCACCAAAAAAACTGCTCAACCTAATAAATAAATTTGGCAAAACAGCGGGATACAAAGTCAATATCCAGAACTCAAAATCATTTTTGTATACCAGCAATAAAACAGTAGAAGCAGAAATCAAGAAAGAAATCCCATTCAATATAGCAAAAAGAAAATTAAAATACCTAGGAATAAACCTAACCAAGGAGGTAAAAGACCTGTATGCAGAAAACTACACAACACTGAAGAAAGAAATCAAAGAAGACACAAATGGAAACATGTACTGTCTTAATGGATCGGAACAATTAATATCATCAAAATATCCATACTAACCAAAGCAATTTACAGATTCAATGCAATACCTATTAAAGTATCAATGACATATTTCACTGACACAGAATAAACACTTCAAAAATTTATATGGAACAATAAATGACCCTGAATAGCTTCTGCTATTTTGAAAAAGAGGAGCAAAGTAGGAGGGATCACAGTACTTGACACCACACTGTATTACAAGGCTACTGTAATCAAAACAGCATGTTACTGGCATAAAAACAGGCACATGAACAATGGAACAAAACAGAGAGCCCAGAAATAAACCCAGGTCTCTATGGTCAATTAATATTCAACAGAGGGGGCAGCAACATAAAATGGAGTAAAAATAGCCTCTTCAACAAATGGTGTTGGGAGAACTGGACAGCTACATGCAAAAACATGAAACTCGAGCACCAACTTAGAACATACACCAAAATATATTCAAGGTGGATAAAAGACTTAAATATAAGCCGTGAAACCATTAAAGTCCTAGGGAAGAACATTGGCAGGAAAATCTCAGATATTTCATGCAGCAGCATTTTTACTGATATGCCACCTAGAGTAAGGGACATAAAGGAAGGAATAAACAAATGGGATCTCATCAAAATATAAAGCTTCTGCATGGCTAGAAATATTTTAAAAAAGAGAACCAAATGTAGGGAAAAACATATTTGCCAATGATACCTCCAACAAAGGTTTAATCTCCAAAATATATAAAGAACTTACACAGACTCCATTCTAAGACAAGCAACCCAATTAAAAAATGGGCAAAGGACTTGAACAGACATTTCTCCAAGGAGGACATACAGAGGATCCAGAGACACATGAAAAGATGCTTGATATCGCTAGCTATCAGAGAGATGCAAATTAAAACCACAATGAGATACCACTTTACACTGGTCAGAATGGCTATCATAAACAAAGCAACAAACAAGTATTGGAGAGGTTGTGGGGAAAAGGGAACCCTAGTCCACTGTTGGTGTGATTGCAGACTGGTACAACCACTATGAAAAACAGTATGGAATTCCCTCAGAAAACTGAAAATGGATCTACCTTTGACTCAGCAATTCCACTGCTAGAATTATATTCTAAGAACCCTGAAACACCAATCCAAAAGAACCTATGCACCCCAATGTTCATAGCAGCACAATTTGCAATAGCCAAGTGCTGAAAGCAACCCAACTGCAAATCAGTAAATGAGTGGATCAAAAAACTATGCTACATTTACACAATGAAATTCTATGCAGCAGAACGAAAGAAGGAGTTTCTATCCTTGCAACAGCATGGATGGAACTGGAAAGCATTATGCTAAGTGAAATAAGCCAGGCAGTGAAAGACAAAGACCACATTATCTCACCTTTAACAGGAACCTAAACAACAAAACAAGCAAGCAAAATTTAACCAAAGACACCGAAATAGAGAACAGGGTGACAGTGACAAGAGGGGAGAGGGGAAGGAATTTTAGGGGAAAAGTGGTAGGGTTTACAGGAACAAATATAAAGGGAACATGGACAAATACTTGGGGGGGGTGGAAATGGGAGGGAGGTGGGGAGGGATGGGTGGGTGGGCTGGGATTGGAGTAAAAGGCAGAAAACTATACTTGAACAACAATTAAACTATTTTTTTTTAAAAATTCAAAAAATGAAGAGAGGTTTACAAACCTGTGGAACAACTTTAAACATTCCAACATATGAATCATAGTGCTGCCAGAAGGAGAACAGGAACAGCAAGAAACTGAATACTTATTTGAAAAAATAATGAAGGAAAAATTCCCTAATCTGGCAAAGGAAATAGACTTCTAGGAAGTCCAGGAAGCTCAGAGAGTCCCAGACAAGTTTGACCCAAGAAGGCACATCATAATTGCATTTTACAAGATTAAATATAAAGAGAACATCTTAAAAACAGCTAGAGAAAAGGAGACAGTTACCTACAAAGGAGTTCCCATAAGACTATCAGCTGATTTCTCCAAAGAAACCTTGCAGGCAAGAAGGGGCTAGAAAGTATTCTAAGTTATGAAAGGCAAGGACCTACATCCAAGATTCCTCTACCCAGCAAAGCTATCATTCTGAATGGAAGGGCAGATAAAGTGCTTCCCAGATAAGGTCAAGTTCAAGGAGTTCATCACAGCCAAGCACTTATCATATGAAATATTAAAGGGACTTATCTAAGAAAAAGAACATAAAAATATGGACAGTAAAATGACAGCAAACTCAAAACTATCAACAACCAAACTTAAAAACACAAAAACAAAAAATTCATTAAGCAAAAAATTAAAACAGGAACAGAATCACAGAAATGGAGATCTCATGGAGAGTTATCAGTGGGGAGTGGGAGCAGGGAGAACAGTGGAAAAGGTACAAGAAACAAGAAGCATAAATTGCCTACAAAATAGACAGGGGGCAATTAAGAATAGTATAGGAAATGAAGAATCCAAAGAACTTATATGTACGACCTATGGACGTGAGCTGAAGGTGAGGAATGCTGGTGGGAGGGGTGGTGCAGTGTAGAGGAGAATAAAGGGCAGAAAATGGGACAACTGTAAAAGCAAATTAATACATAAAATTCTGCAACCTACCTTTTTATTAAACATTATGCTTTTGGATAACTCTACATCATCTATTTTCAGTAGTGTTCTATATGAATATATTACGATGAGCATTATTTAACATATCAACTTGTGACCAAATGCAAAGTTTTTCTTCAGTAAACACCTAAAAATAGAATTGCTGAATGAAAGATGAGCACATGTTTAAATTAACTTACTGTCAAATTGCTCTCTAACATGGGTATGCCAGTTTACATTGCTATGAACACTATATTAAGTGTTCTCATTTCTCTGTATCTACACAACCTTATAAATATCTTCCATGATGTTATAGACTGAATAATCTTACCTCCAAACTCATGTTAAAGTCCTGACTCCAGCACCTCAGTATGTGACTGTATGAAGGAGTTAGGGTGTTTAAAGAGTTGATTAAGTTAAAATGAGGTACTTTGGGAAGGCCCTAATCCAATGAGACAGATGCCTTCATAGAATTTTTTCATAAGGTTTTAGTAATACAAATTTTTAGAAGTATTGTTTTCTTCTTTTTTATTTTTATATACCTGACATATCCTAATATGAATCCTTTCCCTAAATAGTTACAAGCATTATGAATACTTTTTGTCTTTTATCTGCCTCTAATACAGCTTATATTTAACTTTGTTAAACAGAATTTTTTAAAATTATTTTATTGTTGCTCAATTACAGTTGTCTTCATTTCCCACCCCCCACCCCAGTCAACCCACCTCCTTCACTTGCTTCCTCCTTGGTTTTGCCTATGTGTCCTTTATAGTTGCTACCGAAAAGCCTTTCCCCCATTATCCTCTCCTACCTCCCCTCTGGTTACTGTCACATTATTCTTAATTTCCATGTCTCTGGTTATATTTTGCTTGCATTGTTCATTTGTTGATTAGATTCCAGTTAAAGGTGAGATCATATGGCATTTGCCCCTCACCACCTGGCTTATTTCACTCAGCATAGTGCTCTCCAGTTCTTTCCATACTGAAGGGTAGGAGCTTCTTTCTGCTGCATTGAATTCCATTGTGTAAATGTACCAGTTTTTTGATCCACTCATTTGCTGATGGGCACTTAGGATGCTTCACTACTTGACTATTGCAAATTGTGCTGTCATGAACATTATGGCACATAGGTTCTTTTGGATTGGTGTTTCAGCATTCTGAGGATATAATCCTAGCAGTGGAGTTGCTGGGTCTAAGGGCAGTTTCATTTTTAGTTTTCTGAAGAAACCCCATACTATTTTCCACAGTGGCTGCACCAGTCTGCATTCCCACCAACAGTGCACTTTTCTCCACATCCTCTCCAACACTTGTTTGTTGATTCCTTTATGATGGCCACTCTGACTGGTGTCAAGTGGTATCTCATTGTGGTTTTAATTTGCATCTCTCTGATGGCTAGTAATGCTGAGCATCTTTTCATATGTCTTTGGGCCCTCTGTATGCCCTCCTTGGAGAAGTATCTGTTCAACTTCTTTGCCCATTTTTCAATTGGGTTGTTTGCCTTCTCAGAGTGGTGTTGTGTGACTTCTTTATATATTTTGGAGATCAAACCATTGCCCAAGTTATCATTGGCAAATATGTTTTCCTACATAGTTTATTCTCTTTTCATTTTAATGCTGTTTTCTTCAGCTATGCAGAAACTTTTTTATTTGATAAGGTCTCATTTATTTATTCTTTCCTTATGTCCCTTGGTCTAGAAGACATATCAGTGAAGATATTGCTGCATGGAATGTCTGAGATTTTCTGGCCAATGTTTTCCTTTAGGACTTTTATGGTGTCATGACTTACATTTGTCTTTTATCCACCTTGATTTTATCTTTGTGTATGGTGCCAGACTGTTTCTTAAAATTAATTTAATGCAAAGCTAATTTATGTTTCCATTCTTGAAGTGTTAGCTCCTGTTAGCTTTGGCTATCTTCCTGTGGTTCGGGTTATTATGGCATAATCTTTAATTCTCTCCAAATTATAATTCTTTCCTTTTCTATTCTTTCATGCTCTGTGTTATCCCTCACCCCCATCTCTAGTAATTTTGCAATTATTTCCCCCTGGTCTCTAATCTCATATAAAACCAGATCTTCTAGTGACATTTGACAGCTTCTGCCTCTTGGTAAGACTGAAAATATCTGATTTGAATACAGATTCAGTTATGCATCTTTAGAATGTTTTTAATTTTTCATTCTTAAGTAGTGTCTGTATTAACCTTCCCTACTGGATGAACAGCTTGGTAACTGCTGTAGCTATTACCTATGATCTAAAATGAACTTTGTTGTGTTTTGATTTTTTTCTTTTACTTTTCCTTACCTGTTAGAAATTCTCATCCAAGGCCCTAATTTAAAGCAATAAACTTAATTTTCAACTACTTTTTTCCCTCCCTCCATGTGAAATACTTTTAGTCAACTTCACTCTAAAGGTATCACATTCCTGGCTACCACTATCTGTATTGGATTAAGACACCAGAAAGTCCATGGCTCTAGTACCATTAATATAACTTGTCTATATCTTACCTGATTTTCAGGCATATTGGTCTTATGGTAAACCTTGCTAGGTCCACTGGCTCTTCATGTTAAAAATTATTCTCACTGCTACAGTTTTCAGGACAAAGTAGTGTATGATATAGTAACTTGAATTCATACCATATTTGATTTTCACAAACACACATAAAGTGTGATAAAAGTTATCTATTTCTCAGTAAATAAAATTTGAAAATTAAATATAGAGAAAAGGATCTCATTATTCTGCGTGGAATAATGCCAATAGAAATTTTTTCCTTAAGAAAAAATAATCCACTTAAATCGATGGTCTTCAGAATTTGAGTTTTTAATAACCTGAAGATCATGTTGAAAATGTGAAAATCTGGGACCTAATTCAAAAATTTCTGATCTTGTGGTTCTAGTATTAAACTATTGGTGGGGAATGGAACAATTTTAATACATGCCAGATAAAATATCTCATTAAGATGTTTTATTAAAACTATAAATTGTACCTCATAGTGCCTGGTTTTTAGAAACTGACCTATTCCAAACTTACATACCTTGTGAAAAAGTGAGAGAAAAAGATAATTTATATTAAAATAATCTTTTTTTCTTTTCTCTTAAAATTTCTCATTTTTATTTAGTTTAATTATCTTAAGAAAATTTGGTTTAAAAATAAATTTAAAATGAATATGCTTTTTGACCCAGCAATTCCACTGCTAGTATTATATCCTAAGAACATTGAAACACCAATCCAAAAGAACCTATGCACCCCAATGTTTATAGCAGCACAATTTACAATAGCCAAGTGTTGGAGGCAACCTAGGTGCCCATCAGTAAATTAATGGATCCAAAAACTATGGTACATTTACACATGGAATTCTACGCAGCAGAAAGAGAGAAGGAGCTACTACCCTTTGCAACAGCATGGATGGAACTGGAAAGCATTATGCTGAGTGAAATAAGCCAGGCGGTGAAAGACAAATACCATATGATCTCACCTTTAACAGGAACCTAAACAACAAAACTAACAAGCAAGCAAAATATGACCAAAGACACTGAAATACAGAACAGGCTTACAAGGACCAGAGGGGAGAGGGGAGAGAATTTCAAGGGAAGGATTCACATGAACAACTATAAAGGACACGTGGACAAAAACTAAGGCAGGTGTGGGAGGATGGGAGGGAGGTGGGGAGCACTGGGGCGGGGGGTAGGCTGGGATTGGAGTAAAAGACAGAAAACTGTACTTGAACAATAATTAAATAAATCTAAATAAAAAATAAAAATTAAAAAGTGATCACAGTCCAGTGTAATCAACAAGAATAAATATCTAACAAGTTTCTAACTCTAAAAAATAAATAAATAATATCTAATAAAACTTAAATGAGATAATACTACTCACTTTGATCATAAATGGCTCTAGTTTATACCAAAAAAATTAAACAAATTTTTTGTCATAGTAACTGCTTCTCAATGGTTTTATGGAGTTAAAAATAGCCCCTTTTCCATGGATGGGTAGGTATGTTCCACACTTTAAATCACTTTTCTTTCTCTTTTTTTCTTTTCTTCTCTTCCTTCCTTCCTTCCTTCCTTCCCTTCCCTTCCCTTCCTTTCCCTTCCCTTCCCTTCCCTTCCCTTCCCTTCCTTCTTCTTTTCATCTTTCTATCTTTCTTTTTTCTTCTGTTGCAATAGAAGTTGAAAAGGAAGAGCTATAAGAAGGTACAATGAAATATATACCAATTTAAAGGTCATTGATTTAAGGCAGAGCAAAGAGGGAAACAGTAATAAATGCTAAGTCGTGTGGAGAAAGTCAAAATGTCTGACTAATTACTGCATACGCTTCCCTTCCCAGCCTCACATCCGTACCTTAGTGCTTCCAAGGCCAATTACCAAAGCCAATTTCATGCATGGGAAGCACTGAGTTTTGCCCTCTCTTTTTTCTCCTTCCTGTTTAAGCCAGAGAAAATGTATTCCTAAGCCATCCCAAATTCATACTTATAAATGGGGACAAATACTACAATCCATATTTTAGAATGTTTTGCCAACACTGTAACTCATATTTCATAAAGCCAACCTAGATGTGATAGTTGTTGATTGTGGCATCTAACATTGAAGACAGAGAGATTTCACAAAGGAATGAAACATTTCTCAAAAAAAGATTAAAGTAAAATGAGGCTATGGTATTGCAAAACTAGGAAAATACTTGCAATTAAAATCAAATTTTATAAAAAACAAATGGGAGAATCTCCTTAACATATTTGTCATGTTACTATTACACATAAGTATGCAGATTTCATATATCAGAAACAAATTATTTCTCTGATCCCTAATAAAATACATAATCATCTTTTAATAATTTAAGAAACATAAGGAAAATAAAGAGTTCCTCACTATAAGAATTTGATGGATTTATAAATTTTTTAATTACCTTAATTCCCTTCTAAGAAGGAGACAACTACTTGTCCATCTTCAACCACGGGAGATATACCATTGCAATGTAGAATAAAGAAACTTATGGTTATAGCTTTTCTGTATAGAAAATAAGATGATCACTGTACCAAACTGAGATGTGAAGGGTTTCTCACAGTTTCTCACAACACCACATTATCCTGAGTTTATAAGTTCTTTGATTTTGGTTGTGAGAAATTATGTGGTGCAATAGAGTTAAATGATGGAGATATAGATATGTCTTAAAATGTGAGTCAGATAACAACTTATAGCTAGTTTGTAAAACCAAGAATTAAATGTGAGGAACATTCTAACTGTAAGCATATCCTCTTCTCATTCTACCACACTGCCTAGAATGTCCTTCCATCCCTTCATATCCAATACTTACATTTATAACACAAGATAAAATGCTGCCTCCTTGATGAAGACTTCTCTGATTCACATAATTTAGAGTGATCTCTCCCTCATATAAAACACAGCAGCAATTTTTCTGTGTCTCCATCTCTTTCATAGATTTATTGCTCCTTAGCCTACTATTTTAGTCATTTGGGGTAAATGACAGTATTTCCTGCTACAATTTAACTTTGTTAAGGTATGCTATTTGTCATATCTGTATAGCACCTAATGAATTAAAGATTTTTCCTTGCCCCTAGTACATATTTAATAATTTTTTTAATGAATGAAGAGATTAACAAAATTCAACTCTTCTTATAATATAATTAAATTAATAATGCAGTGATCTAATCACTGTAAAGTAAGGATTTTCTTAGCTAGATTTAGGAACAAGTTTACAATATTGGCCCTTAAAGTTAAAAATAGTTATGTAAGCTAGTAGAATTTATATAAGTTTTCATGTAAAGTGTTGCTAAACTAGTTATTACTAAAAAATCAAGACTTTATATTTGTTGACATTAAATTTTAGACTGTTACTTTTATCTAATTATCACAAGCCATTATTCTATTTCTTTACAATGATTCTGTAATCCAATACATGAACAATCTTTTTCTGTATTAAGGCATCTATATCTGGTAAGGTTTTATATATAAGTGATTGATAATGTATTGAATAAAAGAGGGTCAAGAAAAGCATTGGAATTCTCTCACATGAATGAAAAAGGACATTAACATGCCTTTTTTCAGTAAGTTTCTATATAATTTTCTATACCATTTTCAAGAGCTTATTTGTTAGACTCAATATCAAATTACATCTTTAAATTAAGATAAGCTAGCTATTTTAAAATCTATATTTGGGACATTTTGTTTCTAGAAATGGATGGCTAGCTTATTTTAAATTACCTTCCTGATGTGAATAAATAGAGAATTAAAACAAAGAGAACTTCAAAGTATAAAATATAGTAAATAGAAATGCTAGAAATTTAAAATACATTATTTAAATTAAATTCTAAATGGATAAAGTTAATGCTAGATTAAATGTAACTGAAGAGAATATTAGTAAACAGTAAAGTAATGAAAAAGAAATATAGAAACTAAAGTCAGAGAGAAAATAAAAAATGAAAAGAACTATAGGAGAAAAATAATAAACAGTGAGAATGTGGTAAAAAAATTCTAACTTTCATGCAAGTAAAATGAACAAAACCTTTCTAAAATTAAAAGAAATACCTGAAGTCAGAAACTCAAGCAGTGTAAGCAAGATTTTTTTTTTAAAGTCACATCTAAGTATACAATGAAATACATATCTTTAAAGCAGTGGAGAAAAGAGACATACTATTTTCACAAGAGAAGCAGTAACTTGATAACTAATTTTCACTAGAAACAATGGGAGCAAGTAGATAATAAAATAGTGTTCAAATTATAAGAAAAAAATAATTTTCTGGAGAAGAAAATGAAATTCAAGAAGCATTACTAAAGATTAAAAGGCCAGTTGATAATAACAAAAATAGAATTCACCAAGAAAATAAAGCACTTCTAAATTTCTATGCCCTTAATCACATAGCCTCAAAATATACAGAACTAGAAGAGAAATAAACAAATCTATAATCACTGCTAGTTTAACACACTTCACTGTCTAACACACTCAGTAACTGATAGAATACCCAAGCCAGAAAAAAAAGTATGGATAAGGATGATTTGAACAAAATTGTTTAAAAACATGATTGAATGGCATATAAACAAATGGAATTCAAAAACAGCAGAATAGACAATCTTTATAAGTGGCTATCAATATTTATGAAAATTGATGATAAACTTAGGTAAATCTCAACAAATTTCAAAGGTTTGAAACTACAGTGAACTCCAATGTAAACTATGGGTTTCAAATAATAACACTGTGTCAGTGTAGGTTTATCTATCACAATAAATAAAGCTCAGGATGTTGATAGTGGGGGAGTTGATTATGTAGGAAGATGGGGTATATGAGAGGTCTCTATACTTTCCACAAAATTTTTCTTTGAACCCAAAACTGCTCTAAAAAAGTTTGTTAATTAAAAAGAAAAATATAAATTAAATTGAAGGAGATCCAAATTAACGGAAGCATAGGTTATACCCATGAATTAGAATATGTTTTAAAAATACTAATTCTCACCCTGACCAGCATGGATCAGTTGTTGGGCACCATCCTGCAAAGAGAATGGTCACTGGTTCGATTCCTGGTCAGGGCACATGCCTGGGTTGAAGGTTGTGTCCCAGGCAGGGCATGTGTGAAAGGCAGCTGATTGATGTTTCTCACATCAGTGTTTTTTGCCTTGCCTTTCCCTCTCCCTTCCCATTTCTCTAGAAATGGGTAGATAGAGTCTTTTAAATTTTTTAAATAAAAATAAAGTATAAATAACAATTCTCCCTAGCTGATGCATACACTCAACATAAACCCAATCAATGTCCCAGCTAGATTTTGTATGGAATTTCAGCAGCTCAAAGCAGTTCTACAGATAGCTATTATTCATGTGTAAAGTCAAGATATTTTTAAAGCCTGCTTTGGAAAAGATTTGGGAAATTTTTTCTCTCATTTCTTTTCCCACCTTTGTTTCTTTCTCTTCATCAACATATCAGAACAAAGAATGGAAGCATATTTTTAAACAAATAAAAGGTATATAAACAGAATGGGTCAAAATAGCCAAAAATAGCCAAGAATCTTGAAGGACAACAGCATGGGACAACTCACACCATAATATAACAAAAGCCAGTATAAAATTATAGCAGTAAAAAATCTGGTATATGTAAAATTATATACAATTACAAAATAAAGCAGAAGACAGTCCAAATAAAAGCACATATAGACACTTGATTTAGGACAAAGATTAGCAATATAGAGGAGTTGGGGGAAGAAAAGATTTTTAAATAAATGATAGTGGTTCAAGGCCAATAACAGCAAATGAAATTGAAGCAGTAATCAAAAAACTCCCATCACACAAAAGCCCTGGACCAGATGGTTTCACAGGAGAATTCTACAAAGCATTTAAGGAAGAGCTAACCCCTATTCTTCACAGACTATTCCAAAAAATCCAAAAAGATGGAAAACTCCCCAACTCTTTTTATGAAGCCAGTATCACCCTAATTCCAAAGCCAGATAGAGACGCAACAAAGAAAGAAAATTACAGGCCAATATCGCTGATGAACATAGACGCTAAAATCCTCAATAAAATATTAGCAAATCGCATCCAACAATACATCAAAAAGATCATACATCACGACGAAGTGGGATTCATCCCAGGGATGCAAGGATGGTTCAATATACGCAAATCAATAAATGTAATACACCAAATAAACAAAAGCAAAGACAAAAATCACATGGTCATATCAATAGATGCAGAAAAAGCTTTTGATAAGGTTCAACACCCATTTATGATAAGGGTACTCAGAAAAATGGGAATAGAGGGAGCATTCCTGAACATAATAAAGGCCATATATGAAAGACCTACAGCCAACATCATACTCAATGGGCAAAAACTAAAAGCTTTTCCACTAAGATCAGGAACAAGACAAGGTTGCCCACTTTCACCACTTCTATTCAATATAGTATTAGAAGTTCTAGCCACAGCGATCAAACAAGAAAAGGAAATAAAAGGCATCCAAATCAGAAAGGAGGAAACAAAACTTGCACTGTTTGCAGATGACATGATAGTGTACATGGAAAATCCTATAGCCTCTACCAAAAAACTGCTCGAACTAATAAATGAATTTGGCAAAACAGCGGGATACAAAGTCAATATCCAGAAATCAAAGGCATTTTTGTATACCAACAATGAAGCAGCAGAAGCAGAAATCAAGAAAAAAATCCCATTCGATATAGCAAAAACAAAAATAAAATATCTGGGAATAAACCTAACCAAGGAGGTAAAAGACCTGTATGCAGAAAACTACACAACACTGAAGAAAGAAATCAAGGAAGACACAAATAAATGGAAACATATACCGTGTTCATGGATTGGAAGAATTAACATCATCAAAATGTCCATACTACCCAAAGCAATTTACAGATTCAATGCAATACCTATTAAAGTACCAATGGCATATTTCACAGACATAGAACAAACACTTCAAAAATTTATATGGAACCATAAAAGACCCCGAATAGCAGCTGCAATGTTAAGAAAGAAGAACAAAGTAGGAGGGATCACAATACCTGATATCAAACTGTATTACAAGGCCACTGTAATCAAAACAGCCTGGTACTGGCATAAAAACAGGCACATAGACCAATGGAACAGAATAGAGAACCCAGAAATAAACCCAACTCTCTACAGTCAATTAATATTCGACAAAGGGGGCAGTATCATAAAATGGGGTAAAGATAGCCTCTTCAACAAATGGTGTTGGGAGAACTGGACAGCTACATGCAAAAAAATGAAACTCGAGCACCAACTTACACCATACACCAAAATAAATTCAAGGTGGATAAAAGACTTAAATATAAGCCGTGAAACCATTAAAGCCCTAGAGGAGAGCATTGGCAAGAAAATCTCAGATATTCCACGCAGCAATATTTTTACTGATACGTCCCCTAGAGCAAGGGATATAAAGGAAAGAATAAACAAATGGGATCTCATCAAAATTAAAAGCTTCTGCATGGCTAAGGAAAACAGTATCAAGATAAAAAGAGAAGCAACAGCTTGGGAAAACATATTTGCCAATGATACCTCAGATAAAGGTTTAATCTCCAAAATATACAAAGAACTCACTCGACTTCACTCTAAGAAGACAACTAACCCAATTAAAAAATGGGGAAAGGACTTGAACAGACACTTCTGCAAGGAGGACATACAGAGGATCCAGAGACACATGAAAAGATGCTCAATATCACTAGCTATCAGAGAGATGCAAATTAAAACCACAATGAGATACCACTTTACACCAGTCAGAATGGCTATCATAAACAAAGAAACAAACAACAAGTGCTGGAGAGGTTGTGGGGAAAAGGGGACCCTAGTTCACTGTTGGTGGGATTGCAGACTGGTACAACCACTATGGAAAACAGTATGGAATTTTCTAAGAAAACTAAAAATGAACGTGCCTTTTGACCCAGCAATTCCACTCTTAGGAGTATATCCTAAGAACCCTGAAACACCAATCCAAAAGAACCTATGCACCCCGATGTTCATAGCAGCACAATTTACGATAGCCAAGAGTTGGAAGCAACCTAGATGCCCATCGGTAAATGACTGGATCAAAAAACTATGGTACATTTACACAATGGAATTCTATGCTGCAGAAAGGAAGAAGGAACTACTACCCTTTGCAACATCATGGATGGAACTGGAAAGCATTATGCTGAGCGAAATAAGCCAGGCGGTGAAAGACAAATATCATATGATCTCACCATTAACAGGAATCTAAACAAACCAAACAAGCAAGCAAAATACAACCAATGACACTCAAATATGGAACAGGCTGTCAGGGCCCAGAGGGGAGAGGGGAGAGAATCATAGGGGAAAAGGGAATGGACTCACATGAACAAGTATAAAGGACACATGGACAATAACTAAGGGTGGGGGGTGGAAAGGGGAGGGAGGCGGGGAGCATGGGGCGGGGGCAGGCAGGGTTGGGAATATAAGACAGAAACCTGTACTTGAACAAGAATTAAATAAAAACTATATTAAAAAATATGTTTAGAAATTGTAAAACAAATTACCACTCAATTTTGTGGTGAGGATTAAATTCAATTATAACTGTAAAAAAAGAAAAAATAAACAAACTGAAAATCAAAAAAAAATAAAAATAAATGATAGTGGTTCAGTTGTTTACTGGTTGGAGAACAACAGAACAAGAAACTTGAGACTATCCTTACACTAAACATAAATATCAATTCCAATAGAGCATTTATTTACATGGAATTTAATAGGTACTGCAATCAGAATGCAGTAATATTTTTATGGCATTGAGATCTGAAAAGGATTTTTAAATTAGATGAAAACATCAAGCCACAAAGGAAAGGATGAGTGAGTATATTGGACAATGTTAAATCAGTTAATTTCTGTTTAAGCAAAAATACTATTATCGGTGAAGATGCAAGCCCTGGTTGGTGGCTCAGTTGGTTTAGCTATCAGCCCATACATCAAAAATTTGTGAGTTCGATTTCCAGTTGGAGTACATATGGGAGGCAACCAATCAATGTTTTTCTCTGACATAAATATTTCTCTCTCTCTCTCTCCCTTCCTCAGGTGAGGATTTTTTTTTAAAAAAAAAGAATGAAAATGCAAGCCACAGAGTGGGAAGTAATATTTGGGATACTATATGATATAATATAGAACTCTTAAGTATCAATACAAAAATACTAGACAATCCAATTTTTTAAATAATCAAAACATTTCAGCAGCTGCTTAGAAAAGAGGATATTCATAGTGGCATCACTTCTTGGCCTTTTGGCTAAGATCAAGTGTAGTATCTGTTCTTACCATAATGGCTAAAAATCATATGAAAAATTGAAGACTTCATTAGTTAAAGCACTACAAATTAAAATCACATGTTAATCATATGCCATTAATAATCACAAGCATTATAGACCCACCAGATTTGCTAATATTAAAAAGCTTAACAATACCAAGTGCTTTCAAGGAGGTTGCTTTAGTGCACACGGGCTACTATAACAAAGTACCACAAATACAGGGTGACTCACAAACTGTAAACATTTATTTCTCACAGTTCGGGAGGCTGGAAGGTCCGAGATGAAGATATTAGCATGGTCACATTTGGGTGAGAACCCTCTTCCTGCTTCCTAGCCAGTGCCTTTTCCCTGTGTCTTCACATGGTGGAAGGATGGAGAGAGCTGTGTGGAGTCTCTTCTATATGAGCATTAATTCAATTCTGAGGGTTCCACCCTCATGCCTTAATCATCTCCCAAAGGCCTACTTCCTAATACCATTGCATTGGGCATGAGGATTTCAATATATGAATTTGGGGAGAAGGAGAAACATAAATATTCAGACCATAGAAGATTTGGAGCAGCTAAAACTCTCATCCAGTATTGGAGAATGTAGATACTGGTAAACCACTTTGCAAAACTATTTGGCATTACGCACTAAAGTTAAAAGTATGTAACCTAGGTACATACCAATAGAAGGTATATACACAGATATATACATAAAAAGACATGCATAAGAACTTTCCTGTCAGTATTATTTGTAATAACTCTAAAGTAGAAGAAATAAAATATCAATAAATAAATTGAAATGAATTCATAAAATGGACCATTGTGCACAGCAATAAAAATTGACAAACTTCTATTACATACAAGAACAGAGAAGGATAACACAGAACAACACTGAATGAAAGGACCCTAGTATAAAAGGCTGCATACATTTATTTTAAAAGCTCAAAAAGCAAGCAAAACAGATCAATACAAGTCAAAAGAATAGTTAATTTGGGGGTAGCAAATGGAGGAAGTGACAAAGAAAAGTCATCACCAACATTCTCTTTCTGAACCTGAATATATTCATTTATGATCATTCCAAGATTTATAATTTTTGTACCTTTCTACATGTATGTTATACTTTAATTTAAAATGTATATTAAATCCCTATTTCAAAACCTGCTAAGCTCTACTAATACACTGATTTTTAAAATGAGGTAATTTCAGCATGACTTGTTACAGTGGCTCATGCCCTTTTTCTTAAATGCATAAAAGATATCTGTTTAATAATTAATTTCTTTGGTAAAAGTCAGTTTCTCTTTCATAATCAGTTTTTTCACACTGTCCATCAAATTGGCAAAGAGTAATCAACATGAAGTTTAGCAACAATTTCTATAGACTCACCTTGCTTTTTTGTAAATTATTTATAGTTTTTGTTGTAATGTCCCTTGGTTGTTTGTTGTTGTTGTTTTATCAAAGACTAATGGCAATTTAAAGAAAAATTCAATATAAAGATTTTTAAAATATATGTAGTGAAAACTAAAACTAAGTGAAAGCTGTAATTAAAAATACAACTGGAGAAAACCTAAAGATTAAAAATATATAAATGAAAATCAAGCTTCTGCACATTGACTCGGCTGAGTCACCAAATTCCAAGGCGAAAAAATTTGAGACAAAAATTCAAACACCTACTGCACCTACTGACATTTTCTAGTTTTAAGTATATGGAGGGAAAATTTATGTAGATATTCAGGAAGACTGGAAAGAAAATTAACAGATTATCTAGAAGGGACAGAAATTGAATTGGCCTCAGACTTCTAGGTGACATGAAAGTCTAGAAGTCAACGGAATGATAATTACAGACTTGTGGCCAGAGTAGATTATTTTCTATGGAAACTCTTCCTATCAGGCTGACATTTGTTTAGGAAGAAAACAAAAAGATAGTATTAAATATAGAAAGATTCAAATTTTATTATCTGAATACTCTTATTGAAATAGTCACTCAGAACATACTCCATCTGATCAAGAAACAAAATAAAGAGCTCAGCCATGAAGAATCTGGGGAAAAAAGACTTTACAGTGAGCAATGCTATTATTTAAACCAATGATGTAAAAAAGTTACTGAAATTATAGTAAACTCAAGTCAAAAATTCAGCAATAATTCTTAAAAGAGAAGATGAATAATGTAAAAATAACTCAAGCAAAACAAAACTTTTAGGAGTTTAGTAGAAATAGTTTTTTGATCATGTACATAGTTTTATGCATCATGAATAAGAACATGAGCTTGGAGCCAAACAACCCTGGATTCCACATTCTCACTATATTAACTGAGGCAAATTATTGATCTTTCTGAGCCTCTGCCTCCTCATCCAATAATTACTCACCAAAAGCATATTGCTCTGAGGGATTAAATGAAAGAACAGACTAAAGCCTTTAAACATATTAGAGATTCTGTAAATGAGTCCAACTTCTCTGTACTCAACTATGTTTACTTTCCCTAGAAAGCTATTTTTCTTAGTCAACAAACTAATAATCATTTTCATGTTCTTTTCTACTCTTCATCTATGTTTAATTACCACTTGGCCATGGACTATTCTTCCAAGTTCATAGTTATTTGTCCTGTCTTCCAACACATCCTGCAAAGAATGAGCTACACTAATGGGCATCCTATACAGACACATTGCTGTATGAAAATGACTAATTCACCCTTTTCTTCCCTAACTGGTAGAAGCTAGAATTTTTAATAATGTTTTAGTAGCATCGAGATTGCAATAAAGTATGTGCCATGAAATGTATACTGTTAGTGTTAGTTATTTTACATGTCATAGATTTTTACTCTTTAAAATCTACTTTTTCTATTCTGAATGAAGCTAAATTTTTCGTAACTGAAATTGATACTTGTGGAAATTACTCAAAATGTATATATTTTAAGTTGATTTAAAATTAAGATGAATTCAGATTATCTATATATTTAATTGAAAATTTTAAAACAGATTATTTCCATGCTTCCAATTATCCAGAATTATAACAAATTTTCACCAATCTTTATGAACATCAAAAGAATCTGACCTTCATAGTCATCCAGGCTAAATAAGAAGCTTATAAAACTAAATATTCAAGTCACATTTTGGGAATATTTTAATATAAAAATGTCTGTCAATGAAATGAATATTTTACATACCTAATTTCATGTATATATTTGATCAATTTTTAGAAATTGCATCAGCATTATCATCTAGTCATTTATTCCTAAAAAAATTAGTACCTTTCTTATAATTAATAAGTTAATAAAATAAAAAGAAACATGTATTATCCATTGATTCAAGTTAAATTGCTATTTTTATAATTTTCAGATTATAACTTGGCCATTTTTATAACTATAGAAAAAAGATTTTCACTTGTAAGATCTACTATCATGAAGTTTTAAAGAGGATTAGTCTTAATCTTTAAAAAAACTGTTCATACTAGAATATAAGAATCAGCTAGGATTAACACTTCCCCAAAACTCACATTTATAACTCACACTTGCTGTCTGAATCCTTTCTTTTTTCATTCACCTGATACACAACAAAGGATAATTCCACAGGAATTAAATATCTGCTGGAAGTAGTTTACTCAGTCAATTTGAGCAGAAATTAAGCCTTCTGTTTTCTGTAGAAAATACACTCTGTGGTTTCACCCTCTGACACAAAATGACCTAATGTATTCTATTGAAAAGCAGTACAACTGAACTAATGATCTGCATGGCATTGGACATAAAATAAATACTCAAATATTTACCGTTTCCCTATATTGATTATTAGTGCCTATTATTTATTTTTTAACTGATTGATTTGAGAGAGAGATTTATTATTCCATTTATTTATTCATTCACAGGTTGATTCTTGTATCTGCCCTGACCAAGGATCAAACCCACCCGGTGTATCAGAAAGATTCTCGAATCAACTGAGCTGCCTGGCCAGGGCCTAGTGCCTATCCTTTTTAATAGTGATATTTCACAAGCATCTTACTTAGTTGTTGCTAACATCACTATTTCCTTTATATGAGCTACCTGGATTCAAAGGTCTTAAGCAGAGTGAACTGTAATGAGCTTTTTCTCTGTAGATTTAACTTATAGAAAAAAACAACCCATTCTTCATGAGACCACTTTAGTGGCAAATACCTGGACTATGCCCAAGGTAATCAGGACTGTTTCAGTAATATTAAGCAAAGAAGCAAAACTCTATTAGCTCATCTTAGCATCTTATTAACCATAAAAACTTACCATAAAAATAAATCTTGAATTCAGTAATAAAACCATCAGAGAAATTCCCAGATGCCAAAAATTTGAGAATGTAATAATGGAAGAAAAAGAATAAAATAAGTTCAGTAGTTGAGAGTAACTGGTAAAATGACCTCAGCAAAAAAGAAATTAGCTGAGTCAATTTTAGATATGTGTTTATACCCAAGAGGCAGAATTTTAAGCAAGCCAAAGTCACTATAGGATATTGTCAATTGAAGTTAATATAATACAATCATAACTCAGGGAAAATGCATGAATTCACATAATTTTTCTCATCACTTGTTGGATCAAAAAAAATAAAACAGTGACCTGGATTGAAACTCATATTTCTCCTTTTTATTGTTTTTAATCATGGTCTCTTCTGAGACCTCATATGACAACAGAATTTTCTAAAGCTCTTTTACACATTTTCATGGGAAAGAGTAAATATTGTTTTCTTCTAAATGGAATCAGATTTTCATTTCTGCTTTGGTAGTTTATTAACTAGCCACAAGCAATTGATTGGACAATTTCTATAAGAATAAATGGTTTTTAACATGTATTAGAAAAAATGTGAGAGTAAGCAGTTCAACTTCTGACCTCCTGACGGCTGTGGGGAGAGGGAGTCTTTAGTGAAGCATCCCATTCCAGGTCACTAGTTTGCATCACAAGCAAGTTAGTCCATAACTTTTGAAGTTCTTTGCCATCTAGAAATGGTTGATGACCTGGGTGAAGTGAGTTGTTGTCTTGTCGCCTGGGCACAGTTGTCCATGAGCCCTGATTGAAACTCAGCAGGCTCTCAGGACAGCCAAAGGCTAAATGGACACAGAGAATGTAGCAGCCTTCCACACTCTAATAATGAACTCTTCCAGAACACGCTGGAATTCTCTAGTCCCTGAAGAGTGAATGAGAATGACTGCAAACTGGCATAGGAAAATGAAAGGTTCATGTTAAATGGACATTTAAGCCTCATCATTATCACCACTTTCAAAGCAAATTACTTTAATTAGTTGACATAGATCTTGTGATGATGCATAATGCTTATTTATGATAACTGTGGCCTTAAAGGAATTCCTCAGTGTAATTTATTCTAGACAAAGAAAAATGATTGTTTATGGTCATCTGCCTCAATTTTCCTAATCCTTATATTTAAACAAAACATATTATAAATTCATCATTCCTCTTTTCCAAATAATGCTTAACACACAGTATTTTACTTTTTTTGTAAGTAAAAGTTTAAAGGAAACATAAACATATTGCAGTTGAGGAAAAAACAATCCACCATAAATATATATACATATAGAATATCTCCCATAAAATTCCAATGCTGCTTCATAAACAAATAATAAAAAGTTATTAGAGTATAATGTTCTTACATTAATTGAAAGGAAAATATACCATATGGTTTTAAAATATATATTTAATTTTTTAAGTTTGTTAAAAAATAATTAGAATAGTTTTCTCACAACTTTCACCAAATAAATGCAAACATCAAAATTAATTTAACATTTTTCACTGTCTAAAAAGAATTTCTTTTATTGCTTTTTCTCACTCAACTTTTAATAATAAATAATTGTAGTCGATAGTACAGATTTCTCCTGAGCTTTAGAAGAGCAGCAGGAATCCAGTGTCTCATTTAACACAAAAAGACTGCTCTTTTTTCCAATGCTTATGAGATGTAATCACCACTGTATTGTAGAGTTTCTAATTTAAGAAGATGTATTAGAAATCGCGGTGTGCAAGGTGAATATAATTGGATCCAGAAAACAGTCAATTCATTCTTACATTAAGGTATATCACAGGTAGGTTTTATTTTATAGATAAATATCTGCGATAGGAATCCATAATCACTGATTTTTTTTATGTTTTACAAAATTTCCACTGTCTAATCCAAAGATGATTTTATAAAATGCTACTTGTCCAATCTAGATTTATATAGATTGAATCCTCTATTCAGTTTTACGTTTTTCTTCCTACAACTTATGGACCTGACTACAAATCACTGCTGAGTGACATTCAGAAGATATTGCAAGGGCGTCTACTCCACCTCTCTTGTCAAGTACGTTGCAGCAGCAAGGTTATTGATGGAAGCCTGAGACACAGATGAAGAAGAATTAGAGCTGTAAAGTATGGAATTGCAGAAAGTGCATCTATACAAACAGCTGAAAGCAAGATGATATTCTGTTCAAATATTTCCTATTTCAAAGAACTCGCTGGAATCCCATTTACTCCTGACAAGTACTAACAGTGCTAACAAGTTTTCTTCAAACCAGAGAATTGCTCAAATTAAACAAATAGTTTTCATTTACAAAGAAAGGTACATCTGGACTTGAAAGCTGCAGACCAAAATTAACTAGGATTTTTATCACACAATAATATCTAGCTGTTGTGCCTTAATCTGAAAAATAAAACTTTGCAATACCTGGTTTCTGCTTAATGTTATAGCACATCTTGTCATTAGCCAGAACCAAAAGAGTACCATAGCTTCTGCAGTGATAACTCTAAAAATATCAGCACTGAGAAAGCAAAAGGAGTACATTTCAGAAAATGCAAAATTGTAATTGTCCATCTTCCCAAAACAACTCACTCCTTCATATTCCTCATGTATGAGAAGGGATCCCCCCAAATGGAATCTATTTATTAAACAAGTATATTTATTTTTACATGTTTAAACTTCAGTCACTTTCAAAGCACTCTCCATTTGATGCAACGCACCTATTCAGACGTTTATTCTACTGTTCAAAACAGTTTTTGAACTGTTCATCTGAGGAAACAAAAAAAAATGTCATTCAGGGCAAGATCTGGTGAATAGGGAGTGCTTAATGTCTAAGCACTAAGACCATTTAACTTAGACAAAGTTAAATACACAAACACTAATGAAAATTGATGAGGCAGAAAAAGGTTTTAAATAAATTTATGATTTTGTGTTGGGCTGCATTCATAGCAATCCTGGCCTGCATGCAGCACACAGGTTGCAGCTTCAACAGGCCTGGCAGAGTAGAGGCATGGAGCCTGCTAGGCTGGGTGGGGGAGCAGCTGTGGTCCAGCCTACTCCCTTCAGCCCCTCCCCGACATTCTGAAGCCCTTTGTGACCAGACCACAACTCTGTGATTTTTGCCTGGACTTGTAGTTCACAAGCCACTCCCAGTGCTCAGTTGCTCAAGGGAAGCAATGGGATTAAGATTATTAAGAATCCCATCTTTTATCTGAAAGATGGCGATTGATACCATCTTCACCATTTCCTGTGGACTGCTGCTCTTCCTCCTATCACCCCGCTACTTGAAGAGTAATCCATCCTTATCACCACCTATGAAACAGAAAAATCAGGAAGGTAAGAAAACTTTGGCCCAGATCCAAAAGATATTATATTTTTTTCTATTCTTATTTCCACTTTCCTGAATCACCTAGAGAAACTCCCAAAATGGGAAAGAATAGGAAGACTATTCTCAGGAAAGAATAGAATATCATCCTTTCAGGAACAAGCCAAACCAAGCAGGTATTAGATCAGGCACGTGGATTTCTATCCAAAGATCCCAGACCAAGAGCTCAAGTGTGGTGGAAGGCTCTGGGCACAGGCCCAAATGCAGTGACCAGTAGCCAAGGACTAGATAATGAGCATTGAATCTCCGTAGGGAAATGGGCCTAGAGCTCTGTTTCACTAGCCACCTTTCCATGACAGGTGCCTCAGCTGAACCTGTCCTATTTTTTTAATTTTTAAAAACTCCTCACATGAGATATGTCTTTTAGATAGGAATGGGGAGAGAGAGAGAGAAGCATTGACCAATTGCCTCCCATATGTGCCCCAAAGGGGGATCGAACTCACAACCTAGGTAAATGCCCCACCTAGGAATAGAACCTGAGGGTTCTAGGAATAGAACCCTCACTTTTTGATGGATGGGAGTATGCTACAAATAATTTAGCTACTCAGCCTGGGTGAACCTCTCCTTTTTTGTACCTGATACCAGGGCAGTTTGTAGACACTGAGAACCTCTGAGCAGAGGCTGGGGTGAGGCTATGGCCTCAGGAAAGCAGAGTCCTACCCGAGGGAGCTCAGACAGGCCTGCAGGTCTGAGAACACCTGTATTTCTTGCACAAAGGAGGAGTGATGAAAAAAGTTATGGTCAGTCTTATATGGAAAATCTTTCTTTACATTTTTCAAAGAAGTGAAACCATAAATAATTTGTATCCACCTCCAAAATAAAAGGGGAAAAGCCATAGAGCCCCATTAGTTAAATGTAGAAAGTCACGCTTTTCACGAACACTGAGCATCTATAGCTTGTCTATAGAAAGTGAGAACAGGGTGCCATTCCCTCATTTTTTCTTGTCTCTCAGAAACCAGTAGAGCTGAGGTGGAAAAGCAGGAAGAAAAGTGGAGATTTGAAAGGTGAGCTTCTGCCCCTGAGCCTTGTGCTCAAGAGTGTGCCTCCATCTGGCCTGTCCCTGAGGGCCCAGGGTCAGGTCCCTGAGAATGCCAGCTGCACACCTGTCCATCAGGAAACAGCCATTGGGAGGTTCCTGGTAATGGCATCAGAATGTGGGTGCTTCTTAGTATCCACTTGGAATGAAGCCTTGAGGGCCTGAACATGGGTGTTTCCTTAACAAGGGGGTCCCATCAGGGGCATTTGGGCTGTCGTTATGGACCAACAGTGCCTGACTGGGAGGTGGAACCTTCAGGTCCAACATTGGGCACATTGCTTACTTTTACTCAGATTCCTCGGTTAGGTGCCCCCTGCCCTTTCTCCCATACAGAAGAGTTGTGAGGGCTGCAGGTGCTAGTAGATATGAAAGCACTTTGTAAATCACAAAGTGCTGCATGTCACAAGTCTTGACATCACTATCAGCAATTATGTGGCCTTGACCCTGATGCTTGGGCTCCAGAGTCCTCTCCCAGGCATCTCCCCTAAAGGGCCATAGCAGTCAGCCTCCTCTAGGTCCCCCAGGCATTGCCTCACCATGTGACCCTGTCTCATCATTTTCAGCTAGCAGAGATTGTCTGCAAGAACTAAGAGTGACCTGATTTCTCTTCTGCAAAAGTAAAGAATCTTCCCCGTCTCCTCTGTGTTCTTGTCCATCTGGAAGCTATGATGTGACTTCAAGGCTACATACAACTTTGGACTAATCTGGGAGCAGGGTCATGGGGACAAGGTGTGGCTGCAGCCCTGGGGTGAGGGGCAGCATTAGCACTGGGAAATTAGCTTGGGGGTCATGGAGAACCCTGGGCTATAGGTGCCTACCCTTGCCTGAACTGTCTGTCTGCTTTTAGCTTAGCTGCAGCTTGTGTCTTAGTCTCCTACAGCCACCTGGGGAGACTCTTAGACAGGGCAGCTCTCATCAATGTTCATGCCAAGACTCCTGGTGAAGTGTGCAAAGCAGCACCCACTAAAGTCCAACAGCTCTGACAGATGACTGTGGAAGATGCTACTCCCATCCTGTCCACATCATTCTCCAGCTTCTCTGATCCTGTGTCCTTTACCTCAGGCCTTCACACTATCAGCAGAATCTCAAGACCAGTCTGACTTGAAGAAAATCCCACTGAGTACCATTGTAAAGAACTCCCAGGTAACTCTTTTATGGCATCTCTCGTCCTACCCATCTCAACCCTTGGCTGCTTAAGCGTTCCATTAAATTCTTGTCCTGGTGGTAGATGACTACCAAGACCTTGTTTTTCCCTACCTCATGACAGTGTGAGTTCTAGCAATAGCACTGGGTTCATTACACACCAGAGGCCTCATTGTGGGGAGACCCAATAGACAAGCAGGTAGAGACTGGTAGCTCCTCATTGGTCAACCTTGATATTCAAAGCTACTGGAGATACTGATGGCCAAGAAAGCAGAACTTTATGTTAGAAAGGAGAAAGAAAAGCATGGGTCATTTTCAAGACAAAAGAGCTTAGACTACCACCTAAACTCATTGGGGATGTGGAAGTCACTGGGTGCTGAGCAGGACCCCTCAACCTCCAAACCCTTCTGGAGCTGGAAAGACAAACCAGAGCAAGTGCCTAATCCTCAGCAGTTCTCACATTTCCAGTTCTCAGGGGACCATCAACAGCAGAAATGCAGCCAGCTCTCCTGAGGTCCCCTTCCCAGCACAGCAAGTTCCTGGTGGCTACTGTCTGGGTTCTTAGGAGCCCCTTCTACTTCTTTCTGTTTTATTCGGTGGAGTCTCTAACCACTTCCCAGCTCCAATGCAGCCTAGAGCACCATCAGGGCTTTCCCAGGCCCACCATTGGCCCTGTCTGGGGCCCAACACTAACCTTTGACTAGAAACTTGCCCCTGTCCCAGCCCCCATTTCTGACTCAGATCCACATCCAGACTCATTTCACACCCCCACTCTCAATCTGACCACCTTCTTCTCTGCCCCAGATGAGTACCTCTGAGGTATCTTGCCTTGCATCCCAGAATAAGTGAAAACCTCTTGTCCCAACTGACAATCAACATCTGGGGTCGAATAGGGGGAGGGCTTTACCTTCTGTGACAAAAAGATCTCAGGAAGTCTTTAGATAACCACTCTTAACCTTCCCCAGGATAACAGGGCCTCCCATGGCCACAGGTCAGTTTCCATTCCCCACAGAGACTTTATGAGACCTAATCTCCAAGAGCGAGATCTTCAGATGAACAGCAGAGTAGCCTATGCTTCAGGATTCAGGCCAATTCCCAGGGGTATGCCAGGCACAGGATAAGCAGCAGCCAATGCAGTTCTGTGTGTTTACAAAGGACTCACAGAAGATGAAGTCCAGGTACCATACAAGTTCCCATAGGAAGGACCAACCAGGAAAAGACATTAGCAGGGGTCTACAGCAATGTATGCAGAGGACCCCAAAAGTTCTCTCCAGAGGTTCAGCCAGGTTCAGAGTGAAGATTCTTGTAATGAACTCTAAAAGTACAGAAAGATACCTGAGGCCTTGAAAGAGTGAATCAGAAATCTGCTTACACAGAAGCCCAGAAAAGAAACACCTAAAAAAAAAAATTCTTAAAGGCCCATTTGGACAAGAAGATAGAGCAGATCACCCAGTGTTTATTCCTGTGAGTGTGGATCAATCCTGACTTATTACCAACAATGTTTTTCCAAAGCGCCACACTCACAGAGAAACGAGAGATCAAGGGTTTTCTGGTTAGGAAAACCTTAACCGGAAAGGTTAGGAACATTATGAAAACACTTCTATGAGCTTTCCTTCCTCAGTCCACTCACTCTATAGGTGCTGGAAGCACCCTCTCCCCACTTCAGCTGTCTGTGTATCTGCAGTCCACTCAAAAGCCAAGTTTACCAAGGTCTTGGGGAAAGCAGCTCAGACTTTTTTTGGGAGAGAAGATGAAAACAAAAGTCATTCCTCACCCCAGGTGAACCTATCCCCACTACCTCACCTGTGTCTGAAGGCCCTAGGAGGGACACCCTCTGGTTATGGCCATGGGTGCTCAGAGGACACTCTGACCAGACAGGAGGGCAGGCAGTCTTCTCAACCCTTCCTACTCAGCCTCATGGGGGGAAAAAAACAGCAAATAGGTACTGTCTTAATGGTTGAAGAAAGGAGCCTGGAGTCAAATCCAAGTTCAGAAGTATCCAAGAATGATCCAAGGGAGGGAAGAGGGTCTCAGAGTTCAGGAGATCCCTATCATAGTACAGCAATACTGTGCTATTGTCTCAGTCTTCAAGGGCAGTGGAAGCTAAAGAGATCCCTGCTTGGGAAGACATTGTGGGACCCAGAGTGCTGGCCAATACCCAAACAATACGTAAATGAGGAGTCAGTAAAAGCTCCTCACCACCTACAAAGTCAGTTGCCCAAAAGACCAATGCCTTCAAACAAAATTGCTAGTAAGGTTGAACTCCAAGGAAATGTAGACTCACAGAACCTCTACACCTCTACACCATGTCACTGGCTTGCTCCTTTATGACTGTCACACAGACATCCTCCTTCAAGACTGTGCCACTGACATGCTCCTTGCTGAGGACATGTTGGCTTCTCACAGGTCCAGTTCCCAGAGGTAAAATATGAGTAGGGACATACCAGCTTCCCAGGTTCCATATAACCTCATATTGAGTGGACAAAGCAACCAGGGGCAGCAGGAGCCCAGGATACCAAAACTTAAGGACTCATTTAAGAGCAAACACAAGATGTTTGTCCCCACTTATGGGAAGGAGGATGATAGGAGACCCAACCCAGGAGACCTTAAAGAAAGACTGGCAGAACTCAGGGCCTCACAAGCCCGTGAAATGAGCAACCCTGCCAGGTCACAGGAAAGGGAGACACCCTTGGGAACACATACCTCCAACTCCTGCCAGGGAAAGAACAGGTTTTCCTGAAAAGCACTCTTCAAAAAAATGATGAGACATTTTCCACAGTATCTTAACCTCAATAAAAGGGCAAAGGAAGAGAACACCCCTTCAAAAAGGCCAACCTGCCTCACATTGCCCCAGAGCCAGGAACCAGTCAAAAGTAGATCATTGATGAACCTGTTGAAGCTCAAGGGATCATGAGAGCTGTTGGACAGATCCTGGTGGAGAAATTAGGACTTTCCCAAGAACTTTATGCCAAGAAGTTAATTCAGCTCAAAAAACAATTCCAGGCCCTAGTACGTGAGTGTTCCTCTTATTTTAAGGTTACCTCCTCTTCAAAGCACAGAAGAGGGGTCAAATATGTGGCCTACAATTACCATGCCACATCAAATAATCACAACTATTCTAATAAGAGCAGGTGGACCAAAGACAGGAACAGCAAGTGGGCCTTTCTACCCAGGGAGCCAGGGTCCCCCAGCAGACCCTGCCCACATGGGCAAAGGATAAAAGAGGACTCAGTTCACCTGCATTATTACCCAGCATGTTCTCTTCAACATTGTTTCTCCTCTGGTCTACCAGTATGTGCCTCTTATGCCTCCCATGGTAGGAAAACATTTCTCCAAGAAAATATTCAGTTCACATACTCTGTGTACCAGTGACTTCTTCCTACCATGGATTTGTTTCCTAAAATATGTATTTTCTTTCTTTTTTTCCTCAGGAATGCTGATGGTCTCTGTCTGTGCCCTGCAATGCAAGAGAAGGAATTGAGGTCCACCCTCCCTGAGTGCCTGCTTCGGCTTTCAAGATGAATGGGGCCTTGGAGGGAGGTTGACTGCACCAAGGCATGCCTACCTTCACCCCCATTCCCTTAATGCATTTTCCCATAATTCATTATTACAAAAAGAAAATCATTTGATTGTCAAGAGGAGCAAAACTACAAGATTTGTCTTAGCCTGTCCTCTCCTGCTTTCTCTCTACCTTGAACTTGTGGGCTCTCCTTCCTGAAAGGATTTTGTTATTTGATTATGAATTCTATAATTCAAGTGAACTGAGAAGCTTGGCCCTGCTATCCAGGAATCACGAAGGGGTGGGCATGGATATTCTGACTTGTTCCCTCTTCCTCCAAGTACAGAGACTCCTTCATCTCAGAAAGGAAGGCAGGTCTAAAGAAATTCAGCCAGTCACAGGGACCATAGTGATGAATGTGCTCTATCCAGGTGAAGTTTTCAGTTGCAACAGCAGGACCTTGTTGAGCTTGTGTGAGCAGAAAGGACCTTACAAGCAGCCTCACAGAAGGTGCCAGAGATCAGAGCATCAGACTTGGGACTTCAGGGCAGTCCACAGTGCCCAAACTGCACTTCGCAGTTCTCTAGCAGTAACTCATGCCCTGGCCATGGGCCAGACCCCAGCCTACATACCCAACACATTGAGCTTCTTGTGCAGGTGGTTGTGCTCCATGGGGATGAGGGAGAGAACACTTGTCTCCTTCAGCCAGGAGACCAGGTTAGGTCAGGTGAGTCCACTAGGTCTGAGATTGCCAAGTGAAGCCACAGTCAGCAATATTACTTTTTTCTCCCCAGAAATGTCCATCCCCCACTCCCAGCAGATAACATAGATCCTCAAGGTTGAGTACTCACCAGGCTTTTCTGGGAGAAGGGAGAGAAGTCCCTGATGGTAGGGGGATATACTTTAAGGAAATATATTTTATTTGCCATAACTATTAAGAAAATATACTTTATATACCCCAAATGTACTTTAAGGAAACCTCTTAGTCCTAAGCAATAAGGAAACAAGCTAGTTTTTAAAAATGGCATAATCTCTGGACAGACATCTCACAACAGAACATTCAGAGATGGGGGGAGGGTCCGAGATAGGAGCACAGTAGGGGAAAGTTACACTCACCTCTTCCCAGGGCCAAAATGAAATTACAAATAAATTATAAAACAATCAACTGGAATAACCAGGTGAAGACTAGCTGAATACAAGTCTTACAACCAACAACTACAGAAGAAGCCACATCCAATCTGGTAGGAAAGACAGAGATGTTAAAAAGGTTGACCCTACACCAGTGTGCAACAGTAGAGAAACTTCAGGGATACCTCTGTTGCTAAGGTGTCCCTTGAGGAGTGAGGAGCCTCAACCCCATGCCAGGGTCCCAAATCCAGAGCACCAGAGCTGGCTATAAAAATCATCAGAGATTCTGTCTGACAGAAAGACAGGGCCTGGTAGAAAACCAGATGCCCTCTTCAAGTGTTCAAAATCTCATTCACAGGCATTCATTCCAGGCTCCAGTGGAAGGACAAATGGCTCAGAGCAGCCTGGAGTCATACACAAAGACAGCTGGAAACCCAGCTGCAAAGAAGCCTGTGTTGAGTCATCACACACAGTGTCCATAGGCTCCATAATTTCTAGGTCAAGCACTCCCTTCCATCAGTCAATAGCTTGGGAATATGTACCAGTACCACCTTCCTGACTCCTATTGACCCCATCCTGCCAGGCTCAAGGCTTGCAGAGCTTTGCAGAGCCTTGCAGAGTCTACTAGTACAGCTGTGCAACTATACTGGGCCCAGAGTGTAGACTTTCTTGGAGGGTTCGAGGAGGTGAGGTCAGACTCAGGGTTTCAGATATGCACAGGGAGAAACTGAGTTGTGTGATTCTAGGGAAAGGCCCATTTTTACCCCTACACACCTGATCACTAGTCCCCAAAATGGGCAACCCACAATCTCTACCCTCTCGGCTTCTTGTGGTTTTTCCCTGCCAAGTTTGAGCTCTTTTGAATACTCAGCTGGCTGTGGCCAGCATGTGCCCGTAAGTGTAGACTTTCCTGGAAGGTTCTCAAGCCTTCCAGATTCAAGGTGACAGAGATGCACAAGGAAAGACCGAATTGTGTGGCTCTAGGTTGAGGGCTTTTTTTTTCTTCTCACACTCACTGTTCCTACAAAAAGCTCTCTGTCCTCATGGCCAAATCTCAAATTTTTTTAGCCTGATGAACTCTGCTGGAATGAACCTCTCAGATCTCTGAGACCTTGCACCACCACAAGGGTCCTCAGGCATCAGGTGGGAGGCAGTTGGCTTTGCTGTAACCTGAGACTTTTGCTAAGTTGCCTCAAGTCCTACACTTGTACTCAGTTTGTAACTGTGTACAGAAATCATAAACACCACTTGCTTCCTACCTGGGGACTTAATGAGGACTTACTCATGCAGCTTGTGCACTGCCAGAGGCTTTTGTAGTGACTGAGCTTAAATGGTAACTGGCAAATGGAAGTGAACCTCAGGGTGTTTTAAGACTTTTATTGACATGCCCTTGGACTCGGTAGTGGTGGAAACCAGCCTTAATATGCATCTTGGCCCATCCCACACATTTCCAAGCCCTGCAGAGGCAGCCATGAGCTGAGGGTCAATTTGTCCCTCTGTAGGAGGAACTCCATCCTGCAGGGCTCTCCCGACCACCACAGATGAGAAATAAGCTGTCCCAGACACAATCCTTTTGTTCCAGAGGGAAGGAGGTGGCGATTCCTTCTAGTGGAAAATGCCCCAATCCCTTCTCCCAAATGGCTTTTAATGGAAATGGTATGTGTAGGTGTATACATCATATGTGCATAGCTCATCAATCAATGTCAAAAGGCTATGGTCATACAAAAACAGGTATTATCTATGGATAACAATTGAAGAAACACAGATTTGTCATAGGTCAGGGTCTGTTAGTCATGCTGACACCAGATGGCATTAAGACATGGTTTCATGAGATAAGGAGTTACTCCTTATGCCATCAACTTAAACATCTGGTTTATATCGACAGGGCTATACAAAGCAGAATGAGCTTCAAAGGATAAAATGTACATTTCAGGTCTGATTCCCACAGGAACCCTCGGTTTTAGACTTGGGTCATGTCTGCCACCTGCAGAACATTACCTGGTTTTCCAGGGAGACCTATTAGCCCCTTTCAGAGCCTGCTCTCATGGGGCTGCAATCTCCAAAACCAAATAGAGTAGTCCCCAACATCACTCTAAAATGGTTGTCCAGGGACAGTCACAAGAAGTATCTCGTATTGGCCTGCATCAGGTTCCCTCCCAAAAGACCCCAATACTAACATACCTGGTGGCAGGCTTCAGATCACATCACAGCATGACCCCATTAGCTCCACAGGTAGTTCACCAAAAGTGTCACCATGGCAGTTACCAGACCCTGCTTGGCCAAATTCTGCCTTGGGAGTTCAGGCCCTGAACAACAGCTATATTTAAGGTCAATCCCCATAGCCTGAGAAACAATCCCACCCATGCATGAGCCAACAGCAATCAAGCTCCAACTACAGCAGGACTCACACAACCCACACAAGGGACATTCCTGGACCACCTAGACTGAGCCTCACAGGACACCTACTGCTTAAGGTCACCATGCCAAAATCAAAAGATGTAGGAGATCTACCTAACACACAGAAACAAATACAGAGAGGCAGCCAAAATGGGGAGATGAAGAAACATGTCCCAAATGAAAGAACAGGAGAAATTCCAAGAAATAGTACTAAATGAAATGGATGCAAGCAATCTACCAGATGTAAAGCTCAAACAATGTTTACAGGGTGTACAAGGAACTTAGGGGAAGAGTGAATGAACTCAATGAGAACTTATACAAAGACAATGTAAGCATGAACAAAGACATTGAAACCATCAAAAAGAACCAGTCAGAAACAAGGAATAAAATGTATATGAAACAAAGTTCATGAGAAGAAGTCGACAGCAGATTAGATGAAGCAGAGGATCAAATTATCAATTTGAAGACAAGGTAGCAGAAAACTCCCAAACAGAGCAGCAAAAGGAAAAACGTTTTAAAAGAAGAGGATAGTTTACAGGACCTCTGAGACAACATCAAGCATAACAACATTTACATCATAGGGATACCAGAAAGAAAAGTGAGAGCCTTGGATTGAGGACTTATTTGAAGAAATAATGCCTGAATACTTCCCTAATCTGGTAAAGGAAGTTGACATACAAGTCTAGAAAGCATAGAGAGTTCCAAGCATGATGAAGCCAAGGAGGTCCACACCAAGACACATCATAATTAAAATGCCAAGGCTTAAAGACAAAGAGAAAGTCTTAAAAGAAGCAAGAGAAAGTCAGATAATTACCTACAAGGGGTCTCCCATAGGACTGTCAGCTGATTTTCAATAGAATTAATTTGGGACAGAACAGATTTGTAAGAAATATTCAAAATAAAAGAATGAAAGGACCTACAGCCAATACTACTCTACCTACCAAGCCTATTATTTAAAATTGTCAGAAAAACAAAGAGCTTTCCAAAAAGAAAAAAAAGCTAAAAGAATTTGTAACCACCTAATGAGTAGTACAAGAAATGTTAAAGATAATTTAAAAAGAAAAACAAAGGGGTGACATAATTATAAAGAATAAAATAGCAATCAATATAAACCTATTAATAATCACTTTAAATGCATAGAGATAAGGAGGTCAGGAGGTCAGCAATTAAATGCTCTAATCCAAACACATAGAGTAGCTGAATGAGTAAGATAACAAGACCCAGACATATGCCTGTCTATAGGAGACACACCTTAGAATAAATGACACATATAGACAAAAATACAGGTATGAAAAAAGATATTTCATGGAAATGCAAATGAAAAAGAAGCTAGGGTATCAATAGTTATACCAGAAAAAAGACCTTACAACAAAGACAAAACTAAAAGACAAAGAAGGACATTACATAATGGTAAAGGGTTTAATCCAACAAGAGGATATAACCCTTGCCAATGTTTATAACTGTAACACAGGAAAATCTTAATATATAAAGCAAATCTTGATTGATTTAAATGGAGAGGTCAACAGAAATACAGTCTTAGTAGGGGATTTTAAAACATTTTTGACATCTATGGATAGATCTTCCAGACAGAAAATCAACAAGGAAACATCAGCCGTCAATGACACACCTGGTCAGATGGATTTAATAGATATTTTCAGAGCATTTCACACTCAAGCAACAGAATATACTTTCTTTTCTAGTGCACATGGAACATTTGTTATGATAGACCACATGTTAGGACACAAAACATGTTTCAATAAATTTAACAAAGACTGGCTGTTGTGGATCAGTGGATTGAGTGCCAGCCTGTGAACCAAAGGGTCACCAGTTCAATTCAGTCAGGGCATATGCCTGTGTTACAGGCCAGGTGCCTAGTATGGGAGCATGTGAGTGGCAAACAACACACTGATGTTTCTCTCCTTCTCTTTCTCCCTCACTTCCCCATCTCTAAAAATAAAACAGAGTCTTTAAAAAATAAATTTAACAAGATTGAAATTATATCAAGTATCTCTGAACATAATGGTATGTTACAAGAATTCGAACACCAGAAAAAGACTGAAAAACACATAATAATATGGAGAATAAGTAAAATGGTACTAAACAAGGAATGAGTTAACAAAAATACCAAGAAAGAAATCGAATGACACCTTAAAACAAATGAAAATGAGAACACAACAACCCCAAGCACAGCAAAAGCAACCTAAGAAAAAATTTATAGCATTACAGCCTTACCTAGAAATGATGCAATAAGAAATAAGACAATTTTCAAAAAAGCATTCTAACTTCACATTTAAAGGCAATTGAAAATTTTCCTTGACATACATTGACATACAATGTCCTATATGAGTAGAATAAGAGAAATAGAGACTTCTGGCAGACATGGAGGCATAGATAGACACACTGCACCTCCTCACAACCAAAAGAAGGACAACAACAAATTTAAAAACAAAAAAAACACAACCAGAACTGACAGAAAATCAAAATGGAAGTCCAACAACCAAGGAGTTAAAGAAGAAACATTCACCCAGGCCAGTCAGAGGGCTGGAGAAAAGCAGCTGGGACAGAGAGGTCTCTAGGCAAGGCTGCATCTGGCAGGCCTGGAGAGGCAGCGGCTGGCAGAGAGGGCAGTCCCAGATTTGCATGCAGACAAACCAGGAGGAACAACTAGGGAGCAGGACAGACCACACAACCCAGGGTTCCAGTGTGGGGAAATAAAGCCTCAAAACCTCTGACTGAAAAAATCTGTGGGGGTTGAGGCAGCAGGATAAACTCCCAGCCTCACAGGAGAGATCATTGGATCTCTCCTGTAAGGTTCCTGTGACCCACAGGGTCCTAGAAGGTACACAAACCCACCCACCCTGGAATTAGCAGTAGAAGGGCCCAATTTGCTTGTGTAGCAGCAGAAGTAACTGAAAGCTGGCAGAGAGCTGAATAACCAGCATTGCTCCTTCTCTGCCACCTCTGCCACCTACAGCATCACAATAGGATGCTGTTGCTTTCTGCCACCTACACTTTCTGCCACTCCTTCTCTGCCACCTCTGCCACCTACAGCATCACAACAGGATGCTGATGCTTTCCTAGCTACAGGAGTTGCCCCCACCTAGGTGAATATCTAAGGCTCCACCCCTTACTATGTAATGGGCACACTGAGATAAAAGAAAAAAATGACCCAAATGAAAGAACAGATCAAATCTCTAGAAAAAGTACAACTAAGCAACAAAGAGATGGCCAGCTTATCATATTAAATGCGTAGTTCAAAACACTGGTAATCAGGATGCTCACAGAATAGGTTGCATATGGTTGCAAAATAGAGAAAAAAGTGAAGGCTATGAAAGTGAAATAAAGGAAAATGGTCAGGGAGCCAACAGTGACAGGAAGGAAATGGGGACTCAAATTAATGGGTCGGATGAGAAGGAAGAAATAAACATTCAATCAGAACAGAATGAAGAAACAAGAATTCAAAAAGAAAAAAATGAGGAGAGGCTTAGGAACCTCTGGGATATCTTTAAACATTCCAATATCTGAATCATAGGAGTGCCAGAAAAAGAAGAGGAAGAGCAATAAAATTGAAAACTTATTTGAACAAATAATGAAGGAGAACTTCTTTAATCTGGCAAAGGAAATAGACTTCCAGGAAGTCCAGCAAACTGAGACAGTCCCAAAGAAGTTGGAGCCAAGGAGGAACACACTAAGACACATCATAATTGCATTATCCAAGATTAAAGATAAAGCGAAAAGTTTAAAAGCAGCAAGAGAAAAGGACACAGTTAAGGAGTTCCCATAAGAAATACCATATGATCTCACCTTTAACAGGAAGCTAAACAACAAAACAAACAAGCAAGCAAAATATAACCAAAGACACTGAAATAGAGAACAGGGGGACAGCTACCAGACGGGAGAGGGGAGGGAATTTCAGGGGAAATAGGGGAGGGATTTAGAGGAACAAATATAAAGGATATATGGAAAACAACTGAGAAGGGTGGAAATGGGAAGGAGGGTGGAAGCACGGGGCGGGGGGGTGGGATGAGATGGGAGTAACAGAAAACTGTACTTGAAAAATAATTAAATATTTTTTTAAAAAGATTATCAGCTGATTTCTCCAAAGAAACCTTGCAGGCAAGAGGGGGCTGAAAGAAGTGTTCAAAGTCATGAAAGACAAGGACCTACATCTAAGATTACTCTATCCAGCAAAGCCTTCATTTAGAATGGAAGGGCAGAGAAAGTGCTTCCCTGAGAAGGTCAAGTTAAAGGAGTTCATCACCACCAAGCCCTTATGATATGAACTGTTAATGCACTTATCTAAGAAAAAGAAAATAAAAATATGAACAGTAAAATGACAACAAACTCACAACTATCAACAACCAAACCTAAAAAAAAAAAAAGAAAAAAGAAAAACTAAGCAAACAACTAGAACAGGAACAGAATCAGAAAAAAGATCACATAGAGGTTTATCAGCTAGGAAGGGGTGGGGGAATGGAGCAAGAGGTCCAGAGAATAAGTAGTATAAATGGTAGGTAGAAAAGGGGGAGGTGAAGAGTAGTAGAGTAAATGGAGAAGCCAAATAACTTATGTGTATGACACATGGACATGAACGAAGAGGGAAGGAATGTGAGTGGGAGGGTGTGTGTAGGGTGAAGGGGAAAAAGGGGGGGAAACTGGGCAACTGTAATAGCATAATTAATATATTTTTTAAATGCAATAAAAATAAATTTTGAAAAAGTCCAAAAAATAAACAAGAAATATAAAAAGCAGAGCATAAATAAAATAGAGTCAAAACCAATACAAAATAGTGAATAAAAACAAGAGATGAATCTTTTGAAGAACAAAAATGATTTAAAAACCTTTAACCAGAACTTTCAGGGAAAAAAAGAGACCAGACCCAAATAAATAAAACCAAAAATGAAAGAGAATTAACAGATGACACCACAAAAATAAAAGGATTGTAAGAAAACATCATGAACAACTGTATGCCAATAAATTATACAATCTGGACAAAATGGATAAATTCCTAGAAACACACCATTTTCCTAAACTGAATCAGGAAGAATCAGAAAATATGAATAGACTGATGGTAACTAATAAAATTGAATGTGTAATCAAAGAACTCCCAGCAAACAAAAGTTCTGGACTAGATTGCTTCACAGGCAAATTTTAGCATACTTTCAAAGAAGAGCTAACATCTAACCTCAAACTATTCCCAAAAATTCAAGAGAAGGGAAGCCTTCTAAGCTCTTTCTATCAGACCAGCATAACTTTAATTCCAAAACAAGATAAAGACAATACAATGGAAGAAAATTATAGGCCAATATCCCTGATTAATATAGATGCTAAAATCCTCAACAAAATATTAGCAAACTGGACCCAGCAATACATTAAGTTCATACACCATGATCAAGTGGCATTTATTTTGGGGATTTAAGGTTGTTAACAATATTCACAAATCAATAAATGTGATATATCACATAAACAGAATAAATAATTAAAAATCGCATGATCATATCAACAGATGCATAAAACGCATTTGATAAAATCCAGCATCCATTTATGTTAAAAAATCTCAGAACTTAACTCACTAAAGATCATATATGACAGTCCTACAGCCAACATCACACTCAATGGGGAATTCCATTGAGCAGATTCCTTAAGATCAGGAACAAGACAGGGAACTCTGATTTGACCACTCATTTTCACATAGTGGAAGTCTTAGCCACAGCAATCAGACATGAATAAGAAATTAAAAGGCATCTGACTGAAAAGAAACAGGATGTTTTAAAAAATATTTTTGATAAAGAATGCCAGTGTCAAAATTAGGGAATCATTGGAATATTCCCTAATTATTTTGTTTTTTTAAACCTGAGAAACCAGTTTTTTATATGCTAAAATATATTGTGATGATGCATGGCTGAGCATAATGTTCAGCATTTCCAAATTTATATGACAATAGAAGCCTTTTTCTTCATGAAGTACTTTTGACGTTTATTCTAAAGAGTGTATATAACAATCACATAGGCTTGGTGTTGCAATTATTAGTATAGAAAGTCACTGGCTGTTTTTCTCAAAGACCAACATTACCAGTTCTTTGCCTTTGTGGAAAAAGTACAGCGGAATAAAGAAATACTGTCAGTGACTACAATTGCATTCCCACCTTTTCACACTGCCAATCTCCGCTGCAGTCAGTCACATTAGCAGACTCACTATCAGTGAAGGTAATCACAGCATATTCATATAATCACAGGTATTCATGCTGGCCACACATTTCCCTGAAAACATACCCTAGATGTGAAAAGTAACATCCTTTTCAATTTTTATAATGGCTTCTCTTTTCTCTGCAACATACTATCACAATGCCGAAAGATTCTTACGTCCAATAAATCTTCTTTCCTTCTCTCAGTAGTTATCTTTCACATAATGGCCAGAAAACTTTTGCCAAATTTTGTTTTACAGGGGAAAAATCTTGCTCTGGTTCTCTTCAAAAAAATAAATAAATAAAAGTCTAGAATTGCTTTTTTAATTCTTGTTTGTTTCTAAAACAAAGGTAAGTGTTAAAATATCATTCACTGGGAAATAAGAATTTGTTCCTGACTTGATACATGTGGCATTCATTTGCTTGGCAAATAGAACCCTTACTGAAGTGGCTCACACTGTACTTGTGACTTTGTACTGACTTATGATTTTTATTATATTCTATACTTAATGAGCTCCTGCTTTATGCAAGAGATATTGCTCAGCACTTTATACATATCATCTCAATTTGTCCTTACAACTTTCCATATGGAGGTTATTAACCTCATCTTATAGGTGGAGAAAATGAGTCTCAAAGAAAGTAAGCTCATCACCAAAAATCCTAGTTAATAAGTCATGACCTAAGCTTTGAACTTATATCAGTCATATTTTTGTCTCTTATCTTCCCAGGATACCAAGCAGACATCAAAGTCATAATTTCTAACATCCTCTTAGTAAAGTAATGATCACATGTTGTCATAACATTGATCAGAAATGGAAGAGTCTTTCCCAATCCAGCCAGAAGTGTCCTCCTTCACATCATCTACCAAAAATCAAAGGATTTAAGCTTCTGTGAAACTGGGCCAGAAGTGCTGGATAAAGAGAATGGAACAAAACAGAAAGTCCCCAGGATGAACTGAATTGTAATGACATCCATTTAGGTCTTAGAGCAGGGGTGTCAAACTCATTTTCACTGAGGGGCACATCAGCCTCATGGTTGCCTTCAAAGAGCTGAAATAATTTTAGGACTATATAAATGTCAGTACCCCTTAATTGTTAGGGAGTTGAAATTACATCTGGCCCTTTGAAGCAACTGTGAGGCTGATGTGGCCCTTGATGAAAGTGAGTTTCACACCCATGGTCTTAGAGACTTTGCACTCAGCTTATGTTTGAGCCAAATGAAGTAAGTATTATTTATCTGGTACTATCTTTCTGTAAACAGAGTGCACCATGTCCCTATAAAAGCACCAGAGTCTTCAGACGAGGACTGCTCCACATATCCTGATTACTAAACCTTAGCTATGAAGTGCAATGCAAGAGAATTGTTGTGTAAGAAATGTCCCTTTATAAGCGCACATGCTGACTCGGAAGGTGTGTGGTATCACTGTTAATAATCAGGAACAACGAAAAGGTCATGAGAGATAGGAAAACAGCTGAGTCTACTATGGCAAGAGTTTATTAGATAACTTTCTATTTGAAAAAAAACAAACAAAAACACAAATACTGTTACCAAATATATCTTGGCTATGTGATGCTTTAATCTATTTCTTTGCTTCACTCCACGTTGCACATCTTGGCCATGGTATAGTTTGAGAATGATTGGACAGCACCTGAATATTTAAGAGACATTGACTAGCTTCTGCTAATCAGAATAAAAGAAGATAGAAACAAATTAACATTTATTAAATATCCTCTATGTGCCAGAAACCCTACAGGCATTTTGATCATTTTATTGCATTAATCTTCATAATACCAAAAAGTAGGTTTTCTGCAAATGAGGATTACTACTGAAGTGATGCCCTCACTTCCTAGATCTCTCAACTTGTATGCAGTTCAGCCAGGGTTCAAGCTGAAATTTGCTGGCTCCAAAGATTACACTCATTTCACTACTTAGTCTGCCTCCCTTGTATTTTTTCACTGTTCTGACCATTCTGTAGAAACAGAAAATGCTTTAAGAGTGAGAAGGGGCCATGGAGATTTCCTAGGTAACACTTCAGTTTACACATGAGAAAATTTAGAACCTCAGAGGATTTACAACTTAACCCAAATCAAAAGCTTCTTGGTGTTACAAGGAGGATTAAACTCAAGTTTCTTGATTCATACTTATTTTTGCATTTTAACTATTTCCCTCTGGTTTCCCTGCTGTCTTTTTAAATTATGGTTAAAACCAAGGTTAGCACATTTCACAAATCCAGAGAATGCTGTTCATAGTGCAGTACAACATCCCAGATCGAAGCCCTTTATCTCTTGGTTTATACATTTGTTTTTAATATACTTGCAGTAAAATACTCATCTTTGAAAAATAAAGCTGAAGTGAAAACATGTGTGCCAATAGTCCAAAATTAAAACAGGATGGGGAAAATGCAGGTTTATAGCTTTTCTTATAGGAAATAATATAATAATTAATAAACAATAATACAAGAATAAACTCTGTATTTCATGTAATCACAATTGTAAACCTACTTTTGCCCCACACGTTATTGTATGCATAGGAGCCTATCCAAGATCATAAGGTACCAAATAACCTTTCTTCTGTCTAAGCTTGACCCCACCCTGACACTTAACCTATTCTTGGTCATTTTTCAAAATCCTGTTTGGTGTATCATTGCTTCCAGGGAGCATTGCTGAGAATCCTTTCACCATAACTCCTCCTTCAAAACTAATCATTTCCTAATCTGGTTAATTCAGCACAGAATACTTAATTCAATTATCCTATTTACCAAACAACACAGCAATTTATTTTGTGTGTATGCTTACTCTCAGTGTTACATTATACATAAGAAATGCATTTTATCCATCTCTGTAGACTCAGAACCTAATTCAGTACTTGGCTGCATGGTGTTCAGTAGATGTGTGTTAAAATGACTTTAAATGAACTGAATTGGTCTAACTTGAAAATTTGAACAGAATTCATTTAAATTTATTACCTGATCCTTAATCTAGTTATATCACCATCATTCCAGTCACTTCAGTCTTGTTTAATTAATAAAGTATTTTTGAGTTAAGTTTTTAGAACTACTTTTCTGAGAAAAAAAAATGTCATTGACTTTTGTTTACAGTGTCAGGAGTGCATAGGTGAAAAGCAAGATGACAGGGACACAACACAGAGGGTACTCACACCACTGTAAGTTGGGTTTCTTGGATGAGAACTTAGGGTTTTCTTAACACAAGCCTGACACTTTAGCTGGATTATGATGAGCAATAGAAGCACAGTGAGGCACAGAAGCAGAAAATTAGACGTGCCACACATCTAAATATAGCACAAGAGAGAAAATCTACGGTTCCAAAGAAAGCAATGTGGAAGAATTCTTTACTTTGGTCTGTCACTGGGTGTACTGCCAAACATTCTTGTCAAACATCTTCATGAAATTATTCTAAAACTGGTTTTAATACATTTTAGTGATTTTTATTTCAAAATATAATAATTTGAAAAGATATATTTTATAGTTAAAAGCTGTAAGTCGTTCAGCTAACCTGTTGGAAAGTTTTATAAGTTTCTGATGATTATAAGGGTCAAACTACCTGGCAAGAGGGACTCATTCCACATAGATGTAATGCAAATACTTTATGGAGAGATTCCAGAGTGACATATTGCATAAAGAAATAGAACATGTAATCAACATAGTGAAATAGAGAGGAACCATACAGTTAGACAAAAATAAACCTAGATTCCTGAATGCTTATAGTGTAGAGATAGTGAGGGAGATGATGTTCTTCATATAGCTACAGGACAGAAAATGTACTTCTGGAATATTCGAGGCTAGAAACACAAGCTCATGGCCTCCTTTGCCATTGTTACTACAAAGCTAAGGGAGGATTGATACCTGAGGTGAAGAGAAGGACCATGCAAATGAGATCGGCCTCTTCAGAAGGACATTATTCCTTGCAGAGGAAAGTTCTAGCACCATGAATCATATATCATCTAACCTTTATGTATCATTGATGGATAGATGAAACTTTATTTCAAGCCCTGGATTTTGATAAGTCTTGATTAAGATTGGAAAGACCAAGTTGTAGTTTATAAAACTTAAGGACTTCTGACTTTCAGACAAGATGAAAGTATAGGTAGATATGCTTTGCTTCCTCACACAACAAAAAGAAGGAGAACAACTGATATAAAAACAAAAAACAAAAACTGCCAGAAAATTGAACTCTATGGAAGTCCAACAACCAATGAGTTAAAGATTAAATATTCAACCAGATATGTAGGAAGAGCAGAGACAGGCAGCTGAGGTGGAGAGGACTCATGGCAAGGCTGTTGCTGGCAAACCAGGCAGCCCCACATTCCATGTGCAGATAAGTGGGAAGGAACAACTGGAGAGCAAGAGAGGGAGAGTACAACCCAGTGTTCCAGTGCAGGGAAATAAAGACTCAAAACCTCTGGCTGTAAATATCTGTGGAGGTTGTAGCAGCAAGAGAAACTTCCAGTCTCACAGGAGAATCTATTGGAGGGACCTACAGGGTCCTAGAATGTATACAAACCTACCTAACTGGGAATCAGCACCAGAAAGGTACAATTTGCTTGTGGATAATGGGGGAAGTGACTGAAAACAGGATGGGAATCGAGCAAGCAGCATTGTTGCCTCTCTGACCCCTTCCCCACATATAAAGCACAATGTAATGAAATGGATTTCCCCTCCCTGGCAAATACATATGGCTCCACCCCTTACAACATATCAGGTACATGGAGACAAAGAAATATGACCCAAATGAAAAAAACAGATTAAAAACTCCAGAAGAATAACTAAGTGAGGAAGAGATAGCCAACCTGTCAGATACAGAATTCAAAACACTGGTAATCAGGGTGCTCACAGAAATAATTGAGTGTGGCTGCAAAATAAAGAAGTGAAGGCTACTATACAAAGTGAAATAAAGAAAAATACACAGGGACCCAAGAGTGAAAGGAAGGAAACTGGGACTCAAACCAATAATTTGAAACGGAAGGAAGAAATAAATATTCAACCAGAATAAAATGAAGAAACAAGAATTCAAAAAAAATTAGGAGAGCCTTAGGAAATTCTGGGACAACTTTTAACTTCCAACATCCAAATTATAGGGTGCCAGAGGAGAACAGGAAGAGCAAGAAATTTAAAACTTCTTTGAACAAATAATGAAGGAGAACTTCCCCAATCTGGCAAACGAAACAGACTTCCAGTAAGTCCAGCAAACTGAGACAGTCCCAAAGAAGTTGGACCCAAGGAGGAACACACCAAGATACATCATAATTGCATCATCCAAGATTAAAGATAAGGAAAGAATTTTAAAAGCAGCAAGAGAAAAGGACACAGTTAAGGAGTTCCCATAAGATTATCAGCTGATTTCTCCAAAGAAACCTTGCAGGCAAGAAGGGGCTGAAAAGAAGTGTTCTAAGTCATGACAGGCAAAGATCTATATCCAAGTTACTCTATCCAGCAAAGCTATCATTTAGAATGGAAGGTCAGAGAAAGTGCTTCCCTGAGAAGGTCAAGTTAAAGGAGTTCATCATCACCAAGCCCTTATTATATGAAGTGTTAAAGGGACCTATCTAGGAAAAGAAGATAAAAACTATGAACAGTAAAATGACAACAAACTCACAACTATTAACAACTTAACATTTAAAAAATTAAAAAAAAACAAATTGAGCAAACAACTAAAACAGGAACAGAATCACAGAAATGGAGATCAAATGGAGAGTTTTCAGCAGGGAGGGTGAGAGGGGAGGATGGGGGGGAAGGTACAGGGAATAAGAAACAGAAATGGTAGGTAAAAAACAGTGGAAGGTTAAGAATAGTATAAGAAATGGGGAAGTCAAATAATTTATATGTAGGACCCATGGACACTAACTAAGTGGGGAATGCTGGAGAGAGGGAGGTGCAGGGCAGAGGGGGATGAAGGGAAGAAAAATATCAGACAATTGTAATAGCATAATCAATAAAATATATGTTGATAGTCAAGAAAAAATTTCTTTTTTAAAAAATATTTATTTATTTATCTTTAGAGAGGAAGAGAAGGAGAGAGGGAGAGAAATATCAATGTATGGTTGCCCCTTGTGCATCCCTTGCTGGGAACTGGCCTGCAACCCAGGCATGTGCCCTGACTGGGAATCGAACCTCGATCGTGTGGTTCACAGGCCCGCACTCAATCCGCTGAGCTACACCAGCCAGGGCAATAGTCAAGGAAAAATTTCTGAGAGATATATAAATATTTAAGATATTCAAATACAAATATAGAGATATAGCAACAGTGCCTAGATATACTTATCAAAAACATGCTCTTTGAATATAAACTTCAAGTATATTACTAAATGGTCTTGAAAGGAGCTGCTTTTTTGTATTCTTTAAATATTTTTTAAATTGCAACCACTTCTATGTCTTAAATTTGTGGCTCCATGCAATTACAAAGATGAGGAAGCAAAGTCGTTGATGTTAATACAAATTTTCAGAGTGAATTCAAGGAGAGAATAAATCTCTTAAGCTTTACACTGCAGTTTCAACATTAAAGCAATGTACCTCTCACACTCAGTACTTTTATACAGGAAATAAAAAAGGAAACCAACAAATGGTTACTCCTCACTGCTAACAAAAAATTGCCGCAATTTCCTGAAAATCCGTTAAGAAGAAAAATGTAATAGCTCAGTTCATAAGGTTTAATGATTTGATTTTGTGGGGAAAAAACAATGAAATATTGTATATGACTTTACTTCTCTTTAAGTATACAACTATAAGGTCAACATACATAAAACTAAAAAATAAAAATTGTTTTATTGAGATGCAGGATTGTAACAAGGGCTGAAGGAGAGGCAAATTGAAATACAGATTTGGGGAGATATCTACATAGAGGTGATAGTTGAAAGCAAGGGTGAAGAGGAGAACTCCAAGGGTGAGCTCTGACAGAAAGGGACTTTGATTTTCAGACCAAAGAAGTGTAAAAGCGAAGGACACAGATTTATAATGAAATACTGTAACCTCTATTTTTCACAATGGCAGGGGGCACACAAAGAACTTCATTAGACAGCTGATTTTCTCTTTATCCCTATTGAGTCTGGATGCTGGGCTGCTACTCATTCTGATGATTGTTCTTACATAGCTTTTCAGCTACCTCAGGCTCACAGAAAGTGGGCACCAAATTCAGACACACATGAAATGTCATGATGACTCAGGAGAGAAGGGCAATGGTGAGCTACCTGCTAGAATACTTGTGCTGTAGGCAAACTATATTTCAAAATAATTCTGTGTCTAATTCTTTCTTGTCATATGGCTAATATTTCAAATATTTTCTCTTTTTAAATCAGCCAGGTTTTCCTAAAAATGGCTAGAAATTCAAATATTTTAATTTTTTCTTACTCATAATTGCCTTCCCTTGAACTTAACCAAGAAAATTATCAGACCTACAGAGCTTTTATTTTTTTGTGAAAAGTATCAGTATATTTCTCCTAATATGTTATAACTGTAAATACATACACATATATTGCCATTTATTTGTCACTTCATCCTTTACAGTCTATTTTTCCCACAACTTACTTTAAAAAGTGAGCCAAATACTATTTGACTGTTCTAAGGCTATAAGTTTCAACATTCATTCATTTAATAAATACCTTTGCATGTCATTATTGCTAGATACATGAAAAAGACAGTGTGCCCCTACCATCATGGAATTTACATTCAAAGAATATATCTTTTCCCTAATGACAGTAGCTTGTGATAAAAATTTAAAAAATGGCTAAAGGAAGGGATAGAAAAAAGGAGCAAAACAGATGCAAAGTTTATAGCATTTTCATATCAGAAGAAAACAACAAAATATTCTTTAAAATGCTTTTGTTTCAGATCATTTTGTTCAGTTTATCAGCAACATATGATTATGATTCTCTAATTCTCTAACCATATATATGGGTAATAATTGAGGGTCAATGTGACCCTAAAAACATGGACAGCTTATACCATAATAGACCATAAAGACACAAAGAGCCCTGGAAGCATGCATCCACTCCTTCAACCTACAAAAATACTAGCTGTCTTAAGTGCTGCAGGTATTCTTCTAGTTCTGGAGCACCCCCCGTTATCCTGAATCACAAAACACAGTGCTTGAGCGCAAAGGCCAGTCACTGTCCCTCTGCAGAGACTGTCTCTAGGACACTAGCAGAACTGGTATGACCATTACCTCCCCAAGTGACATCACATTCACCCCCTCCCTTTTTTATCAGATCTCCAGAAAAAAGAGAATCATAGAATGTTAAAAGTGAAGGGTATGTCAGAGTTTATCTAGAGGTTATCTACTCTAATGCCCTTTATTGATAATTGTGTATCAACAGATAAACAGAGGTTTTAATTAACATCCAAGGATTATTCAGCAAGTTATGATAATGACAAGACATTAGAAGAATATTCCTAGTGTGTATACATGTATGACTATATGGATGAGCTGAGGAAACATGCAAAACCCATGTTAGCTAAAAAAGGAAGTAGCCCTCCCACTACCTTAAACAACATTTTCTGTGTTTAAGACAGCAATAATAAACTGCAATAAGAGCACTTCTTCTCATTTATCACTAAATTCTCCTTTGAGTTCTTACACTTGGTAAACATTGAAAATCCTGCAAGATTCTTTTATCCCTTGATGTCTCTTCCATAAATTAATTAAGATAACTCATTTTCTCCCACATTTCCCATAATCCAGAAAATGAGAATCAAATGTAATTTTTAAAACTCAATAAAAAAATCCTTTGACTTTCTTTTTCATGATTGCCCATTTTAGATCCTCTAAAAAATACCAGGCAAACACAGACATGTTAATGTTATATCATGACTATATTTAAAAATAACTTAATCATACTCATTATATTAATACAAAGATAGGGAGAAGCCCCCACATTCAGTCTCAAACAACATGAGGTCATCAGCATGCGAAGGCATCACATATCCTTGGTCATTCATCTTAATTTCAGAAATTGCATTTGAAGATTTAATTCTCTCTTTCTATGTCTAGACAGGCAATGAGGAATAATCTTGCCAGTTTGAACTGCATTTATTCCAATGACTCCATAAAAGACCATTCTAGTTGCAAGTTGCAAAGAAAAAGAAAAAAAGATCATATATAATCCTCATTATCACATTATAGTTCTCAGTCACCTCAAGAGCTGGACTTCCATGGGAGGCATAAAAGAAATATAAAACAAAGTTTCTATCCTTAATTAAAATCATAGTACTCATGAAGAAATTATTGATCACCTGCCAATTACAAAGAAATGCAAAGCAGGGTTCCTTCCAGCAGCTTTGCTTCTATTTAAAGATGAAAATCTCATTACTTTGCTAGGACTGCCATAACAAAATACCACAGAGTGGGTGTCTTTAACAACAAACTTCCAAGATCAAGGTGTCCACAGGTTTGGTTTTTAACCGAGGCCTCTCTCCTTGGCTTCCAGAGATGATCACCTTCTCTCTGTGTCCTCAGAAGAGCTGTTTTCTGTGGCATGCATTCCTGGTGTCTTCCCACGTGTCCAAATTTCCTCTTCTTATAAGCACACAAGTCAGATTGGAGTAAGGCCCACACTAAAGGCTTCATTTTAACTACTTTACCTCCATTAAAGACCCTATCTCCAAATAAAGTCATATTCTGAGATTCTGGCAATTAGAGCTTCACCACACAAATTTTGGCAGGAGATACCATTTACCCCATAAGCCAAGATATTGTATGTTAAGTAGAATAAAGCATAACACATTATAGTAACTCAAGATAAGATACTGGTTGGCTGATTTACTGGTAAAACTGTACTGATAAAACTGTACACCAGGTGTTAGAACAGTTGGAAAGGAAGGGAAATTATATTTACTGATTACCCATATGTGATAGTATCTGTGCTATATATTTACATGTGTTGTCACGTTTAAAAGCTCAAGGAAATCACAAACTAAACAGTTATTTCCATTTTATAAATAATAAAACTGAGACTCAAAAAAAGGAAAAGACTTTTCTATGCAATGCAGCTGGAATATGGTAGGGCTGTTTTTAAAAATCACGTCTGTCCTCAACACTAACCTACCTACCAAAAGAATATGTTTCCCCCTTGGTACCAATCCTGGTGCTGCTATTCATTAGGTATTCTCATACACCTCATTTAACTCACCTAGACATCAACTTGCTAATCAATAAAAGAGTAAGTCTGTTCATCTACTAATGTTTTATAACTTTCTATTATATTTTCCCTATTGTAAAAATAACATAACCCATTATATATGCTTTGGGCATTTAAAAATGGGAAAATAAATATAATATGCCATTCTAATAAAAGCAGCATAAATCTTTTGATAAGATTCCTTTCTAGTGCCATCTCCCTAAATATATAAAGGTAGAATTTCCTTCTCACCTCACCTATTTTTGGAGAAAAGCAACTGGTCAAATCATTATGGGCCCCATATGTTAGCAAAATAGAAGAGAAACAAAGGGCATGATTACATTTCATGAGGCCCTTTTACCTTAGTGTTTGGAAAGTCTGTCTGTCTGGGGGATGCTTATTCATGAGGCAGGACAGAGATGTGTCATTCACAAATACACACACACATACACACATCAGCTTTATGAAAACAAACTGCATGGAACCTAAGGTCGATGAGGAAAGAGAAGCCTAACCCTGAAAGAATAGCTGAAGAATAAAGTTGAAGGCAAATTAAGAGAAGGAGAGAGGTGAACAGCCCAGACAGAAGAGACTCTTTGATCTCCATTTAAATAGACTCATTATAGACCTAAAAGTGACTTGAGAAAAAACCAAACAGTGGTATTGCACCATTCTCTGGCCACTGTGTGTGCATTCAATCATCTAAGACTTTCCAGTAATGGACTGTATGCCCTTCCAAAAATTAAGGGCATGGTAAAGTAGCTAGATAATATATCTTGGAGACTAAATATAGCTATATATACATATTAAACACAGAAGTGCATGTACAAACTTGTGGCTTGCTTCTGTTTCTGTCATATAGTAACATAAGCATATTGAATTCATATATTTTTCATAATATCAACTTTAATATATGTATAAAATCCAATTTGATAAGAATACCAACCAGTTTACTTAGTCATTAATTTATTTTTGGATCTTTAATTCTTTTCCATTTTGCAGGCTAGTGTAACAACCTGCCCAGTGAAGCAGACTATAATTTTGTGTGTATAGAGCAATTGTTATTGTGGCATGTGATTTTTTAAAAAAAAGACAGCTTTCTGGACCAATGCTCAGAAATTAACATAGTAAGTTTAAGGGAGGTTTAGGATTCTGCACTTTTTTCCTTTTTTTCTTTCTTTTTTTTATTGTTACTCTAGTACAATTGTCTCCATTTTCCCCTCACCCCATTCATCCCTACCTCCCACCCTTGATTTTACCCTCCTTCAGATTTGTCCATGTGTCCTTCATACACGTTCCTTGGCAGACTATAATTTTAACAAAGAAAAATATCCTGTAAAGTTTCTAGCAGTTCCTTTGTAAAGACATCATTTATCTTAGAGAGATCCTTGGTTCATGGAGAGTAAAATGAATGACACTGAGGTTTACAGTATGAAATGGAAAGCATCCACCCAAAGATACAGCAAATTTTAAACATATGTAAGTGTCTAATACTTAAAATACAAGTGAGATTAGGCAAAACTCCTCTCTCACAAAGCCAGGGGATCTAAAACGTTATGTAGGGCCAATTAGTATTCTAAAAGAAGACACTGTCCCCTATGTTTAATGCTAGTGGAATCTACCTAAAGCCAGACCATGGGAAAGTACAAGTGTCTCAGGAGAAAATCCATAGAAAAATTATGTGGATCCAAGATTGCAGAAGAGTAAGTGGAAACTACACTAACCTCTCCCAGGACCCATCTGGAATTGCAACTAAATTATAGAGAAATCATCTAGAATAAATAACAACAACAGTGGGAGAGAAGAGTTATAACTATGGACAGACAGAAGAAAAAGCTTCACTATAATGTTACTGGTTCAGAGTGCACAGGAGACATGAGAGGGATGGCAGGGCTCCCACAGGTGGCAGCTGAAGTGCCAGAGAAATATTTCAGTAGCCAGGGCATTTCCTGTGAGAAGTGTGGGGTCTAAACACAAAATTGCCCCTCCCCTATAGCACAAGAGCCTGAAAAGAATCCAGATAACATCCAACTGTGAAAAAGCATCAGGGTTTCTCTCTGCTGGGGACAGAGATCTGAAATAACAGCCTTTTAAAGGGTCAATGCATAAAATTTCATTTGCAGCCACTTATTCTGGGCTCCAGCAAAGGGGGGACACAGTAGACCAGAGGTGCTTGAGGAAAGATTGGGGATGGTAGCTTTGGGAAGAGAACTGAGGAAGGAGCTGCCAGGATCCTGCTGCTGAGTCATCCCTGATACTGCAGGAGCCATCTTGTTTAAGTAAACCATTTTCCTCCCAGTGGCATCAGGCTGAAGGGAATCAATGGCCCAGCCCACAGGAATTACCCTGCCCCACCTTGTGGTTCTTAAACCTACCTGACAATTAGAGAGTGACTAGATTAACAACTGAAGAGGTCAGCCATAGACTGTAGATCCCCAGTAGTCTTGAACAGGTTCTATCTGATATCACCAGAGGTGAATCTAGAAAGAAAACAAACAGTAGTAAACTAGAGGCTACCAAGACAAATTCCACCATGGTCTTCTTAATGATTTGTGATATGTTCTTTCCTGCATAGCTTTTAACATTCATTTCTCATCCTTCAATTTGTGCATATTGTCATTAAATTTTATATTACAGTTTCTTTCAAGTCTCATATTTTGCTCCTCCCTTCTCTTACCCCATTTTACCTTCTGCTTTCTTCTTCTTAGTTTCATTTTAAATTTGGTTTTCTCTCTTGCTACAACTTGTTTTCATTCTGCACTCTTACTATTCCTGCCTTCAGCCTATCAAAACCATTTTTCTTGTCATCAGCTATCTCACATTCTCTTTCCCCATCCTCAAAATGCTCTTGTTCTCTTTCTACCTTTATCAATCCTTGATTGCTGGTTATGGATGGTGTGGTTGTTGCTGCATTTCTTCAATTTTATCTATAGATCTTCACTATTTTACTATTTAGAATCCCAAATTTTACTGTTTCTCTCTCCTACCCCATTCTGCCTTTCTTTTATTATTTTTTTATTTTTTGTATTTTTTTTATTTTCTATTTTATTTACCCTAACTCAAATAGTATAATTTCTTTACTCCCTTCCTGCTGTTTGCTTTGGATTTAATTTGCTCTTCTTTTTCTAGTTTCTTTTTTTATTTAACTCTTATTCAAGTACAGTTTTCTGTTTTATATTCCCAGTCCTGCCCCCCCACCAGTGCCCTTTCTTTTTTATCTCAAGTTTTAATTTTTCCATCTTAAACTGTCTCATTCTTCGTATTCCTTCTCTATTACCTAAAAATCACTTCCCTTTCTTCTAAATATCTCTTAAGCTTGTCTTTCTCTTTTCTTTCTTTTCCCCATCCCAGCTATATTAATCTTAGTTCATTTTTTTGTTGATAATACTTTGGTGGATCTTTTTCTTCAAATTAATTCCTATTTTTTATTTACTTATTTTTCTTTTCTTTCTCTCTCACTCTTTCTCACAATATATTTTCTTAAATTTCAGTTTAAACCTCATACTATATACTTACCCTCTCTTGCTCCATTCTGCCCTCTTCATCCTTTTTTTAATTTATGATGTAAATTTTACTTTTTCTCTTCACCTTGCCCTGATTCTTTACTCTTATTATTATTCCTTCTTCTACCTTTTCAAAATCATTTTTCTTTCAGTTAGTCATTAATTATTTATTTCTTCTTTCTTATAATAGTCTTAACATATTTTCACCCTTATTAATAATGGCTCATTTGCTATTGCTAGTGTGATTGTGGGTGGGGTTATTTTTGCAGCTCTGGGTTTGTTTCTTGGGCTGAGTGGTTTTGTTCTGGTATTACCTGCACAACAGCATACAAGATGTGGGCTGTGTGACTCTCAGTCAGCCAGCCAGAGGGGAGGACACACCAAAGAACAACCCAACAACCAAAACCCAATTACAACCAAAAAAGCCAAATAAATAGCGTAAAGAGTATCCCAAGAGTATCAAGTCCAGGAGCTCAAGAAGACTGCATTACTGAATCCCACAGGTCTCCTACCATAGAAGGTCACTCCATGAAGAAAAGGAGTCAAAGCAGATCAATCTAAGGAGGAACAAACAAGAAGAGTCACCTGAAATGTGGAGACAAATAAACAACCCCCAATCTAAAGGAAAGGAGGAATCCCCAGGAAGAGTACTAAATGAAAAAGAGGCAAGTAAACTATAAGACATTGAGTTTAAAATAATGGTTATAAGGAAGCTCAATGTGCTCAGTGAGAACTACAGAGAACTACAGGGAAACTACAAGGAACTTACTGAAGTCTACATCAGCATGAAAAAGGACATAGAAACTATCAGAGGGCCAGGAGGAAATGAAGAATACAATTTTTGATTTGAAGAACATAGTAGAAGGAATTAAAAGCAGGCTAGATGAAGCAGAATATTGAATCAGTGAGGTGGGGGACAAGTTATCAGAAAATTCCCAGACAGAGCAACAAAATGAAAAAGGACTCAAAAATAATGAAGAGGGCTTAAGGGAGCTGCAGGGCAACATGAAATGTAATAATATGCACCACACAAATCCAAGAAGTACTAAGGGTCCCAATCAAGAGGAACCCAAAGAGGCCTACTCCAAGACACACCACAATAAAAATAACAAATTTAAAGACAAAGAGAGAATATTAAAGATAGCAAGGGAGAAATCACTAGTAAAATGCCAGGGAACTCTGACAAAGTTATCAACTGATTACTCAACACAAACACTACAGCCAGAAGGGAATGGAAAGAAATATTCCAAGTAACGAAAAGCAAAGGCCTACAATCAAGACTACTCTAATCAGCAAGACACTTATTTAAAATGGAAAGCAAAATAAGAAGCTACTCAGACAAAAAAGGCTGAAATAACATATCTCTACCAAACCAGCATTGCAAGAGATACTAAAGGGATACTTTAAGATGATGAAGAAAAAGTGAGGGGGCATGGAAAACAGGTACAAAGGGGAAAATGTCAATGAATAAGAACCTATCAATAATAAACATAAATTTAAATGGATTAAATGGCCTAATCAAAAGACATCGGGTAGCTAAATGGATAAGAAAACATGACCCGCATATGTGCTGTCTACAAGAGACCCACCTCAGAACAAAAAATCTACACAGACTGAAAGTGAAATGATGGGAAAAAATATTCCAAGCCAACAGATATGAAAAAAAAGCTGGGATAACAATGCTTATATCAGAAAAAATAGATTTCAAAACAAAATCTACAAAAAAGAGACATAGGAGGACACTATACAGTACTTAAGGGACCAATTCATCATGATGATATAACTCTCATAAACATATATACACCCAACATAAGAACACTTATTTCCTTATAAATATATACGGAAAATTTTCAAGGACTTCAAGAAAGATATCAATGGCAGCACACTCTCAGTAGGGGATTTTAACATCCCACTGTCAACAATGGATAGATCTTCCCAGCAAAGAATCAATGAGGATATTGTGGCATTAAACAATACTCTAGATCAAATGGACTTAAATGATATATACAGATACTCTCACCCCAAAGAAGCAAAAATATACATTCTTTTCAAATGCACATGGAACATATTCAAAGACAGACCACATGGTAGGTCACTAAACAAGCTTCAACAACTTTAATAAAATTGAAATCATACCAATCATCTTCTTGAATGACAATGGCTTGAAACTAGAAATAAACCTCAAGGAAAAAACACAAAACTTTCAAATCATGGAGACTGAAAACATGCTATTTAATATAGAATGGGTTAATAAATGAACTAAGGAAGAAATAAAAAAGCTTCTGAAAACAGATAAAAATAAACACACAAGAGCCAAAAACTTATGGGACACAGTAAAGGCAGTCCTAAGAAGAAAGTTCATAGCAATACAGGCCTATCTAAAAAAGATAGAAACATCTCAATTAAACAGTCTAACACTACAGCTACAAGAACTACAGGAACAACAACAAAGAAAACCAAGAGTGAGTAGAAGGAAGGCAATATTCAAGATAAAAGCAGAATAAAATGACACAGAGAATAAAAGAAAATTCAAAGTCTTTTTGAAACCAGGAGTTTGGCTTTTGAAAATTTAGATGAAATCTACAAGTGCTTAACCAAGCTCATTAAGAAAAAAAGACAGGGCCCAAACATATAAAATCAGAAATGAAAGAGGAGATTTCTAACTGATAACACACAAAAAAAATGGATTGTAATAAATTACTACAAACAACTACATGCCGATAAATTGATGACCTTAGTGAAATGAACAAATTTCCAGAAACATAAAATCTTCCAAAACTGAATCAAGAAGCTGAGATCCTGAATAAATTGAGAACAATTGGTAAAATTGAAGCAGTAATAAAAAAAAACCTCCCAGCACACAAAAGCCCTAGCCCAGATGGCTTCACAAGCAAATTTAGCAAAATTTAGGGAAGAGCTAACTCCCATCCTTCTCAAAAGATTCCAAAAAATTCAAGAAGTGGAAAGACCCCCAAACTCTTTTTATGAGGCCAGTATTTTCCTACCTCCAAAACCAGGTGAAGATATAACAAAAAAAAAAAACTACAGGCCTACACCACTGATAAGCATAGATGTGAAAATCCTCAATAAAATATTGGCAAACTGCATCCAGCAATTCATTAAAAAGATCATATACCATGACCAAGTGGGATTGATCCCAGGAATGCAAGGATGGTATAATATTTGCAAATCAATAAATGTAATATACCATATAAACAAAACAAAAATCAAAAATCACATGATCATATCAGTAGATGATGAAAAAGCATTCGATAAAACACAGCACACATTTATGATAAAAATGCTCAGCAAAGTGGGAATAGAAAGAGAATACCTCAAGATAATAAAGGCCAAATATGAGAAACCTATAACAAACATCATAGTCAAGGGGCAAAAAATTAAAGCTTTCCCTCTAAGATCAGGAACAAGACAGGATATCTGCCTTTACCACTTTTACTTAACACAGTACTGGAAGTTCTAGCCACAGGGGTCAAAATAGAAAAACAAATAAAATGCATCCAAATTGAAAAAGAGGATTTACAACTGTAATTACTTGCAGGTGACATGATAGTATATATTGAAAACCCTATAGACTCCACACACACACACACACACACACACACACACACACACACAAAAAAACACTCACTTATTTGCCAAATAAATGAATTTGGCAAAATAGTGGAATACAAAGTCAATATTTAGAAATCAAAAGCATTTTTGTACAAAAAAATGAAATATCAAAAAGAGAAATTAGGGGGGAGGTAAAATCCCATTTGCTGTAGCAACAAGAAAAATAAAGTACCTAGGAATAAACTTAATCAAGGAGGTAAAAGACCTGTACTCAGAAAACTTCTGCAGTGTTTCTGCCTATAGAACACTGAAGAAAGAAACTAAGGAAGATACAAATAAATGGAAGCATATACTGTGTTCATGTATTGGAAGAATCAACATCACTAAAATGTTTGCTTGTTTGTTGCTTTCTATATCACTGTAAATACTTCATAACACATCTCTCAGGTCTTAGCACACTTTACAGGTGCCTGAATTCTATTACTCTAGTGATTAACTCTACTTGCTCACATGCTATGTCTATTTACTATTCTTTACCCTCACCTTACCTCAAAATCTGACCACCCGCAACCTCACTGCTTTCTAGATACAACTCACAGGCCTTCCCTCCCCAACAAGAGACTTATCTTTGGTCTATCCTTTCCTAGAGGTGGCAAATTGGGTTGAAAATTACAGTTAACACTATCTAGAGCCTAAAGATCTTCTATCTCTTCTCTGCCAGCTGTGACTGTAAATATCATAAAGTACTCTCCTGCTGTCATAAACCATTTTGCCTCCCCCTCCAGTTGATCACACACACACAAAGAAAGGACTAGGTGGAAGCGGAGAACATCAAGATACCTGCAGGAGACTGCACCACTGAATTTCACAGGTATTCTACCACAGAAGTTCACACCATAAACCTAGGGAGTCAGAACAGATCAATGAAAGAAGCTGAAGCTAACAAGAAGTCTCATAAGCAATGGGAAGACAAAGAAACAATGCCCAAATGAAAGAAAAGGTGGAAGTCTCCGAAATAATGTCAGATGAAAGGGAGGCAAGTCAGCTATGAGATATTGAATTCAAAGCACTAGTTATCAGGAAATTCAAAGAGCTCACAATGAGCTACCAAAACTAGAGGGGAGCTACCAGAAACTAAAGGGGAGCTACAATGAGCTCTCTGCAAACTGTATCAACATGAAAAAGGAAATGGAAACTATCAGCAAAGGCCAAGAGGAAATGAAGAATACAATTTCAGAACTGAAGAACACAGTAAAAGGAATGAAAAGCAGGATCAAGGAGGCAAAAGATCGGATCAGTGAGTTGGAGGACACAGGAGAAAGAATATCCCAGAAAGAGCAAGAAAGAGAAAAAAGGCTCAAAAAAAAATGAAGATAGACTAAGAGAAATGCAAGATAATATGAAACATAATAATATCCAAATAATAGGAATACCAGAAGGAGAAGAAGAAGAACAAGGGATAGAAAACCTCCTTGAAAGAGTAATGATGGAAAATTTTCCTAATTTGATGAGAGAAAAAGTTACACGAATCCAGGAATCACAGAGAGTCCCATTCAAGAGCAACCCAAAGAGGCCCACTTCAAGACACATCATCATTAAAATGGCAAAATTCCAAGACAAAGAGAGAATCCTAAAGGCAGCAAGGGAGAAAAAGGAAGTAACATACAAGGGAGCCCCAATAAGGTTAACTACTGACTTCTCAATGGAAACACTCCAAGCAAGAAGAAAATGGCAAGAAATATTTCAAGTAATGAGAACCAGAGGCATACAACGAAGGATACTTTACCCAGCAAGGCTCTCAATCAAGATAGGAGGCCAAATAAAGAGCTTCCAAGACAAAAGAAGTCTAAAAGAATATGCCTCCACTAAACCAGCTCTACAAGAAATACTAAAAGGACTGCTTTAAGGAAAGGAAGGAAAAGAGAGACAGAGAGGAACTGTGGTACAAAAATGGCAATGAATAAGTACCTATCAATAATAACCTTAAATGTAAATGGATTAAATGTTCCAATCAAAAGACATAGAATAGCTGAATGGATAAGAAAGCATGGCCCACACATATGCTGCCTACAGGAGACCCACCTCAGGCCGAAAGACCATCACAGACTAAAAGTGAAAGCCTGAAAACAAATTTTCCAAGCAAATGGTCAAGAAAAAAAAGCCGGGGTAGCAATTCTAATATCAGACAAAATAGACTTCAAAAAAAGGGCCATAAAGAGAGACCCAGAAAGTCACTTCATAATACTCAAGGGAAGAATCCACCAAGAGGACATTAACATCATAAATATATATGCACCCAACATAGGAGCACCCAAATATATAAGAAAAATCCTAGAAGACTTCAAGAAAGATATTGACAGCAACACAATTATAGTAGGGGATTTTAACACCCCACTGTCAAAAATGGACAGATCTTCCAAACAAAATATCAACAAAGATATAGCTGCACTAAACAACACCCTAGATGAAATGGACTTGACTGATATATATAGAGCCCTTCATCCCAAAGAAGCTAAATACACATTCTTTTCAAATGCACATGGAACATTTTCAAAGATAGACCACATGATAGGACACAAAATGAGCCTCAACAAATTCAAGAAAATTGAAATCATACCAAGCATTTTCTCTGACCACAAGGGACTGAAATTAGAAACCAACCCCAAAGGAAAAAACCCAAAACACCCAAAATCATGGAGACTGAATGGTATGCTATTAAACAACGAATGGGTCAAGATTGAAATTAGGGAAGAAATCAAAAAGTTTCTGGAAACAAATGAAAATGAACTCACAACAACCCAAAACTTATGGGACACGGCCAAGGCAGTCCTGAGAGGGAAGTTCATAGCAATACAGGCTTACCTAAAGAAAATAGAAACATTTCAAACAAACAACCTAACCCGACGCCTGCAAGAACTCGAAGAACAACAACAAAGACAGCCCAGAGCAAGTACAAGGAAGGAAATAACCAAGATCAGAGCAGAATTAAATGACATAGAGACTAAAAGCACAATTCTAAGGATCAATGAATCCAAGAGTTGGTTTTTTGAAAAGATAAACAAAATAGACAAGCCTTTAAGTAGGCTCATTAAGAAAAGAAGAGAGAGGACACAAATAAACACAATCAGAAATGAAAGAGGAGAGATTACAACTGATACCACAGAAATAGAAGGGATTGTAAGGAATTACTATGAAGAACTGTATGCCAAGAAATTTGAAAACCTAGGTGAAATGGACAAATTTCTAGAAAAATATAATCTTCCAAAACTCAATGAAGAAGAAGTAGAAAGCCTGAACAGACCAATAACAGCAAATGAAATTGAAGCAGTAATCAAAAAACTCCCATCACACAAAAGCCCCGGACCAGATGGTTTCACAGGAGAATTCTACAAAGCGTTTAAGGAAGAGCTAACCCCTATTCTTCACAGACTATTCCAAAAAATCCAAAATGATGGGAAACTCCCAAACTCTTTTTATGAAGCGAGCATTATCCTAATTCCAAAACCAGATAGAGACACAACAAAGAAAGAAAATTTTAGGCCAATATCACTGATGAACATAGATGCTAAAATCCTCAACAAAATATTGGCAAATCGCATCCAACAATACATCAAAAAGATCATACACCATGACCAAGTGGGATTCATCCCAGGGATGCAAGGATGGTTCAATATCCGCAAATCAGTAAATGTAATACACCACATAAACAAAAGCAAGGACAAAAACCACATGGTCATATCAATAGACGCGGAAAAAGCTTTTGATAAGGTACAACACCCATTTATGATAAAGGTACTCAGCAAAGTGGGAATAGAGGGAGCATTCCTCAATATAATAAAGGCCATATATGAAAGACCTACAGCCAACATCATACTGAATGGGCAAAAACTGAAAGCTTTTCCACTAAGATCAGGAACAAGACAAGGTTGTCCACTTTCACCACTTCTATTTAATATAGTATTGGAAGTTCTAGCCACAGCGATCAGACAAGAAAAGGAAATAAAAGGCATCCAAATCGGAAAGGAGGAAACAAAACTGTCACTGTTTGCAGATGACATGATAGTGTACATGGAAAATCCTATAGACTCTACCAAAAAATTGCTGGAACTAATAAATGAATTTGGCAAAACAGCGGGATACAAAGTCAATATCCAGAAATCAAAGGCATTTCTGTATACTAACAATGAATCAGCAGAAGCAGAAATCAAGAAAAAAATCCCATTTGATATAGCAAAAAGAAAAATAAAATATCTGGGAATAAATCTAACCAAGGAGGTTAAAGACCTGTATGCAGAAAATTACACAACACTGAAGACAGAAATCAAGGAAGACACAAACAAATGGAGACGTATACCGTGTTCATGGATTGGAAGAATTAACATCATCAAAATGTCCATACTACCCAAAGCAATTTACAGATTCAATGCAATACCTATTAAAGTACCAATGGCATATTTCACAGACATAGAACAAACACTTCAAAAATTTATCTGGAACCATAAAAGACCCCGAATAGCAGCTGCAATGTTAAGAAAGAAGAACAAAGTAGGAGGGATCACAATACCTGATATCAAACTGTATTACAAGGCCACTGTAATCAAAACAGCCTGGTACTGGCATAAAAACAGGCACATAGACCAATGGAACAGAATAGAGAGCCCAGAAATAAACCCAAATCTCTACAGTCAATTAATATTCGACAAAGGGGGCAGTATCATAAAATGGGGTAAAGATAGCCTCTTCAACAAATGGTGTTGGGAGAACTGGACAGCTACATGCAAAAAAATGAAACTCGAGCACCAACTTACATCATACACCAAAATAAATTCAAGGTGGATAAAAGACTTAAATATAAGCCATGACACCATTAAAGTCCTAGAGGAGAACATTGGCAGGAAAATCTCAGATATTTCACGCAGCAACATTTTTACTGATATGTCCCCTAGAGCAAGGACTATAAAGGAAAGAATAAACAAATGGGATCTCATCAAAATAAAAAGCTTCTGCGCAGCTAAAGAAAACAGCATTAAAATAAAAAGACAACCAACTGTATGGGAAAACATATTTGCCAATGATACCTCAGACAAAGGTTTAATCTCCAAAATATACAAAGAACTCACACGACTTCACTCTAAGAAGACAACTAACCCAATTAAAAAATGGGGAAAGGACTTGAACAGACACTTCTGCAAGGAGGACATACAGAGGATCCAGAGACACATGAAAAGATGCTCAATATCACTAGCTATCAGAGAGATGCAAATTAAAACTACAATGAGATACCACTTTACACCGGTGAGAATGGCTATCATAAACAAAGCAATAAACAACAAATGTTGGAGAGGGTGTGGGGAAAAGGGGACTCTGGTCCACTGTTGGTGGGATTGCAGACTGGTACAACCATTATGGAAAACAGTATGGAATTTTCTCAGAAAACTAAAATTGGACTTGCCTTTTGACCCAGCAATTCCACTGCTGGGATTGTATCCTAAGAACCCTAAAACACCAATCCCAAAGAACCTATGCACCCCAATGTTCATAGCAGCACAATTTACAATAGCCAAGAGTTGGAAGCAACCTAGATGCCCATCAGTAAATGAATGGATCAAAAAACTATGGTACATATACACAATGTAATTTCATGCTGCAGAAGGAAAGAAGGAGCTTGTACCTTTTGCAACATCATGGATGGAGCTGGAGAGCATTATGCTGAGTGAAATAAGCCAGGTGTTGAAGAACAAATACCATATGATCTCACCTTTAACAGGAAGCTAAACAACAAAACAAACAACCAAGCAAAATATAATCAAAGACACTGAAATAGAGAACAGGCTGACAGTGACCAGGGGTAAGAGGGGAGGGAATTTCAAGGGAAATAGGGGAAAGATTTAGAGAAGCATATACGAAGGAGCATATATAAAGGACAACAACTGAGGAAGAGGGAAATGGGAGGGAGGAGGGGAGTACGGGGGTGGGATAGGATGGGAGTAATAGACAGAAAACTGTACTTGAAAAATAATTAAATAAAATATTGGGAAAAATAATTAAATTAAAAAATTGGAAAAAATAAAAATAAAAATAAAAAAGAATCAACCTCACAATGGTCAAAATGGGCATCATTAATAAATCAACAAACAACAAATGCTGATAAGGATGCAGAGAAAAGGGAACCTTAGTGTACTACTGATGGAAATGCAGACTGGTACAGCCCCTGTGGAAAAGAGTATGGAATTTCCTCAAAAAAACTAAAATTAGAACTTTTTGACCCAGCAATTCTACTGCTGGGATTACACCCTAACATTCTGAAACAGAGGCTTCTGGCCAAGATAGAGGTGTAGATAGACACACTGTGCCTCCTCACACAACCAAAATAAGGACAATGACAAATTTAAAAACAAAAAACAACTAGAATTGACAGAAAATTGAACTGCATGGATGTCCAACAACCAAGCAGTTAAAGAAAAACATTCATCCAGACCAGTAGAAGAGGTAGAGTCCCCCTGCCAGGTGGAGAGAACTTGCAGCAAGGTGAGAGCTGCAGAACTGGAGCTCACAAGGTGGCGCCTTTCGAACTGGGCAGTCCCACATTTGCATGCAGATAAACCAAAAGGAACAACTGGGAAGCAAGACGGATGAAACAACCCAGGGTTCCAGCCCTGGGAAATAAAGCCTCAAAGCTTCTGACTGAAAACACCTGTGGGGGTTGAGGCAGCAGCTGGAGAAACTAGCCTCACAGGAGAGTTCATTGGAGAGACCCTCAGGGTCCTAGAAGGTACACAAACCCACCCACCTGGTGATCAGCACAAGAAGGGCCCAATTTGTTTATGGGTAGCAGCAGAAGTGACAGAAAACTGGCAGAGAGCAGAGCAAGGGGCACTGCTCCCTCTCGGACCTCTCACTTACATACAGCACCACAATGACATGGGTTGCCCCACCCTGGTGTACACCTAAGGCTCTGCCCCTTGCTACCTAACAGACTTACCAAGACAAAAAGACAAAAAGGCCTAAACGAAAGAACAGATCAAAGCTCCAGAAAAAACACAACTAAGCTACAAAGAGATAGCCAACTATCAGATGCACAGTTCAAAATACTGGTAATCAGGATCCTCACAGAAATGGTTGATTATGGTCACAAATTAGAGGAAAAAATGAAGGCTAGGAAAAGTGAAATAAAGGAAAATGTACAGGAAACCAACAGTGACAGGAAGGAAATCGGGAGTCAACAGTTGTTCAAATCAACAATTCGAACCAGAAGGAAGAAATACATATTCAACCAGAACACAATGAAGAAACAAGAATTCAAAAAAAATGAGGAGAGGCTTAGGAACCTCCAGGACAGCTTTAAACAGTCCAATATCTGAATCATAGGGGTACCAGAAGAAGAAGAGGAAGAGCAAGAAATTAAAAACTTATTTGAACAAATAATGAAGGAGAACTTCCCCAATCTGGCAAAGGAAATAGACTTTTAGGAAGTTCAGAGAGTCCCAACGAAGTTTGATGGAAAGAAGCACACACCAAGGCACATCATAATTATATTAGCCAAGATTAAAAATAAGGAGAGAATCTTAAAAGCAGCAAGAAAAAAAGAGACAGTTACTTACAAAGGAGTTCCCATTAGATTATCAGCTGATTTCTCAAAAGAAACCTTGCAGGCAAGAAGGGGCTGGAAAGAAGTATTCCAGGTTATGAAAGGCAAGGACCTACATCCAAGATTACTCAATGCAGCAAAGCTATCATTTAGAATGGAAGGGCAGATAAAGTGCTTCCCAGATAAGGCCAAGTTAAAGGAGTTCATCATCACTATGCCCTTATCATATGAAATGTGAAAGGGACTTACTAAGAAAAAGAAGATAAAAAATATGAACAGTAAGATGACAATAAACTCACAGGTATTAACAACCAAGCCTTAAAAAAAAACTAAGCTAACAACTAGAACAGGAATAGAATCACAGAAATGGAGATCACATGCATGGTTATCAGCAGGGGAGTGAGGGGAGAAAGGTACAGAAAATAAGTTTCATAAATGGTAAGTAGAAAATAGACAGGGGGAGGTTAAGAATAGTATAGAAATGTAGAACCCGACAAACTTATATGTATGACACCTGGACATGAAATTAAGGGGGGGAATGCAGGTAGGAGGGGTTGTGCAGGGCAGAGGGGAATAAAGGGGGAAAATGGGACTAATATAATAGTATAATCAATAAAATATATTTAAAAAAGAGATTCTTAAAACACCAATCCAAAAGATCCTATGCATTCCTATGTTCAAAGCAGTGTTATTTACAATCACCAAGTGCTGGAAACAGCCTAAGTGCCCTTCAGTAAATGAGTGGCTCAAAAAACTGTGGTACATCTACACAAAGGAATACTACACACAGAAAGAAACAAGGAACTCCTATCTTCCAGGACCCCGGGAATGGAACTGGAGAGTATTATGCTAAGTGAAATAGCCAGGTGTGGAAAGACAAATACCATATGATCTTATCTGTAAGAGGAACCTAATGAACAATACACACAAGCAACGTAGAACCAGAGGCACAGAAACAAAGAACAAACTGACAGGGACCAGAGGAACAGGGGGAGGGGGATAAAGGAGGCAGGAAGGGGAAGGGTCTAGTTAAAAAAGAAGTATAAATGATGCATGGACATGGACAACAGGGTGGAGATTGATTGTGGGATCAGGGCTGGGCAGGGAACAACGATTTAAAAAAAAGGAAAAGAAAAATCATACGATACTCTAAACTGGCAAATGGGCCCAGCCACAATCTGGAGCAACTCCTAACATAGTCCCTACAATGTACCATGAGCCTAATAGCTGGGTGTGCGTACTGAGTGAGCTGACCAATAAAAAGTGTAGTATCTGGGGCCAACATCTATGTACTTTGAAGTGAAACAAGCATATTATAGGAAAACGTGTCTTCTTTCCCTGCACACAAAGAAACAATCACCAAATTGGCAGCAGCCCAGTTCCTTGTTTTCCATGGTGACTCCAGCAGTATTGAGACCCTGATTTTGGACTTTGTATTTTCAGAAATAACTCCCTATCACAGTAACAACTGTATCAACCACAAGGAACAAGTCCTTTCATAAAGATTTGTTTTTTTACAAATCTTATTCAGTGGTGCAATAATAAACTTTTTGGACCAAATGAATATTTCTGGAAAGCTTGAAATTAACTTGGAGATGAACTCTGGGACAGGAAAACAGGGCAGCATGTCAGGTTCACTGGATGTAAATTTTAAAAATAAATCTGACCTTATTTTGTACTTTAAAAAAATATGTGTTTATTAATTTTAGAGAGAGAGGAAGGTAGGGAAAGAGAGAGAGAGAAACATGAGTGTGAGAAAGAAACATCCATTCCTTGCCTCCCATACATATCCCAACAGTGGATCAAACCCACAACTTAAGCATGTGCCCTGAGGGGAATCATGCACCCAACTTTTTGGTGTATAGGATAAAGCTCCAACCTACTGAGTGACATTAGCAAGGGCTTACTTTGTACCATTAAACTGGCGAAGCAGAATATAACAGCTTCACTCTTTAAAAAAACATTGCAATGAGCATCTTCCAAAACAATTTGCCCAATATTTTTAAATCTGCTTTCATGATGAATTCCCAGAAACAGATGAAGTTAAATTACTATCTTTTCTAGATGTCAATAAAAAATGTGAAGGCAGATAAATTGTAAAGATGGTACATACCAAAGTTCAAAGAAAGAGAACCCCTGTACATTAAAGAATCAGATGAAAAAAAATAAAGAAAGAATCAGATGAAACTTGACTTCATAGAAAATGAAGGGATTTGAACATAGATTATAAGGGAGGATTTAGAATATAGTGAATGTAAATGGTGAAATTTCAATCAATTAAAATTTGGCCAACAAAAAGAATATCATTAAGAGTGTTCGTTAGTCTTTCCCTTTGCAGGAACATAGCTAATCTTACTTTTATGTGGAATTTAGAGGAAATTAAATCAGACCTGGCTTCCTTCCTTCCTTCCTTCATTTGTTCATTCATCTAATCATTCAACACTTACTGAGCCCCTCCATGGGCCAGGCATTCTGCCAAGTGCTGAAGGTGAAGAGGTAAATGGCAAAGTTTCTGTTCTCACTACTTGGAGATACACACATATATAAATATATAAATAAATACTCATTTAATGTATTTCATAGTGCATTGATAAACCCACAAATCTGTGCATATTATGACATTTAAAAATTCCTCTTTTATCCAAGAAATTAATATTTCTATAGTTTAAATTTCGACATAAAAGTTGTTAGATTTAAATTTATTTTTCCTTGGAATCTAGCCTTCTAGGATTTTCATTTTAATACATTATTAGTCAAAATGCTGATCAATATGAATAATCTGCCTTAAGGAAGCTTTGAGGAGGACTTGCTATTAGTTGAACCTGAAGGAAAATACCAACATATGGATCTTGCTCATTTTAATATCCATATTATTAGACTTTTTTCCTTGTTTAATGTGGTTATCTAAAGCATTTAAAAAAGTCAAAATTAAAAGAATAGCTAAACAGATCGGGTAGTTTCATATTTTCAGTTAACTTTTTTCTCCAGAAATTATGAACACAAAACTTTCCCACCTGGGTTTTGAAAACAGGTTTCTTTATCTTCACATTTAGGCATAAGGAAAGGATTTAGTATGCTGTCTCCTGTCCCCTGTCTCCTGTTCCTCAGATTGTGTTGGCCCCAGAAAAAAGATGACAATGGTTCAAAGAAATGAAATCAACACATCAAGCCAAAGAACCTCTTTATAACGTGCTACTTATTAAATAGATCAGAATGTACCATCCAGTATTTCTCAGGCAACCTAACATCATAAAATGTTAGCCTACTCAAACACAACTCACATACTACAGACGCATTGGGTAAAATCTCCACCTATTTTTCTCCTCTCTGGCAGCCAGTAAGCCAACGATAATAGTGTCTCTTTATCTTTCTGTTTCCTTCTGTCCCTGAGCCTCCTATTTAAAAAACAAAAGGTTTACTTTGAATGTTCTCCTTCAGGTAAGATGTGTCCAGCTCATGTATTTAAATAATAATGCCTACAGTCAGGCACCAACATTTCTTTCTTTCAATTACCCTTAATGAGCCTGGTATATAACAAATGCTCAATGAATTGATGATTGGATTTGTCATGCATATTTTTAATCATGTCTTGGGAGAAATTTAACCTAAAGTAATTGATTTCTGAAGATTACCTGAACTGATTCAGATCTTAATACAAGTTGTTTCATGTTCAAGTTTTCTGAGCACCTTTTGAATAATTATGGGTGTTGGCAATGAAAAAGTCCTAGAATCATTCATGAGATGTCTTTTACTCTAAATATGCCACCCATCTAAGAAAAAAATGATCTATCCATTTTATTTCTTCTCTTCTGAAAAAGCTGGCCAAAACTCTACTTCTTACTATTTATGCTAGATCAGTAACATAAACATTAGCTAGGAAAAGAATTTTCTGTGATAAACATAACTTAGATACAAGATCAAAACAGTAGTGGACTCCTGATGCCCAATTTATTGCTTTTCAATAATGAACCTACATCCTCCCCACATCACTCTCAGGGAGTGCTTTAAACATTAGAGATTCACCACAAGCATAATGTTTAGAGGACGGCAACCAAGTAAGGGGGAAATGGCACATCCATTACACTCTAAAAATATTTCACTGCTGTAATCAGAATGAATTAAGAATTAAATCCACTGGAAGAATTACAAATATTCACTTATCCTCTATTAGTGTTGGGAAGGAATATTACTTTCCCTGGATGCTTTATTGCATGTTAATTCATTTGTATTGTGGTAAGAGACAAGCATCCAGGAAGGCCAGCGGAAGAGTGGAATGGCCTTGCTTATTTTCCTGTAGACTCCTGTCATTCTGCTCAGGAAGATCACTGACTCAGTGCTTCCAACACATTATTTAGCCTGAAAGTAGAACTATAAGTAGCAGAGTTAAAACACTTATTTATATGCATATTATAAATTATTCTGTGACTCATACTGTATTTCATAATAACATCTTTGATGCTAAAGTAGTGATGTCTTCAAGGCTCCAACTAGACGTGACTTAATCAACATACAGATATAGACATAAGGGTATAGGGAAGTCAGAGTTGCATCATGGCTCCAGCAGTAAAGTCGTCTGGGAAATGTTAGGCTTTGTTTCACCTTCTGTGGCCGTTTAACTCTCTGTAACCTCAGTCTTGGCTGACTACCCAGAAAGCCTGAATGCTGCCTAAAGATAAATGTCATGCCCTCAGGAAGAAAGTTAGTGAATGTCTAGAGTGTGATAACTGCATGATGTTATTTGTTAATTTAGAAATGTGTCCTTCTTTCTGTGGTCTATGTGTGACTACCTACCATATGGTTTTACTATTAACCCCTGTGAAAATGAGACCTTGTCCTGGGAGAGGATGGATTTCTTCCCCAGCCTGCCACCACTGGGAGTCAGCAGCTGCTTTGCCAGTGTATGTAAGTTTCTCCTATTAAAGCTGTTATGAGTTTGTATTTCGATTCAATAAGAATTGAATACATGTCAATTCTTCAGAATCAATCCTGAATTTAAACTTTGGGTTTTGCCTCAACTAAGGGAAAGGACGACATATAGTCGTAATAGAAAAGACACTCCTGTCCAATTATCTCACATTTCACACACTATTTCCATGGTTTTGAAGAAGTTTCCAATATTTTAAGAGTGTATAATTTCAACTTTAAAACTCAGTGTGATTAAAACTGTGCAAAACCTTTAGAAAGGTCACCACTAAAATTTATTTCAGGGTATTTCCAATCTTTCTCACTCCAGTACACTCACACACACACACACACACACACACACATTCACCTATACTTCTACCACTTTAGAAGGTTAGCTCAGGAATTTACAGCCCCAAATTGGTAGAGCTCAGGGATCTAAGCCCAGGTGATTTTCTCCTTTTAGAATGCATCTAATTTCAATGTGATTATAAATTAATTATCTTCCCCCTCCATCTGACACAAGCCAATTTGTACTGAGAAGTAAAGATGGCAAGGCAAAGGGGTGATCAATAGCCTGTTATACAGGGCCATAGGAAATCTGGTCCCTAGGGTGCTCAGAAAGCCAAAGAGGGCAAGAAGTTAATGGGGGCAAGATAGCAAATCTACAATATAATTTAATTTGCAAGTTGAAAAACTGTGACTATTTTGCCAAGAAGTCTTTTATCTCATTTTCTTCAATAGCAGAAATTCATGATCATCAGTCTTTTATCCCATTTTAATTAAACATACACACAGAAGAGAAAACTAAAACCCAAAGCAGATTTTATTTTAATATGACAACTATTTTAATGGTTTTAATAAAATAAATTATTGTTCCAGAAATGTACTGGCTTTGCATGATAAGCATCAGTGTTATTTTACTTAAAAATGACTATATCAGAGCCACATCTAAAAATTAGATCAACCTGAAGTTAACCAAGAATCATTCAAATACTTGGAGTTATATAGCTACATGTAATGATCACTATTCTTAGTGCCATAGATGCACAAATACAGAATAAAATACATTGCCTAAGCCCTCAATGAACTTGCAATGTGAAGGGGAAGACAAGTTAAAAAGATTAGAAACAGAATACTGTATGCATCTCTAACTTAAGAATACTTACAATTCTATTACATTTTAATGACAAGAATTAAATGATGTAACCCAGATAAATTATTTAGCAAAATTCCTGGCACATTGTAATTTAAATAAATACTAACATCAGATATTTATGACTACTACTCTGATGATGATAATGATGATGAGACCATCCCAAGGATTTACTGGCACATTGAGGACACACAGTGGATATTGGGAAAGGATTTGTAAAGAAAGCTTTCTTTTTAAAAACATATTTTATTTATTTATCTTTAGAGGGGAAGGAGAGAGGGAGAGAAATATCAATGTATGGGTGCCTCTCATGTGTCCCCTGCTGGGAACTGGCCAGCAACCCAGGCATGTGCCCTGACTGGGAATCAAACTGCAATCCTTTAGTTCACAGGCCTGCACTCAATTGACTAAGCTACACCAGCCAGGGCAGAAAGCTTTCTAATGACAGGTATAAATCTTAGCTAAATTTTTAAAAGTGAATAATAAAAATAACTCAATAAGATAGAGAGTTTAGGAGGAGATTGAGATGTCCTAGATAGAAGCTTCAAGGGTTTACCCTCTACCCTGAGCAGTTTAGGTTCCCTCCTGTGTCTTAGAGTAGCCCTGGACCAGACAACTGGTATCTGAATCTTTACCAATGTGATGTCCAAAGAAGCCTGAAGATACCTTGCAGGGATGTCAAACTCATTTTCACCAGGGGCCACATCAACCTCAAGGTTGCCTTCAAAGGGCTGAATGTAATTTTAGGACTGTGTAAATGTAACTAGTCCTTAACTAGTGGCAAGGAGCTCAGCACTGCTGCTGAGTAGAAACAGGTTCCAGGCAGATGAAACAAGGTGGAGGGCCAGATTCAGCCTGCAGGCCTTGTGTTTGCCACCTGTGCCTTAAGGGACCCTTGTATCTGGACACAGGACCCAATTTACATGTGTCCCTAGATTTCCATCCTCTTACATTCTAGTGAGGACTTCTTGCATAATCAATTTAATAATGTCAAAATGACCAATATTAGCTTTTGATTGATCTTAGCTATTCACATAAAATCTATTTTACTGATATTTGAAAAATATACATCTGTCATTTCCTATTTAAGTAAATGTCATTAAATGTCTTCAAGTCTTACCTATAGTACATATTGCTTTATTCTACTTTTTCAGAACATACACATATCAGTATATTGTTAAATAAATTTATATTAATTCACTCAGACATCCTTTATTCTTTATGTATGCCAATAGTATAATAGATATTGTGATCCACATTTTTGTAAAATGTGTTACACATAATGGGAGAAACATGATATTTTCCCTCACACAGCTTGAAAGTTTTAGTAGTCTAGGCCTATAGTAAAATTTTGTTTAAATCCACAAGTGCTAAGTAAGAAATTCAACTCTGAAAAAATATATGATAAACCTTGTCAAATCAACTACTAAGCATTTTAGAAACTGCTATAAACAATGAAGGATATGCCTGAGAATACATATCCCAGAACAGACTCTATTATACATAATAATTTAAGTGGATTCACAAAGTAGTAGGGAAAGACAAGTTTCTACAGATGGTGCTGGAATTATCACTGTGGAAATTGAAAATAAGTAAAATTAATATTCATTCTCTCGTATATATATATATATTTATATATGTACTAAAAATAAATTTTAGCTTCATCAGAGCATGCTAGATATTTTTTTGTTCATTCTCATCTTCCAAATCCTCTCTCCACCTTTCCCCACTGACTTTGGGCCCCAAGATCTCTAGGACATCAATGAATGACATTCAAAGGCTGCCCTTCCACTCCAGCTTCTAGCTGGGTTCAAGTAATGAATGATTATAGCAGATCACAAAGTAAAAAGAAAACACAAGGAAGAATTTATTCCTTTGTTCCTCTCTCTGCCATATTACCACAGATTATTTACACCCCTCCACCAAAGGCATTGCTCCTATCAGCTCAGTCTCTTAAATTCCAATAACTTTTCTCAACATTTACCCCATTATGTCTGGAGCTGGTAACAGGACTCCATTAGTATTAAACTGGGAATGTCACCATCTCTTATTGGTTTTCTTTAATCCTATCCACACCATTTCAATAGTTTACTAATGAAAAGTAGTAAACTCTTCAATTACACTATTTGAGTGAGCTGCTTGCTCCCAATAGGCTGATACAGAGATAAAATGAAGCTTGAAACAGTTCCCCTAGATAGAAAAGATTTGCAATTTTATACAAAACTTGTATATAATATCATCCTCACTTTTGAAGAGGCCTAAAGTTAATGAAATACTATTTGGACAACATAGGAATATACATTTATAAAGCATACTCTTCCAAAGGTCCATTAAACTTCATATTCACTTTATGTGAAAGTAATGCCTCTATGGTTACTAAAGAAAACTTTGATTTTCACCATTTCATTATTTACATGGTGAGAATCATGGGATGGCAGTGAAGAACTGATTCATCTTTGGTTAAAACAATGAAAAAGAAATCCTCCAATTCAAGTTCTTCTCTTCCAGATGACCTAACTTGTCCTTAAATTAATTATATTTAAGAATGTCTTCATGTCTAAAAAAATCAGTAATGACCTCTCTATTTACATAACAAGTCAAAGTCATATAAGAAGAAGAGTTTATCTGGATACACTGAAACCAGTCCCAGGTACAAACCTATAATTTATGAACATGCTTGTCAAATTACCTTTCAGATTCATAAGCTATTCAACATATGTTTATCAAGTACTCAGCATGTGCCAAGTATCATACTAAGTGTTGCAAATACATAATAATGAAAAATGCTATTCTAACTTCAGGGATCTTAAATCCAGAAAAGGAGAAAATATTAGAGTAATAATAGTAATACTACTTATAAATATTTAAATTATAAGAACTGCAATGCAAAACAGCTGTAAAACTGAGTATGAGATCTTGTTTTGATAGGAGGTCAGAAAATATCTCTTCTAAAGAATCATTCTTAAATCTAAGACATAATAATGACTAGGAGCTTTTTCTGGCAAATTGAATAACATTTGTGAAGGTCCATAGATGATAAGATAGTTCGCATTTTTTTAAAAATTAAAGAAGTTGAAGCTTAGTGAGCAGCAAGGAAGGAGATATGCAGGTAAAAAGATAGAGTGGCCAGAGTATCTAGGGCTTTTTAGACCGTGTTAGAGATGTGTTACTGCCTGAAAGTTATGTGAAAAACTTTGAAGGTATAAGACAAACCTGAATTTTTAATATTTTTATTATTTATTTAGAGAAAGGGGAGAAGGAGAAGGAGAAAAACGTTGACATGAGAGAGAAACATCAATTGGTTGCCTCCTGCATGCATCCTGACTAGGGACTGAACTTACAATCCAGGCATGTGCCCTGACTGGGAATCAAACTTGTGACCCTTTGCTTTGGGAAAGGACATTCAATCAACTGACCTATACCTGTCAAGACAAGACAGAAGTGAATTTTAAAACACTCTGCTACCAGACTCCAAGAACAATTACAAGCTGTAGTAAATAAAATATGGTATTGTTTTAGGAATATACAAGTAGCCCAAAAAACAAAATAGAATCTAGACTAATTCTGACAATTATGGAAATTTAGAAAATGCTAAATATAGAATTTCAAATTAGAGAGTAAAGGATAGGTTGTTGAATAAAATTTGTTGAAACTATTGACCTTATGGCTGGGGAAAAGTTATGATATTACTCTGTGTATGCATTATATAACTTCTATAAAGAATAAACCTTAAAAATTCAGTGGATTAATTCTATAGAAAGTAGTTAATTTCTTGCTCACATACCATCAAAAATTTATGTTTTTATTTGTGGATGGCTCTCTTCTAAGTGGTGATTTTTGGATTTAAACATTTTCCAGATAACTTCACTATCTTCAACACATCTCCTCCAAGGTTATTTTGGAAAGAGGATCTCTCTATGAAGGTTGTTATAGGGCAGAACTCTTAGTAATGGTCATCACTTCTGCTCCCATTCTCATTCATTGGATGCAATTCGGTCATAAAAGCTCACACAGCTAAACAGGAGGCTGGTAAATAGAATCTAACTGTGTAAATGGAAGATGGCATAGCTGTGGTGATTGCCCAAGAGCCTCAGCCACAACTTACATCTTATGCAATATTAAAATTTGTAAGTATTAAAAATCTAATATAAAACTATAAAAATACCAAAAGAGATTTTAAAAGAATATTTTATAGTCTTGATCTGGCAAAGAACTTCTTAGGCAAGAAGTATAAAGCAGAAACCACAAAGAAAAAGAATAACAGATTTGACTACATCAGAAGTTTAATTTTTCCGTCACAAAACATGGATCTGAAAAATAAGTGGGACTCTTAGAAGAAATATCTGCAAAACACATAACAGATAAAAATATAATAGCACACCTGGATAAAGAGAACTTATAAATAATTTAAAAAACAAACCTTACAAAAAATCAACAACAAAAAATAGAGAAAATTCACTGAACCAAGAAACATGTAAAAAGATATTCAAGCTCAACATTTTAAGGACAACAAAAGCAAAAAAAATTAAGATGATTTACCATTTTATTTATTCAAATAGACTAAAACATATCCATGGTTAATGATTTAATAAACACCACTAAATTTTTGGTGGAAGTATCATGAGCTGGTACAGTTTTGAGGAGGGAAATTCTGGACTATATGTCAATATTCAAATTAACTTAACAATTCCACTTCCAGAATCTATCCCACAGAAATATATATGTGCACAAAGATACAGATTAGATAGATGGGAAGCAGAGAGGGGAGGAGAAAAAGAGAAAACAGAACAATAGGATATGACAATGGATGTTCAATGCAGCATTGTTTATAATTATATATATATATATATAATATATATATCCCATATATGGTAATAGTTAAACAAATTATGACATAGTCATACTAAAATGATAAATAACTCTTAAAATAAATAGGTTGGACTGAAGTGCATTTACCTGGAAGTGTCTGTAAGTGATGCAAGTTACATAAAAATTAATCTGAGAGACAGAGAGAAGGAGAAAGGAAGAGAGAGATCAATGGGGAGGACTGGTAGAGATGTAAATGCACAAGAAAAGCTCTTCAAGAATTAACATCAAACTTGCAGAGAGAGTTACGAATAGAGGCTGGGGTTAGCAAAGAAACCAAAGACCGTGGAGTGGATATTTGCTTGTTATGTTTTTATATTTTAAATTGTTTCCATTTTTAAGTGTATGTGTTTCTTTGAAGTTAAAATAAAATTATTCTAACTGGAAAAATGACAGTAAGGTTGGAGAACTTTCTGGTAAGTGAAATCTGTACAGTTTTTGGGGCAAAACCCAATCATCACAATATTTTTTAGTGTCTCTGTTATGGCTACGGCAAACTTCAGATAAGAATTCTAACATTCCTTGACAAATAGGGCCCTTTAATGCCTGCATACTTCCCACCCACTCCACAAACACCCAATACCAGCATCTTTAGTACAGGAGTACTAAATCAGAGGACTTTACATTGTATTACAATCATTTCTCGGAACATCACTGAACTTAGCCATCTAAGTCCTCAGTGTTTACTGAAGAGGATATTAATGAGAACTTTTTCTCATTAATAAATCTGTTCTCCTACAGGAATACTAAACCAGAGCACTTTACATTGTATTATAATCATTTCTCAGAACACTGCTGAACTTAGTCATCTAAGTTTACTAAAGAGGATGTTAATGAGAATTTTTCCTACAAAAATGCAACTGAAAACAAAATGCAACTAAAGGGATTCATCTCTGACTTTCACCCTCTCTTCACCTAATAAGTGTTGTAGGAATGTGAACTGTTTCCACAATTCAGAGCCTCCTGTTATGCGCAAGGTTATTTTGGAATTGTTTCTCCTGTAAGAAAAGATGTCCTTCCTAAAATTAGATTATGAATCTACTTCTAAAGCCACTAATCAAACATAAGTTAAAGCTACTTAAATAGGGGAGAGAAAATTTTAGAGCTCTAAAATATTAGAAATAGGTCACTGAGAGCTTCAATAAAACTTCAAAAAAGGTACTGATAAAAAAGGTATTTTCATTAAGAAGCTGTAAAGTAATCCTGCTATTATACAGGGAAAAATTGCATATGCAAATGCAGCAAAATATAGTCTATAATGTTATTTAATGAAGCAGAAATTTGTATCTATGCCATATCTAATGCACTTTTTGAAAAGCCTTGGCATATTCACTAATTATAAACCATATATTAAACACTGTTGTTATGGGTATTATTCAGCAATATAAGATTTAAAGTTGGTTATCTCCTCACCACAGTGAGCAATGAAATACTGACACATACATGATCTGCTTATATAGGCTGGAAAATAGGAAGGAATATACTAACTAGCCCTTAAATTATGCAAATAGTTTCCATAATTCTGATACTGAATTCCATGACTCCCATAGATTTCCTTAAAATCTAGCTGTAACTAGTAATTACAATATCCATAGAAGAAAACGCTGTATTCTAGGTGGCAAACAGTCTTTAATATTATCTCCTATATTGTTATTTGATAACTTTCTAAAACTTTCCCAAGAGGCTTATTGTTATATTCTTTGGAGGCTAATTTTGTCTTTACTTTCATGAAAAGCACAAGAAAAATTTGTTCAGCCATTTTCAAATTAAAGTACAATGAAGAAAGAAATTTGCCATTGAACTTTTAAACATTGTATTTAGCAGGTCCTCAGTTCATTGCATAATCAGTTCAAGCCTATGGATTAACAATCAAAGAAAACTCAGACACTGACCTACATTAGAAAAGTCCTATACACACAACCAAAAATTCATCATCCACAAAAGACTGAAAACCTTTTGTGTAAACTGCCAGTTAATCAGCACATGTCCCAATATTATAGTGCTAGGGACCAGTAAAAAAAAATCATCCCGAAAGGCACTACATTAAAGGTGAGAAAAACAGTAAGATTCCTACATAACCCAGCCTTAGTTTTCAGACCTAGACACTAGTTCTTAGAAGTAATGGTCATTTAACTATTTATTATACTGATTTAAATCTACATTTACTTTAGGAATTACATTTGATGGGGCATTATTTTCATTCTTCAGATGTTGAAAAAAACGTTGCCAAAATTAACTGAGCCACATCTAAAACAGGACAACTTCAGCTATCTTGAGCTTCACAACCAAGTGTTTCACAGCACTTCAACCTGACACAGGTACAAAGCATATTGCCACTAAAATCTGCCTCTCCTCCTGTGTTTCCTACCTCAGTGAATAGACTGTCCATCTACTCAATTGGTTGCTCAAATCATAAAACTAAGCATCATCTTCTGTAGTTGCTGCTCCCCTAATTTTTCAAATTTTCTCATTCACTCACTTATTTTTATCCATTGCTACCACTATGGTTCAGACATCAATGTCACTTCTCTGCATCTAGAGATAAAAATCTAGTAAAGAACTCATGAGTCTTAAGTCTTCTTCTAGAGCTTTGTACATAATTTTGGATTCAAAATTTTCTATTATTTTTTGTAAAAAGTATGTAATCTGTGTATCCTACTAAAACTATATGTTCTGTCTAAATTAGTACGAAAGCCCCCAGTGATCTTCCAGCTTCCAAACTTGTTCCATACAGATTTCTACTCAGCACTGCAGATGAAATGCCCCTTTCTTTCATTGCTTGACAACGTCTAATGGTGCCATGTTTTTCTCACCATTTAGTCTCCTTATTGTGACTTAATTTTTATGTAGTCAACACATATTTTATGGTATACACACAACTTCTCCAGCTACTATTCAGCCCATGTACCATGTTCTCTGGGCATACCAAAATCTGTCCTCCCAGTACTTCCTACCTTCATTGCTTGAGAGAGCAGAAATGAGGCTGTGTTTTTTGTTAAATCAGCAGAACTTAACATTATTTTGTCACTTAGTAGGCATTTCATAAATACTAAATAAACATTTATGAAGGAATACATGAATGAATAATGAACACTCTACATCACTGGGGCAAATTCAGTCATAGCAATCCAAAACCCATGAGGGATGGACGGAACAAAAAAAAAAGCGTGGATTGATTACTGGGAATGAACTGCAGTTGAATTCCCTTATTCATGAATAATTACATTAAAAAGAATTTTGATGAATCATCTACCAAGGGAGTAGTCATTAAATCCTATTCTAAATTTCTTTCTTCCTAGAGATCTAAGTTGTTTGGGTTTTGGGGTTTTTTTGTGGGGGGGAGCAATTTCATATTGCTTTGAACTCAATACCTAATATGCCAGATTCTTCCTGGCAGACATTACACTTCCTATCAAACAATTAGAATATACAGAAAGTATTTAATCCAGCCCCTGAATCTGTATGACCTCTTCTCTTTCCCCAAGCTACTATTTTTTATTGTTATTTTACTCATACACCAAGATATAGTATTTGGACAAACTTCATATTTTTACCTCATTTATATTTCCATAACTTTTCCAAATAGATATTTAACAAGTAACTAAAATAAAGTGTCTTTCCCAATTATCCTGACCATTACTCTCCAAATGTTAATACTTATTTAGATTGCATCTTATGCTGCTAAAATCCTTTCAATAATTGTTTACAAAGTGCCACAAATTTTTTACATTCATTCATTTAAGAAATATTCATTGAATACTGTTTGTGCTAGTCAGTGTGCTACAAGGTACATAAAAGAAATTTATATCGTCCTGCAAGTCTTTTTCAATGTAGAGACATAATTTAATAATGCTTTACAATACTCAGTAAAACTCTGTAGATACTTTCATATCTACACAAAATTTTCCTGGCAAATGGTACAAATATACATAGATTATAGATAGATATGTAGATAGAGATAAATTTGAACATAGGGTTTTGATTTAATAGATCAATAATATAAATACCTATTATATCACATGTATATACCTATTAAAATCTCACATACATGGGCATAAATTGGGCTGACAATACAGTTTTTAGCCATTGAATTAATGTAGTTTTTAATAGCTTATGAGACAGGCCTTCCATTTACTACTTCTCTTATCAATATTTTTTGTCTTTTTTGAATTTATTTGTGTGTCATTGATTTATAAAATTGTATGGGTTTCAAGTGTATGATTCTGTATTATATCATATGTATACTGCATCAGGTGTTTATCTCCCCAAGTCAAATCTCCTTCCATCACTATTTAGCCCTCCTGTATCCTCTCCTATCTTCCCCCACCTCCTTTTCTCTCTGATAATCACCATACTGTTTTCTGTGCAATTTTTTTCCTTCATCTCTTCAACTTATTCACCCAGTCCACAAAACCACCCAGCCTAACAGATGTCAGTCTTTTCTCTGTAGCTGTGAGTTTGTTTCTATTTTTGTTTGTGTATTTTGCTTATTAGATTTTACATATAAGTGAAATCATATGGTATTTATCTTTCTCTGACTGGCTAATTTCACTTACACTCTCTAGGTCCATCCATACTGCCACAAAAGATAAGATTTCCTTCTTTTTTAGGCTGAATAGTATTCCACTGTATAAATGTACCATTGCTTTTTTATCCTCTTACCTACTGATGGGCACTTGGGCTGTTTCCAAATCTTGGATATTGTAAATAACGCTGCACTGAAAATATGGGTGTGTATATTTTTTCAAATTAGTGTTTTGGGTTTCTTCAGATATCTTCCCAGAAGTGGAATCACTGGGTCATGAAGCAGTTCCATTTTTAATTTTTTGAAGTAAATCCACAGCTTTTCACAGTAGGTACACCAGTTTGCATTCCCACCAACAGCGCATGAGAGTTTCCTTTTCTGCACATGCTCAGACAACACTAGTTGTTTATTGGTTTATTGATGATAGACATTCTAACAAGTGTGAGGTGACATCTTATTGTGGTTTTAATTTCCAGCTCTCGGATAATTAGTGATATTGACCATCTTTTCTTATGTTTATTGACTATCTGTATGTTCTCTTTGAAAAAGTGTTTATTCAGATTTTTTGTCCATTTTTAATTGGATTGTTTATTGTTTTGGTGTTGAGTTATGTAATTTCTTTATAAATTTTGGATATAACCCTTTATCAGAACATTGGCAAATGTGTTCTCCCATTCAGTGGATTGTCTTTTTATTTTGTTGATGATTTCCTTTCCTGTGCAAAACCTTTTTATATTGATGTACTTCCATTTATTTACTGTTTCTATTATTTTCCTTGCCCAAGGAGATATACCAGAATACATATCGCTACAAGGAATATCTGAGATTTTACAGCCTATGTTTTCTTCAAGAATTTTTATGGTTTTAAATCTAACATTTAGGCCTTTAAAATATTTTGAGTTCTTGTGTATGGTGTAATAAAATGGTCTAGACTCTTTCTTTCTTTCTTTCTTTCTTCTTTTTGTTTTGCATGTACTTGTGCAATTTTCTCAGCACCATTTATTGAGTAGACTATGTTTACCCCATTGTATGTTCTTGCCTCCTTGGTCAAATACTAATTGATGATAAAGGTATAAGTTTGTATCTGGGCTTTCTATTCTGTTCCATTGATCTGTATGTCTGTTTTTATGCCACCACCGTGCTGTTTTGATTACCATATCTTTGTAGTATAGTTTGATATCAGTTCCCCTATCTTTGTTCTTCTTTCTCAAGATTGTTGTGACTATTTGGGATCTTTTCTGGTTCCATCTAAATTTTTGGAATATTTGTTCTAGTTCTGTAAAGTACATCATTGGTATTTTTATAAGAATTGTGTTGAATCTATAAATTATTTTGGGTAATGTAGATATTTTAATGATGTTAATTCTTCCTATCCATGAACATGGTATATGCTTTCAGTTATTTGTACCTTCTTCAATTTCTTTTTTTCAGTGTCATATAATTTTCTGAGTCAGATCTTTTATATTCTTAAATTTATTTGTAGGTATTATTTTTTTGTTTCAGTTGCAAATGGGATTGTTCTCTTAGTTTTCTTTCTGATAGTTTACTATCGGTGTACAAAAATGCAAGTGTTTCTGGATATTTATTTTATATCTTGCTAGTTTACTGAATGTATTGATCATTTCTAGTAGATTTTTGTGGAATATTTAGGGTTCTTTATATATATCATCATGTCGTCTGCAAGTACTGACAGTTTTACTTCTTACTTTCTTGCTTGGATTCCTTTTATTTTTTCTTCTATTCTAGTTGTTGTGGCTTGGACTTCCAGTACTATGTTGAATAAGACTGGTGAAAGTGGATGTCCTTGCCTTGTTCCTGAACTTAAGGGAAATATTTTTAGATTTTTGCCCATTGATGGGCAAAAATGTTGGCTATGAGTTTGTCATATATGGCCTGTATTATATTGAGGGATGTCCCCTCTATTCCCACTTTCCTGAGAATTTTTATAAGTGGGCACTAGATTTTGTCAATTTTTTTTCTGAAAATATTGATATAATCATATGATTTTTATCCTTCATTTTGTTTATGCACTGTATCATGTTCATTGATTTCCAGATATTGTATGAACCCTGCATCCCCAAGAATAAATCCCTCTTGATCATGGTATATGATCTTCTTAATGTATTCCTGGATCCAGTTTGCTAAAATTGTGTTGAGGATTTTACCATCAATATTCATCAGGGATATTAGCCTATAATTTTCTTTTTTGTGGTGTTTTTATCTGGTTTTGGGATTAGGATAACTCTAACCTCATAAAGTGAGCTGGGAGTCTTCCTTCTGCTTGAACTTTTTTGGAATAGTTTGAAAACAATACGTATTATTTTGTTGAATGGTAACATTCTCATATGAAGCTATCTGCTTCAGGACTTTCTTTTGCTGGGAGATTTTTTTTTGCTATTTCAATTTCATTAAGTTATATCTCTCTATTCAGATTTTTTATTCTTCCTGATTTGGTTTTGGAAGATTTTGTTTCTAGGAATTTATCCATTTTTTCTGATTATCCAATTCATTGTCATATAGCTTTTCATAATATTTTCTTACAATCCATTGTATTTTTTTGGTTGTAGGAAACCATTCTGTGTGGTATGGTCCCAGCCCCCAGTGGCAAACATTTACTGCAGAGTAACTTCCTAAAATCAATGCTAAACCTTGCAAAGAGCAGTGTAACCATTCCAAACAACTTTTTCTTTTCATTTGCAAATATCCTTCTTCTGTGATGTGATTAGTGGCACTGGCTCCTTCGTTTTCTGTAAAAGGTAACCACCTAAAGCAACCTGGGCATAGTAAATGAAGACCATCATGTAATGTGCTGAAAAACCTAATAAAGGCCGGTCATGGTAAGGGTTGCAGCTTTTGCTCTCCTTGAGAAAAAAGCCATGCTGTCCCTTTTCCTCCACTGGACTCAGTAGTCCCTGTGAATGTCTCACTGCCGGCCAGTGTCCACATCATTTGGTGTCAATTTCTTTGGTGTCATCTCTTGTTTACCTTTTCAAGGAAATAGGCCTTGTTTTCCTTTATTTTTTGTATTCTTTTTCAGACTATTTCATTTATTTCTGCTCAGTTCTTCACTATTAATTTTAATCTACTCACTCTGGGCTATGTTTGTTGTTCTTTTCCTACTTACTTTATGTATAAAGTTAGAATGTTTATTTGAGGTTTTTCTTGTTTCTTCAATTAAACCTGTAGTACTATGAATTTCCTTCTTAGAACTGTTTTTGCTGTGTCCCATAGATTTGGGGTTGTTGTATTTGCCTTGTTATCTGTTCCAAGGTATCTTTGATTTTTTCGCTTACTCTTGTTGTTAGCCCATTTATTGATCAGTGACATGCTATTTATTTTCCGTGTCTGTGGGTATTTTCATTGTTTTTTTGTGATTTATTTCTAGTTTCATATTTCTAGTTACCATTATTGTCAGAGAAGATGCTTGATATGATTTCAGTTTTCTTAAATTTATTGAGACTTGTTTTGTGTCCTATCACTTGGTTGGTCCTAGAAAATGTTTTATGTATACTTTTAAAAAATGTATATTCTGCTGCTTTGGGGTGAAATGCTTTGAGGGTTTCAATTGAATTCATCTGTTCTAGTGTATCATTTAAGACCTTTGTTTCTGCGTTGATTTTCTATCTGGAGATCTATCCATTGATGTCAATGTGATGTTAATCCTGCACCATGACTGTATTATTTTTTTATCTCTCCCTTTATACCCATCAAGATTTGCTTTACATATTTAGGTGTTCCTATGTTTGGCACATAAATGTTTACAAGGGTTATATCCTCTTCTGGATTGTTCCCTTTGTCTTTATGTAGTGTCCTTCTTTGTCTCTCACTATAGCCTTTGTTTTAAAGTTTATGTCATCAGATATAAGTATTGCTACCACTGTTTTTTTTCATTTCCATTTGCATGAAATACTTATGTCCATCTCTTTACTTTTAGTCTGTGTGCATGTGTCATTCTAGGTAGATCTCTTGTAGACAGCATATATATGGATCTTGTATTCTTATCCATTCAGTGACACTATGTTTTTTAATTGGAGCACTTATGCCATTTACATTTAAAATGATTATTGATAGGTATGTATCTATTGTCATTTTATCCTTTGAACTATGTTCCTCTGTTCTTTTTTTCCCTTCTTAAAGAAGATCCTTTAACATTTCTTGTAATACCAGTTTCGAGATAACAAACTCCTTTTGCTCTTTCTTGTATGGAAAACTCTTTACTTCTCTTTCAATTTTAAATGATAGCTTTGGTGCTTAAAGTAGTCATGGTTGTAAATCCTTGCTTTTTATCACCTTGAATATTCCATGCCAATCCCTTCTGGTCTGAAATGTTTCTGTTGAGAAATCAACTGACAGTCTAATGAAAGCTCCTTTATAAATGTCTTTCTCTTGCTTTTAGAATTTTCTAATTGTCTTTAACCTTACCCTTTCAATTATGATGTGTCTTGGTGTGACCACTTCGGTTTCACCTTGATTGGGACTCTATGAACTCTTGAACTTGTGTGTTAATTTCCTTCACCATGTCAGAGAAATTTTCAGTCATTATTTCTTCAAACACATTCTTGATCCCTTGTTCTCTCTCTCTCTCTTTCTTCTGTTTCAGGTACACTGATGATGCAGATGTTGGTATACTTCATGTTTTCCCAAAGCTCCCTTAAACTATCCTCATTTATTTAATTCTTTTTTAATATTTTGCTGCTGTACTTCAGTGTATTCTGTTACCTTGCCTTCCAAATTGCTGATTCAATCCTGTTTCATCCAAACTATCCAAACTACTATTTATTCCTTCTAGTGCATTCTTTTTAAAAATATAGTTTATTGATTATGCTATTACAGTTGTCCCATTTCCCTCCTTCATTCCCCTCTACCCTGCACACCCACAATCCCCACTTTAGTTCATGTTCATGTGTTGCGAGTTCTTTAGCTTCTACATTTCCCATACTATTGTTGCCCTCCCCTGTCTATTTTCTACCTACCTACTTATTCTCTGTACCTTTCCCCCCTCTCTCCTCCTCCCACTCCCCTTTTGCTAACCTTCCATGTGATCTCCATTTCTGTGGTTCTATTCCTGTACTAGTTGTTTGCTTAGTTTGCTTTTGTTTTAGGTGTGGTTGTTAATAACTGTGAGTTTGCTGTCTTTTTATTGTTCATATGTTTCACCTTCTAGTGAATTCTTTATTTCAGATATTATAGTCTTCACTTCCGACTGGTTCTTTTTCATTGGGTTTCTATGTACTTTTTTCATGCTCCTGTAGTTCTCATTAAATTCCTTGTCATTCTCACTAGTTCCTTGATCACCCCTTTATAAGCATTCCTTTCAACTGGTCATTGCTTGCCTTCATTTCATTTAGCTCTATTTCTGGAGATGTCTCCTATTCTTTTATTTTGAGTATATTTCTTTGTCTTCTCATTTTGGCTGCTTCTGTGTGTTTATGTCTATCTAATGGGTGTCTTGTGGGACCCAGTAGTGCAGTTCCCTTTGTCATCTGTGGTGGGTTCTCCAGGAATGTCTTTTGTGTGGGTTATGTGATCCTCCCTTGTATAGTTGAGTCTGGATTGCTATTGGCCCTTTTGTATGGGGAGCCAACCCTAAGTTTGGCTGACTGTGAGGATCAACCTTGACCACCACACAAAAGTTGCTATGCAGATGCTGACCACATAGAGTGGAATTCACCTCAGGGGGCCTAGAGCCTGCTGAGGTCTCCCTTTGGAGAGCTTTTAGCTCTTTCTTTGATGTTGTCTGAAGCTGACCACTGGGTTGGTTCTGAGACTTCTTGGGAGGGTCTCTGGTTCAGGTCAATGTCAGATGTTGCCTGAGACTGGCCCTGGGAAATCTGTGTGGAATTACAAAGTGATCCACAGTTTATAGCCACCTCTGCTGTGCCTGGGTGTGCCCAGGAAAGATTTATCACTGTGGATTTTACTGGCACTGAGTCCAGGAGAACATCAGCAAAAGTTCCAAGGAACCATGAGATCTGCCCACACCTGCCTACACCTGACAGCTTCCAGTTAGGCTCAGTTAGTAAAAGAGCCTTTGGCATTACTCAAGTTGCATGTCTTCAGTGAGTCACCAGCTAGGGGTGAGTGGTGTTCACCAGATTGATACAGGTTCAAACTCCATGCCAGATCCAGGTCTCAGGCCAATCAGTAAACATCCCAGGATATACACCAAGTCTAGCTGTCACCATTGGGTGCTCACATATCTTTGTGGTTGGGTGGGTCTCAGGGAATCATTTGGGTGAGGGCAGTAGAATTTATCAGGCCTAAGCAGACCAAAATTTCGCCCTGTGAAGGAGGACTCTGCACCACTCAGGTATGCATGGGACAAATTTTCTTTGTCCTACAGTCACACAGGACACCCTGTCTTAGATTCTGCCAAGAGCCTGATTTCAGCAGGGTGGGGTCACTGGGAGTAAGGAGCTAAGAGATGGGGCTGTGCTGGTCAGGCTTGGTGGAAGGTGGGGAAGGTGACCTCTGCCCCAGATTCTGCCCAGACTTAATAGGGTTGAGCTACCAAGAATCAAGAAGGTGGAGCCACTTGGATCCAAGAGAGTGGGGCTAGGGAATATGCTGTGAGAGGAAGGTACTAGCCAGGTTCACAAAAAAGTAGTGGGAATGACTCCCACCCCAAAGCCACACAACTAAGTCACTGACACCCTTTGAGTCTGCCCAGACCTCTACATACTGGCCCAGGTAGCTGACACCTTAGCAGGGTACAGGCCCCAAAGGAAGCACAACAGACATTCCAGAGGGTGAGTCTATTGCTTTTTCTCAGGCCGATGCTGTTTGGAAGGGCATAATTCACCCAAGATGGCATCTACAGTGTGGAGCAGGAACTCAGCACAGAGGTCCCAGTGGCTGTCCCCTCGGCTCTCTCCCCAGAGCCACAAACCCCAGTATCTCCTTGCACAACTCTTTTCTGCCCCACCCTCCCTCCTTAGGAGACAGGATAAATGATGGGCACTGATTTTCATAGCCAGATGCTACATGTGTGCCTCTTCCTGACTATGATGCTCTAGGCTGGGGAGCCCAGCATGGGGTTGAAACACTCTTCAGGCAAATGATATATCCGTCTGGAACATCCGCTGCCTTCCCTTGGAGCAAGTCTAAAACTTTATATGTCTCTGACCTTCCTATCAGTCCCAACATGGCTTCTTTGTAAATCCTTGATTATAAGACTTCTTTCCAGCCCTGGCTGGTGTAGCTCAGTGGATTGAGTGTGGGCCTTCGAACCAAACGATCGCAGTTTGATTCCCAGTCAGGGCACATGCCTGGGTTGCAGACCAGTTCCCAGCAGGGGACTCACAAGAAGCAACCATACATTGATATTTCTCTCCTTCTCTCCTTCCCTTCCCCTCTAAAGATAAATAAAATATTTTTTTTAAAAAAGACTTCTTTCCAGTTAGCCTTCAGTTGATTATACAGGTTCATTGTTCTACATTTTAGTTGTAATTTCAGTTTGGTCTTAGGAGAAAGTGAATGTAACATCCACCTATTCCACCACCATCTTGTCAATACTTTCTTAGCTTTTCTTGTTTTTTTTTTTATCTTCTAGGTAAATTTTAATATGATTTTATTAAGCTCCAGAAAATGTATTGAGATCTTGAAAAGAATTATATCAAATTCATAAATAATTTGCAAAAACCTGGCATCTTTCCACTTACATAGTGATCCATGCGACACTTAATAATAATGATCAGGGACACTCTGCTGTTGTTCATGCTTACTCTTAGTGTATTTAAATCTCTAATCCTTACAAAATATTAACATGAACAACCCATCCATTTGATGGTTGCTTAGCCAAAGAAAAAGGAAAAAAATCACACTATGTCAAAATAACACACATTTAATTTTATAGCACTACATCGAACACCATACTGGATATGCAATGGTGTCAAAGATCTAATACCATTTACTGGCTGGAAGAAGCCATACTTACACAGAATTCAATGAAAGCAAGAACTTTCTACCTGGCATTCTTTTAATAAAAGAGTGATTGTTTATGAGCACTTCATTTTCAATTCCAAAAAAGTGGTCAACTTCTCTAATACCAGAATAGAAAGTATTTAAAGTCCTGGATACAATGGTGTTTCAACTCTGAGAAGTTACAAAGAAAAATAATATATCAAACCAGTGAGATTAATCACAGGCAGATAAGAATAACATTTGCCTGTTCTGCATTTATAGGCTCATGATTTTGAACATATGCAAAATGAGAAAGTATAGCATATTGACTGTGAGTACCCTGGTAGCGGTGATCCTCTCTTTACCACAAATTCATACCTAGAGCATAGCCTTATAGAGTTGGAACCTGGAGGAAGAAAATTTTTCAGGACATCTTTACCATAATTTTTATATCCTAACTAGTATTTTCTGCATATCAGTACTGTAGGCTATGGCTTACCTTTTTATTAGCATACTTATTCTACCAGATAAGAATATATTTAAAGTCAGGATTCTTGTCTTATATTTTTGCTACTAGCATTTGACACTTATCAATCTTGAAAACACTGAAGTAATGAGAACAATGATATTGTTCCTAGGAATGAAAGTAATAGGTAAATGTATGCATGTGTGTGTGATATATATATTTTTTATAAGAAGGTGGGGATATATATATATATATATATATATATATATATATATATCATTATATCCAAATAGAAAGATGCATATGAATAGTGTGGGTTCATGCTTGAAAAATATGAAAACAGTTGGTTAGGAATTAGCAAAGTTACTGACATTTTCAAAGGCCAGTACTAGAGAAAAAGCACATTATTTTTGACTGAGTTGCAGGGTGAGCCCTTAACAATAATGTCTGTGAACATACACAACTCTAGAAGTCAGGAGTTTTTTAAAACTAGTTAGGAAGCAGTAATTGACCTTTCCCTGTCTTCCTTAGAGTGCGTCTTTATTAATGTGCCATTCAAGAACTGCGAACTGTGCAGAGACACGAAAACAGGGCTCTCCCAAAGAGTTAGAAAAGTATGTAAATCATGGATGGATCTAGCCTCTGGCAGACTTGCTCACACCTCATTCCTCGGATAGCTCTTCTTTTTTCAACTCTAGAAAGCAAAGCAAAAAAAAAATCTCTACATAAATTTGTATTTTTTGACCTACAATTTAAAAAATGCCACTGTTCAGAGAAACAAAAAAAAATGTTAACATTAAAATGACTGGAGAAGGGGCCCAGAAGATGGCAGGAATGATAATATGGCCTGTGAGAAATGTGTGCAATGCATCAGCGCAAGGTGCAACATCATGTGTACATTCTCTAATACATCTTCACTGATGAACCCAAAGTCTGAGTTTAGAACCGTGTTTGATTTGGGAAGTAAAGGAGCAGTGAAAACAAAAAGTCTAAAGGAGGCCTATTTTACAATCTAATGCCTGCTGATAAAAGAGCCTTTGACATGATTAGGTGTTTAACTGGCCATGGAAAAGCTCTTCACTAAACAAAAGATGCAACAGGCACTAAGTAGCTGTGCTCTCCTACACAGTTTAGAAGCATCATTGTGTTTTCACAATGCTTATCAAGTTCCGTTATAAAATATGGGGAAATTTTTCTTTCATATTACTCACCAACAAACAGGAGAGATATCATCACTGATTAAGGTCAGGTACTACGAGTGATACTGGGACAGAGAGTGAATGTCAGAAGATGGTATAAGGAATTTTGAAAAGAAGACATAACCAATATCTTTGTGAATAAATCACTCTACACATCTTTTGTAACTGCTCGGTTCTCTTCCAGAGTATTATAGAAGGTTTTTTGTTAAAAAAGAAGCAAAAGCACTAACACTTTATTTAAGAAACTCATCCTATGTCTCAAATAAGCTCAAGAGAATGGATTGTAAGTTGGGGAAAATGTGATATTGTATAGAAAAACAGTAATAGAGAGCATGAATGTGTGAAGAAAGAATTATATCTTTTTCAGGCCATAGTCTCATTTGTTTTCCATTAAGAAGAGAGGACATACACTCAAAAATTCACAGAAAAATGTACTAAATTCCTATCTCATGCCATATGTAAAAAATCATTCCAGAAGGATTGTAGGGGTAAATATGAAAATAAAAACAATAAAGCTCCTACATGATAATGCAAGTGTATAACTTCTAGATGATTTAGAGGTTTAGTTATTTTCTAAACATAGAACAAAAGGCTCTAACCAAAAAAATAATAAATTGGGCTACATTAAAATTAAGAAACTTCTTTTTATTAGATGATATTAAGAAAAAAGTTAAGACAAGAATGAGGAGATAATATTTGCAACATATGTAATCAACAAAGAGCTATTACAGAGAATGAATAAAGTAATTCAAGATTTAAAAAAGGCCAGAACGCAATAGAAAAGATGAGCAAGAGAGTGTATATAAGAGTTTTATGAAAGAGGATATCCAAATGTCCAGCAAACACAGGAAAAGGGCTCAACCACATTAGCAGTTATATACCAAGGACTGGCAAGCTGAGGAGCAACAAATAGTGGCACACTACTGGCAGAAATAGGAACCTATTTTGAAAATCTGCTTGTCATCATCTATCTACACAGGTTAAAGGTATCACACCTACCCACCTAGCAACTTAACCCCTACACATGTTAAAAAAATTTATAGCAACATGATTTGTAATGGCTGAAAAGTGGGGGAAAAAAACAAATGCCCATAGACTGTAGAATAAATAAAATGATACATTCCTATAGTGAAACACACTACAGCTTTCAAAATGAACAAATTACACCCACATGCAATGACAACAATGAATCTTACAAATATAATTTAGCAAAAGAAACCAAGCACAAAAGAATATATTATATATGACTTCATTTACACAAAGCTAAAGAAAAATAAAAGTAAGCACAACCAATTTATGGTGATAGAAGTCACAACAGTAGTTATCTCTGGGGAGGAGGAAAAGCTAAGGGACCAGGACAGGGAATGAATGAGTGGGACACCTGCGGTGCTCACAGCGTTCTTCCTGAAGAGAGATAGTTTCACTAGTGAGTTCATTTTGAGATACTTCAGCTGCACATAATTTTTGTACTTTTCTGTGTTTGTTATACTTTAAGAGGATTTCTCTTTTTCTTTAGTGGTCAGAAGCAGTCTTTTTTTGGTCAGAAACAAAGTATGAATATACTCTATTCCTATTAAATATCAAATATGTATCATAAATCTAATCTTTTTTTAAATTTATTTATGTATTATTTTAATTGTTGTTCAAGTATAGTTTTCTACCTTTTATTCCCATCCCAGCCTACTCCCCCAGCCATAACCACGTCCCTTCAGTTTCCGCTTCCCCCTAGTTTTTGTCCCTGTGTCCTTTATACTTGTTCCTGTAAACCCTTCCCCTTCTCCCCTGAAATTCCCTCCCTTCTCCCTCTGGTCATGGTCAGCCTGTTCTCTATTTCAGTACCTTTGGTTATATTTTGCTTGCTTGTTTGTTTTGTTGATTAGGTTCCTGTTAAAGGTGAGATCATATGGTATTTGTCTTTCACCGCCTGGCTTATTTCATTCAGCATAATGCTTTCCAGTTCTACCCATGCTGTTGCAAAGGTTAGGAGCTTCTTCTTTCTTTCTGCTGCATAGAATTCCATTGTGTAAATGTACCACAGTTTTTGTATCCATTCATTTATTGATGGGCACCTAGGTTGCTTCCAACACTTGGCTATTGTAAATTGTGCTGCTATGAACATTGGGGTGCATAGGTTCTTCTGGATTGGTGTTTCAGTGTTCTTAGGATATAATCCCAGCAGTGGAACTGCTGGGTCAAAAGGCAGATCCATTTTTAGTTCTCTGAGAAAATTCCATACTGTTTTGCATAGACTGGTTGTACCATTCTGCAATCCCACCAACAGTGAACTAGGGTTCCCTTTTCTCCGCAACCTCTCCAACACTTGTTTTTTGTTGATTGTTTTATGATAGCATTCTGACTGGTGTGAAGTGCCAGTATCTCGCTGTGGTTTTAATTTGCATCTCTGATAGCTATTGATACTGAGCATCTTTTCCTGTGTCTCTGGATCCTCTGTATGTCCTCCTTGGAGAAGTGTCTGTTCAAGTCCTTTGCCCATTTTTAGTTGGGTTGCCTGTATTCTTAGACTGGAGTCATGTAAGTTCTTTATACATTTTGGAGATTAAACCCTTGTCTGAGGTATCACTGGCAACTAAGCTTTCCCATGTGGTTGGTTCTCTTTTTATTTTAATACTGTTTTCTTTAGCCGTGCAGAAGCTTGTTATTTTGATGAGATCCCATTTGTTTATTCCTTCCTTTATATCTTTTGCTCTGCAGGACATCTCAGTGAAAATGTTGCTGCGTGAAATATCTGAGATTTTCCTGCCAATGTTCTCTAGGAGTTTAATGGTGCCATGGCTTATATTTAAGTCTTTTATCCACCTTGAATTTATTTTTGCGTATGGTGTAAGTTGGTGCTCCAGTTTCTTTTTCTTTCTTTTCTTTTTTTTTTTTTTTTTTTTTTTGCTTGTTGTCGTCCAGTTCTCACAACACCATTTGTTGAGGAGGCTATTTTACTCCATTTTATGTTGCTGCCCCCTTTGTTGAATATTAATTTACTGTAGAGAGTTGAGTTTATTTCTGGGCTCTCTGTTCTGTTCCATTGGTCTGTATGCCTGTTTTTATGGCAGTACCAGGCTGTTTTGTTACAGTGACCTTGTAATACAGTTTGGTATCAGGTATTCTGATCCCTCCTACTTTGCTCTAATTTCTCAAAATTGCAGCAGCTATTCGGGGTCCTTTATGGTTCCATATAAATTTTTGAAGTGTTTGTTCTATGTCTGTGAAATATGCCATTGGTACTTTAATAGGTATTGCATTGAATCTGTACATTGCTTTGGGTAGTATGGACATTTTGATGATGTTAATTCTTCCAGTCCATGAAGACGGTATATGTTTCCATTTGTTTGTGTCTTCCTTGATTTCTTTCTTTAGTGTTGTGTAGTTTTCTGTATACAGGTCTTTTACCTCCTTGGTTGGGTTTATTCCCAGATATTTTATTTTTGTTTTTGCTATATCGAATGGGATTTTTTTCTTGATTTCTGCTTCTGCTGTTTCATTGTTGGTATACACAAATGCCTTTGATTTCTGGATATTGACTTTGTATCCCTCTGTTTTGCCAAATTCATTTATTAGGTCAAACTGTTTTTTAGTGGAGTCCATAGGATTTCTCGTGTACACTATCATGTCATCTGCAAACAGTGACAGTTTTGTTTCCTCCTTTCTGATTTGGGTGCCTTTTATTTCCTTTTCTTGTCTAATCATTGTGGCCAAAACTTCCAATACTGTGTTGAATAGAAGTGGTGAAAGTGGACAACTTTGTCTTGTTCCTGATCTTAGTGGGAAAGCTTCTAGTTTTTGCCCATTGAGAATGATGTTGGCTGTAGGTCTCTCCTATATGGCCTTTATTATGTTGAGGAATGCTCCCTTTATTCCCATTTTCCTAAGTGTTTTTATTCTAAATGGGTGCTGTACTGTTGGTAGCCACCCTGTCTGGTTTCAGGAGCTGTAACTCCCCATGGCTAAGGCTGAGTGAGAGACCTTGGGACCATAAGCCACTAAGGAGACAAAGCTTATCTCCCTGGTAGAAGTGCCACCTCTGCTCCTTTTTTCAAAACTGGTCCCAGGGAAGGACTTTCTTCCTTTTTTCATAACTGATCCCAGGAAGGACTTCCTTTCTCATGTGGAGGCCCCAGGGAAGGACTGGGGGCCTCCATGTGAGAAAGGAGAAAGGGGGTGATGGACCCTCACCCTCAGCTTTGATGAAGCCTGAGTCCTCATTTCTCCTAATTCCTTGGCTATCTGCCTCCTCTGCCTGGCTTAAGCCTGAAACAATGACAGAGTGCAGTGCACCACTGTGCAGGGAAGGGTGGGTTTCCTGGATGATCAGGCCTGAGAAAGGATATGTAAAATCCTGTGAAACTAGATATGCTAAGAATGCTCTTAGTTCAATGGTAAAGGCCCAAGCAGAAAATGAATTTGTTTCCCAAAGTTTGTAGCCTTTTGCCTGGCACACTCTGACTCAAAAGAAGCCCTAATAGTTCTTTGTATGCTATCTACTGTTTTTTTCCTTACTGCCTAACAATGATTAATGAGCTGTACTTATATTTCTGTACAAATTAAACCTAATAAAAGCCCGTCTAAGCAAAGGTCAGCACGCTCTTCCCTTGCCAGAGTAGCCAAGCCACTCTGAGATGCTCCACCCTTGAAGGAGTAGCCATGCTGTCCCTTTTCCTCCACAAGACTCCATAGTCCCTGTGAACTTCTCTCATATCTCATCCAGGATGCCACAGGCACTGAAGGCTGGTACACGCATCACTGTACCTCATCAAAAGGTTTTCCCTCATCTATTGATATGATCATGTCATTTTGGTTTTGCTTTTGTTTATGTAATGTATTATATTTACTGATTTGCGAATATTGAACCATCCTCCCACCCCTGGGATGAATTCCACTTGGTCATGGTGTGTGATCTTTTTAATGTATTGTTGGATGCAGTTTGCCAATATTTTGTTGAGGATTTTAGCATCTATGTTCATCAGCAATATTGGCCTGAAGTTTTCTTTCTTTGTTGTGTCTTTGTCTGGTTTTGGGATTAGGATGATGCTGCCTTCATAAAAAGAGTTTGGGGGTCTTCCATCATTTTGGATGTTTTGGAATAGTCTGTGAAAGATAGGGGTTAGCTCTTCCTTAAAAGCTTTGTAGGATTCTTCCATGAAACCATCTGGTCTAGGGCTTTTGTGTGTCGGGAGTTTTTTGATTACTTCTTCCATTTCATCTGTTGTTATTGGTCTGTTCAGGATTTCTGCTTCATCTTCATTCAGTTTTGGAAGATGATGTTTATCTAGAAATTCGTCCATTTTAACTAGATTTTCAAATGTCTTGGCATACAGTTCTTCATAGTAATTTCTTACAATCTTTTCTATTTATGTGATGTCAGATGTAATCTCTCCTCTTTCATTTCTGATTGTGTTTATTTAGGTTCTCTCTCTTTTTTTCTTGATGAGCCTACTTAAAAGCTTGTGGATTTTGTTTATCTTTTCAAAGAACCAGCTCCTGAATTCACTGATCCTTAGAATTGTGCTTTTAGTCTCTATGTCATTTAGTTGTGTTCTGATCTCGGCTTTTTCCTTCCTTCTACTTGCTCTGGGCTGCATTTGTTGTTGTTCTTTGAGTTCTTGTGGGCATAGAGTTAGGTTGTTTGTTTGAAATGTTTCTATCTTTCTTAGGTAGGACTGTATTACTATGAACTTCCCTCTCAGGACTGCCTTTGCTGTTTCCCATAAATTTTGGATTGTTGTGAATTCATTTTCATTTGTTTCCAGAAACATTTTGATTTCTTCTGTAATTTCATTCTTGACTGATTCATTGTTTAATAGCATGCTTTTCAATCTCTATGATTTTGAGTGTTTGGGGTTTTTTTTCCCTTGTGGTTGGTTTCTAGCTTCATTCCCTTGTGATCCAAGAAAATGCTTTGTATGATTTCATTTTCTTGAATTTGTTCAGGTTTGTTTTGTGTCCTATCATGTGGTCTATCTTTGAAAATGTTCCATATGCATTTGAGAAAAATGAGTATTTTGCTTCTTTGGGATGAAGGGCTCTCTCTATATATATAAGTTAAGACCATTTCATCTAGGGCATTGTTCAATGGTACAATATCTTTGTTGATATTTTGCTTCGAAGATCTGTCTATTTTTGACAGTGGGGTGTTAAAATTCCCTACTATAATTGTGTTGCTGTCAATATCTTTGCTGAAGTCCTCTAAGATTTTCTTTATGTATTTGTGTGCTCCTATGTTGGGTGCATATATATTTACAATGTTTATGTGTTTTTGCTGGATTCTTCCCTTGAGTATTATGAAGTGACCTTTTGGGTCTCTCTTTATGACCCTTTCCTTGAAGTCTATTTTGTCTAATATGAGTATTGCTACCCCGACTTTTTTTCCTGACCATTTGCTTGGAAAATTTGTTTTTACCCCACTTTCAGTCTGGGTAGGTCTTTTGTCCTGAGATGGGTCTCGTGTAGGCAGCATATGTGTGGAACATGGTTTCTTATTCATTCAGCTATTCTATTTCTTTTGATTAGAGCATTTAATCCATTTATGTTTAAGGTTATTATTCATAGCTACTTATTCATGCCATTTTCATACCTGTGTTCCTCTCTCTCTCTTTCCCTTCCTCTCCTTAAACTGTCTCTTTAGCATCTCTTGCAGAGCTGTTTTGGTGGAGGTGTATTCTTTTGTCTGGAAACCTCCTTATTTGGCCTTCTATCTTGATTGTGAGCCTTGCTTAGTAAAGTAGCCTTCATTGCAGGCCTCTGGTTCTTCTTACTTGGGATATTTCTTGCCATTCTCTTCTTGGTTGGAGCATTTCCATTGAGAAGTCAGCAGTGAACCTTATTGGGGCTCCCTTGTATGTTACTTCCTTTTTCTTTCTTGCTGCCTTTAAGAGTCTCTCTTTGTCTTGGAATTTTGCCATTTCAATGATGCTGCATCTTGAACTGAGCCTCTTGGGGTTCTTCTTGATTGAGACTCTCTGTGATTCCGGGATTTGTGTGACTTTTTCTCTCATCAAATTAGGGAAGTTTTCCATTATTACTTTTTTCAAATAGGTTTTCTATCTCTTGCTCTTCTTCTTCTCCTTCTGGTATCCCTATTATATGGATATTATTACATTTCATATAGTCCTGCATTTCTCCTCATCCCTCTTTATTCTTTCTGAGCCTCTTTTCCTTTTCTTGCTCTTTCTGGGTGTTTTTTTTTTCTGCTTTATCTTCCAGCTCACTGGTCCAATCTTCTGCTTCATCGATCCTGCTTTTGATTCCTTCTACTGTGTTCTTTAGTTCAGAAATTGTACTCTTCATTTCCTTTTGCCCCTTGTTGATAGTTTATTTCCTTTTTCGTGTTGATATAGTTTTCTGTAAGTTCATTGTAGTTTCCCTGTAGTTTCCCTGTAGTTTCCGGTAATTCTCTGTGAGCTCATTGAGTCTCCTGATAACCACTGTTTTGAACTCAGTATCTGATAGTTGAGTTGCCTCTATTTTATGTAGCATTCTTTCTGAGGCTTCCTCCTTTCCTTTCATTGGGGGATTGTTTCTTTGTCTTCCCATTATTTGTGACACTATTTGTGTTAGCCTCAGCTTCTTAAATTGATCTCTTCTGGCTCCCTGGGTTTATAGTGTGAACTTCTGTGGTAGAAGATTTGTGAGATTCAGTGGTACAATATGCTTGATTTCCTGGTCTTGGGATGTTGTCTAAGTTGGCTCTGCCTTTGTCTTTGGGTTTTGATTGTTTTGGGGTCTTTCTTCGGTGGGTCCTTCCCACCAGTTGATTAACTGAGGATCACTCTGTCTACCCCCTCTTGTATTTTGTTGTGCTGGTGAGGACAGGTTGTGTTTAAGCTCATTCTTCCGTGTTTCCAAGGTTTTGAAGATTCTCTCTTGCTTTTGTTCTGTTGTTTGTTCTTGGTAACTTCTCCACTATTTAGTTGTATTTCCAGATAGATCCTGGATTGAGGTTAGTGTGGCTTCTATTCCCTCCTTCACCGTGTTGTATTGTTATCTGTTTGTGGTTCCTTTGTTGTTGGGTTTCCTCTTCCAGTGGGTATGCTGGTGTTCACAGCTTTCACCTACTTGTCTCAGCTGTTGGGATGCCCCATTTTTTGTCCAACTCTGGTCTTTTCACAATTACAGGGTTTTTTTTGGCCTCATGTCTGGTTTTCAATGTCCGCTACAATTTCTGGTCTCTTATCTTCATATACGCTGAGGTACTGTTGGCTGTTTGCTCTGTTCCTCCATAGATCATCTAGGCTTTTCTTCCATTTGTGGGGGAAGTAGATTACTCTCCCCTCTACCTTGCTGCCAACTTCTTCCTTCAGACATTTCTTTACTGATAAATGTAATCTTTAAAAAATTACATATCTGCAGGGTTTTTAAAAATTTGAGGTCAACCCATTTTAAAGATAAATAAATTAAGAGATTGGTTCACTTGTCTTAAAGGTAAAGATCAGTAAGTCTCAGGACTGGGGTATGAGCACCATGCCCTACAGGTCCATGCCCAGTACTATTTCTATCTTTACACAAGTGCTTTGAAATTTGAAGTGCAAGGTTTTGCTGCACATCCTCAATCCACCAAGAAAATATGTTTAATAAGATAGATATACTGTTCTCCATTGTGCTGCCAAGAAATTGCGTGTGCTAGACAGCACCTGTTGGTGAAAATGCCCCTTCTGAAAAGCCACATGACATCCACCATCCCTATAGCCATCTACCAAGGGCATGCATTTGCAAAGGCTTTAAATAACATGACCCTCTGGCATGGCTCCTGCTATATTTTAGTGGTTAAAGGCAAGGGTTTTAAAGTAAGTCAGAGCTGACTTTGAGTCCTAGCTCTGTCAGTATTTAACTTCTCTGAGTCTTTGTTTCCCAAGAAGATTTCCTATAACCTGAGTTCCTGACATCAAGTCAAGTGGCAGGTAAATAATATTGTTGGTGCTGTTTTGGTTTTTGTTATTGTTTCAATGCCAGGTAAGTATTTGACTCAAAGATGCATGAAGACCAACAGCTACTGAGGTGGGCCTGGCATGAGGAGCCAAGCAATGGAGGTGCTCACTCCTTCATAGTGACAGGTTGGTCCCACAACATGCTGTTTGTGAATACAAGATGTGTAGAGAGTTGGAATTCAGTGAGACAGAAGTTGAAAATTCTTATTAAAGAAAATGAGTCCATAAAGTAGTAGGAACTAAGTAGGCAGAGTCTGTGAAGTACAAAAAAGAGCAGAGAAAACTTTGTGGGCAGCACCAAACAAAGAAACTGAGAGATGATTAAAATAACAAGCATGACAAGGCACGAAAGTGTTCTGAGGGAATAAAGCCCAGCTTCCCTCGGAGGCCTCCTTTGTAGCTACTGCAGTAATCTCAGCCCTCTGTCCATTACATGAGCTAAGTACATCTCTGCACCCAAAAGCTCTCAACATTTGAAAGACCAATTAGGAGAGAAACTGCCTGTCGTAAAGCCGAGTAAACCAGAATTAGATTAAGCAGAAAGATAAATATCCACGTTAACACAAAAAAAGAGCTAATTTTAGTGCTATAATCTTCTTAAACTTGTCAATCAGAAACTGATTTTTCAGTGAAAAGTTATTTCTAAATCTGAAGAATTATTTGTAGGATTGCCCTAGCTATTCACACACAGTAAATTCCTGAAATTGGTCCACATAGCCACCAATTGAGACATTGATGGTCAGCATCCAAATGGAAAACCCAACCACAAGCAGAAAAAATAGTCTTCAAAGCCTACCCAGCCCTGGCTGGATGACTCAGTTGGCTGAAGCACCATCCTGTAAAACAAAAATGTGGGTGTTTCATTTCCAATCAGGGCATATACCTAGGTTGCCGGTTACATTGTGTTCACAACATATATGGGAAGAAACAGATAGATGTGTCTCTCTCACATTGTTGTTTTCCTTTCTCTCTCTCTCTTTCTCTCTCCCCCTTCCCATCCTTTTTCTTTAAAATCAATTGAAAAAAATATTCTCAGGTGAGGATTTTAAAAGTCTACCCAAAGATAAGCTAATCTTAAAAGTGACAGTAAGTATCCCACATACTAAAGAATTTGTCTTGAAGTACAATAAAACTACCATATTAATTATTTATGTTTTTTACATAATAAAAACTCATGAAAAAATAGAGAGTTCTTTTCTGTGACTCCTCAGAGGTGTTCAGCAGCTTCAAGACAAACCTGATCATCTCTTTCACAGCCAGTGGCTGCCAGAAACACATTAAAGTGAGTGATACATACAAACTTTAATGATAAACATCTAGCCAGAGAAGTTGCTGCTGATGCTCTAGGGGAGGAAAGAGAGTTATGTGGTTTGACTCAGTGGTGGGAACAACAAACAAGGTTTCCGAATGAAGTAGGGTATCTTAGCCCATGGCTCTGTCCACCTGCTGCTGAGCAAGGGGCATTCCTATTATACAGCAAGAAGGACTGCAAATCTGTTCAACATTGCACTGTGGATACCAATCTTAGTGCTCCCAGCTTGGTCATTGCCAAAAAAAATGGAGAAAATATTCCTGGTCTCACTGATACTACTTTGACTCGTGACCTGGGGCCCAAAAGCACTAGCAGAATCTGTAAACTTTGCAATCTCACTAAAGTAGATGATGTCCACCAATAAGTTTTGACAAATCGTAAACAAAAAAGATAAAAAATCTAGGACCAAAGCACCCAAGATTCAGCATCTTGTTACTCTACTCCACAGGTCCTACAACAAAAACGTTGGCTTCTTGCTCTGATGAAATAATATACAGAAACTAAGACAGATAAGGAAGATATTGCAGAATATGCTAAATTTTTGGCTAAAAGGATGAAGGAGGGCCAAAAAACCCCACCAGAAACAGATTGCCAAGAGACATAGGCTGCTCTCTCAGAGAGCTTCTACCTCTGAGTCCAGCCAAAAATGAGATTTTCTAAGAGTAACAAAAAAACAAGGAAGGAAGGAACTGTTTCATACCTAGTTTAAAAATAATCAGAAAATCTAAATGTCATTGCTATCAGATAATATAATGCTTGATTCTTAGCAGCTGAAGTTTTGAATGTTACATACATATTTCCTCAGGCTATATTTTAAACAATACTTAAACTATGTGAGTTCCTTTGGCTTTCATCCTCACCATGAAGATAATGAAAATACTGCTGGATATTCAGAAAAAGTTGAACCACAGGTTATTTGAATAACTGGAAGTTAATATATTATGTGGTTATTTTGAAATGAATCTTATACGTTCTTTCTAGATGTTTTCTTAGAAGCAGATTATTACTACAGGCAAACTTTTGAGGGTTGCATAAAATTATATCTGTTACAATTCAGAAAAATATCAGTAGGTTGTGAACAAGGACCATATTCACTTTGCTGCATTTAAAATAATGTCACAGTGCCTATAACATGTAAACAGTAGACAGGCTTTGTTCTGTTGGATTTAGATTAACCTTTACAAGCTATGCAGAATTAGATTATGAAAATAAATTGAAAATGGCATCGCCTTAGATTTACTTTGTACTCTGCATTTTCTCAAGCTTTTATGTGACTGTCAAATATTAGTTCAGGGCTCCATTTTTATTTGTAGTATTTTATCTTTTTCTCTTTCTTTTTTCTGAAAAGTTAAGCACCAGTCTTCAGAGGAAATGTGTGACTATTACATACAGAAAACAACTTTTTCCTGAATGGTTAATGTTCACATATGAACACAGATACCAAATGGAAGAAAGGGAAAAAAGAATTCAAGTTGCTCAGTGATAAGGGTTTTTCCATCTGCTGGTTCAATACTAACTTGGTTTGCATTCACTTAGAGCCAATACAATTAAAACTCTATTTGAAGTGAAATGTTTCAGAAAACTAAAACTAGAAACCTAAGAAACACTTCTATGGATTACATCCATCCCTCAAATAGTAAAGTTTTTATTTTTACACAAATGTGAGTGCATGATGACACAAAGATATTAAATATATTTTGAAAAAAATCTAAAATCATGTTCATTTAAGTAATTCTAATGAAGATTATATGCGGATATTTACTAGAATTTAGAGTTCTGATGAAGTAAAATGTATCTACATAACATACTGGGATGATCGTTACAAAGGGTAAGATGGGGAACGACTGGTGAGGGAACAATTTGGCAGCAGCTGACAAGGACACAGTTTGAATGGCTAATCCACTGACACCAAAGAACAGGTGATGGAGAGAAATAGCTTAGCAGTCACTAGCAACAGCACCTTAAAGAATAGCAGAGGTCTTGCACACTAAAGTAAGTGTAAAGAAGAAAGGAGTACCCAGAGACAATGAGAATTCATGAGCATAAACTTCAAGTAAATTCATGTATATGATGCCAGATGGGTACTAGACTTATTGTAGACTTAACTTGTAAACTACATAAATGTATAATCACTACACTTTACATCTGAAACTATTCTAAAATCACATTTAATGTCAACTATAATTAAAATATAAAAATAAAATAAAATTAGGAACAATAAGAATCATGAACAATAATAGAGTTCTAGGATCCCTCTTAGCCATCCTTTGATAAAAAGAGGTCCTACTCAAATATAATATGCATAATAGTAATAAGTAGTTTTCCAGGGTAATCTTCCCTCTTGTCCTGAAAGCACTGCTAAAATGGGCATCTCTTGGTGTATAACAGCTACCTCACACTTCGCATATGATAGATAATCTACAAGTATTGGATAATCTTAACGGAATTGATCCAAAAATTCCACCTTCTAAACTAATATTGCTTTGTTATTGTACATTCCTTTCAATCAGAGTAAACTTGGTCAAAAAAAAAGTTTGTTTCTTTATCTTTTTTCCTTGACAGCTTAATAATGTCAAATGTAAATTTACTCTTTAATAAATCATGGCAAGTATAATTGGTGAAGAAGACTACTTCCTCCTAGTCTGAAGCATGACTAAATATGCTTCCTTCTTTGCTACTTTACCAATAGGACAGTGGCCTCCAAAGAGAAGGGCATACAGCCTGGAGGTGGCAAGGTGGTACACTGAAGCCCAGGAAGAAAATATTAGAACCTCTATTTCGACTTATTTTTCACCTCATTCCTTAAAACATATGAATTGTGTGCATATTTATAATAGATGATGTTCTAACCCATTAATAAATGCATATAATTTATAAATAAGTAAGTATATTTAATGTGTAAAGAACTAAGGGCACAATTCAAAAACTTTGGAAACCACTGCTAGAATACTGAATTCTTGGCACCAAATAAAAATGATAAAAATATTTACAGAATTTAATATATATTTGATAATATATTGATATTTTTATATTATTACTTCAGTAACTTACCAAATATTAAACTAAAATTATGAGTTATATAATATAGTTTGCTATAAAGCCCTCAATCAGTAAATGATGTGGGTCAAACACATGTTTGTTGAATGAATGAATGAGTGAATGAATGAACACTCTGCCAAGATGGGAAAACATGCAACACTGAGCTCTCAATTACTTGGTATTTTCCAAATGTTTTCTATTAATTCTTGAGGAGCTCCACGAATTTGCTAAAGGCTTTGAGAAATCCTACAAAGTAACCATCCTTAACTTTATTTAGCACAGAATTTCCCATTTCCACAATTTGTTTGACCACAACACTTCATCCCCATACACAATATTAATCAACAACCCACAGAAAATAGTGTTTATCAGAATATACATTATGAAATTTTATTTTAATGTGCTTCAACCTGAAAACTGGAGTCTTGACTGAGTATGGTGTCATTCTTATTGGTTCAAAATGTTGTACATACAAGTCTGTACTGTTCTTTACATCTTTATGTCTATGTATGTCTTTAGTAATGACTTGGATTGAGAGTATACCAAAAATGTTCATTATTCTTACTGGTATCTATAAGGATTAACTTCCCAAATAGGTTTTTATCTCAGATACTTAGATAATTTAAGTGTACAGAGTCTCTCATGAGAGCATTAATAGTTTTTTATAAAGAGAGAGAAGAGGAAAGGACTTATTTAACTAAAGTATTTACTATGTATCAGGCTTCATGCTAGAAACTTTATTTCTAGTATTGAAATTTCCAAACAAAGGTGATATTGTTGTGCCCTTTTACCAATTAGGAAGCTGAGAGTCAGAAAGGCACACAATAATAACTGATAGAGCCCAAGGTTGCCACATAAATTAGGATACTTTTGAGAATGTTCCATAATTATTCTAGGACAACGTTTTAGCCTAACTTTCTCTTTTCCAATACATCCTACAGAGACATGATTTGAACTCACATTTTCCCCAACCAATCTTCTTTCTATTATACCTTGTTGGCTGAGATAATAATAGAGTTTAAACAATGAAAGAGGGGATGGTTTTACAATGTGTGCATATATCAAATCATTAGGTTGTATACTTTTAACACCTTATAATTTTATTTGTCAATTATATCTCAATAAAGCTAGGGGAATAATGAATACAGTTAAAGACTACTAGAGAAATCATCCAACTACTGGAAAGAACAGGACTGCTTTCAAATATTTTATCTACATATATAAAAAGGAAAAAGGATGACCAAAACATCAAAAAATGTATCTTCCACCAACACAGAGCTTCCTTTAAAAATCTAAACATGATATTAAGCATATCCTTTATATCAGGTTTAACATCACTTAGAATCTTTTTAAAACACTCTGCTACCTTTTTGTTTTACCCCATAAAAGAAAGATGTCAGGAAACTGGAAAAGATCAGAAAATAACTATCAAAATGGCTTAAAGGGTTTTAACATAAAAATCATGGAGAACAAAGTAAATGAGGTGGAATTGTGTTGTCTATGGTGGAAAATCCAAGAGATACTTTTAAAATTGCCTCTAAGTGAATTAAAAGCTGCCAAAAGGAGGTCTTCATCTCCAAAAGGATACAACAAGAGGGAGACAAGTTAATTACAAACTGTGAGAGTAAGCATCCACAATTATGTCCTGGTGGTAGAAACTATGAAATGCCACAATGAGTTATACGAGGCCATCTCCCAGGCTCCTTTACATGAGAGAAACAGTCATCCACAATGCCTTAGTTGATGATCACTTTTATTTGAAGGCAGAGAAAAACACTGGTCACTTTTTATCATAGAAGCTCTGTTTTCCCTTGCTGCAATTTTTCTGATGTTAAATATTTATGTTTAATATTAATCATCAGTCATTCAACCTTCCTCACTATCTACAGAGTACATACAGTTCAAACTCCTTATGATGTCATGAAAATGTTCACTCATCTCTACCTACTTTTCCAGTGGAACCTGCCACTCCCTCAACACACCCTGGGCTTCTGTCACACCACAAGGAGCCTGGAAACCGCAAGGAGCACTCCAAAACACTAGGTCCTAAACAGCTCCTTGCCTTTACACATGTTATTGCCTCTAAAAAAGGCATACTTCCTCACTCTGACCCTGCCAAGTTCTCAATTTGTCCTACAAAGAATTCTCATTCCGGAAGATAAAACCCCGATGCCTTTTTTCCTGCTGCTTTACCAGGTAATAAAATCCCTCTTCTTTGCATTAATTCCCAACAGGCAAACTTATTTTCTCCTTTCTGTGCTTTCAAAGCACATTTTTCACACCTTTGATAGGGCACATCTCACATTATTCTTAAAAGTCTTTAGTTGCTTGGCACTGGGTAGACTGTGAACTCTCTGGTGACAGCATTGAGGAGAGGAAGGGTTGGGAATGAAACATGGTTTGGCCCAACTCTTCCCGTTTCTTAGCTACCTAGCACATTGTAGGTTCCAAAATTGTTTTTGTTGAACCAATGAAGCCATTAATTACCTGTTATGAGCAAAGAAATATTCAACATTCAAATTATTGCTACGGAAATCCTATCTAGGGACTTCTGTTGGTCTTTAAATTCCATCAATTCAGACCTGTTTTCCAAGTTTCTTGTGAAAACATTTTTACCTTCAAAAGATAGAATCAATAATGTATGTTTAAGTGCTCTGGAGAAAACATGTATGTCTGATCTACTCTATCAAAACCAGGACTCCAGGGGCAAAAATATCCAGGACTCCAGGGGTAAAAATAGTGAAAAGCATATCTGAATAAAAGGATGGTTAGAAAGTATAAATTTTCCCATCAAATCAGTTCCAGATAAAGCTTCTGGGAGGCACATCCCAGAAGGGGGAGGAAGATCCCCCTTCATTTTTATTTTTATATGAATAAGGACAGCAGGGTTTTCCATGAGGAGAAATGCTGTATAAAAATATTTCATTATTAATACAGACATGAAGCAATATCAAACATCTTAAACACAACTGGTCTCCTGTTGCTTTTTAAGTTCTTTGCTCTTTGATGTAAAGTCAATTCATTTCTCTACATTTGCAACATTTGTTAAAACATTTACATTCTGAAGAAAATGAATAAATATGTCAAGTACAAGGATGCATATTTTAAATGTAGTGTTTACTTTCATAAGAAAATATACTTTCAAAATATTTCCTCTTAATTTAAACATTTTTGCCTTTAATTGGCTTCATTTTAGATTAAATTATTCTTAATTGGACACTTCAAAAAGCAAGAAGGAATTGCATATTTATGCATTTTAATGTATTTGACTTCTTTTGACTCAATGTAAATTCTTCTAAAAAAACTAAAAAGAGCTAAAAAGTAATAGCTTAAGGTAACCAAACTCTTCTCTGCAGCTAAACCGACTTCAATTTCTGGCAAATCAAGAAACTAGAACTCGGATCCTTAATATTAGTCTCTTGAAATCCTTGCATTTTCCTTTCTATGCCTTCTCCCAGGATTTAGCATTTAGAATGACCCAGATTTCTCCTGTAGTTAAAAACAACCAAAAAACTTCTGCCCAAGATGGAGCTGTGCCTCCTCACACAACCAAAAGAAAGACAACAACAAATTTAAAAACAAAAAAAAATTGAGAACTGCCAGAAAATCAAACTGTATGGAAGTCTGACAACCAAGAAGTTAAAGAAGAAGCATTCATTCAGACTGGTAGGAGGAGCAGAGACAGGCAACCAGGGTGGAGAGGATGCATAGCAAGGCATCAGCTGGCAGACCAGGCAGTCCAACATTTGTGTGCAGAATAACCAAGAGGAACAACTAGGTGTGAGAAAGACCGCACAACCCAGGGCTCCAGTGCAGGGAAAGAAAGCCTCAAAACCTCTGCCTTTAAAAATCTGTGCAGGTTGCAGCAGGGGGAGAATCTTTCTGCCTCACAGGAAAGTTCATTGGAGAGACCCACAGGGTCCTAGAATGTACACAAAACTCACCCACCCTGGAATCAGCAGCAGAAGGGCCCAGTTTGCTTGTGGGTAGTAGGGCAAGTGACTGAAAGCAGGATAAGAGCCAAGCAAATGGCATTGTTCCCTCCTGGACCCCTCCCCCACATAGCCCTCCATAGTGCAGCAAAGTGAGTTGACCTGTCCTGGCAAATACCTAAGGATACGCCCCTTACAATGTAACAGCTACAGGGAGACAAAGAAATGTGACTCAAATGAAAGAACAGATCAAAGCTCCAAAAATAGAATTAAGCAATGAAGAGTTATCCAACCTATCAGATGCAGAATTCAAAACACTGGTCACAGGATGCTCACAGAAATATTTGAGTATGGTCACAAAACAGAGGAAAAAGTGAAGACTATGCTAAGTGAAATAAATGAAAATGTACAGGAACCAACCATGATGGGAAGGAAACTGGGACTCAAACCAACAGTGTGGACAAGAAGGAAGAAAGAAACATTAAATCAGAACAGAATGAAGAAACAATAATTTTAAAAAATGAGAAGTTACAAACCTCCAGTAAAACTTTAAACACTCCAACATCCAAATCATAGGTGTGCCAGAAGAAGAAGAGGAAGAGCAAGAAATTGAAAACTTATTTGAACAAATAATAAAGGAGAACTTTCCCTAATCTGGCAAAGAAAATAGACTTCCAGGAAGTCCAGCAAACTCAGACAGTCCCAAAGAAGCTGGATCCAAGGAAGCACACACCAAGACGTATCATAATTAAGTTACCCAAGATTAAAGATAAGAAGAGAATCTTAAAAGCAGCATGAGAAAAGAAGTCAGTTAACTACAAAGGAGTTCCCAGAAGACTATCAGCTAATTTCTTCAAAGAAACCTTGCAGGCAAGAAGGGGCTGGAAAGAAGTATTTGAAGTCATGAAAGGCAAGGACCTATATCCAAGATTACTCTATCCAGCAAAGCCATCATTTAGAATGGAAGGATACATAAAGTACTTCCCAGATAAGGTCCAGTTCAAGGAGTTCATCATCACCAAGCCCATATTATATGACATGTTAAAGGGATTTATCTAAGAAAAAAAAGATGATGAAAACTATGAATAGTAAAATGACAACAAACTCACAACTATCAACAACTGAACCTAAAAAAATAACAAAAACAAAAACAAACTAAGCTAACAACTAGAACAGGAACAGAATCACAGAAATTGAGATCACATGGAGGGTTATCAGCGGTAAGATGGAGGGGAGAGAATGAGGGAAAAGGTACAGGGAATAAGAAGCATAACTTGTAGGTACAAAATAGACAGGGAGAGGTTAGGAATAGCATAGGAAATGGAAAAGCCAGAGAACTTATATGTACAACTCGTGGCCATGAACTAAGGGGTAGGAGGAATGCTGGTGGGTAGGGGTTGCAGGTTGGAGGAGAATAAAGTGGAGAAAAAATAGACAACTGTAATAGTATAATCAATTAAATGAACGTTAAAGAGTAAACAAAAAATAAAAACCACTTTCTTAGATTCAAAAAATAAAATGAAAACATGGTAACAAAAATATCACATTCTGGCTATTTCCCTAGTTCTCTCTGCCCTTCTACAGACAACCTTCTCCATCATTGTACTTCCTTTTCTCAGTCCTTTCCTCTGGGAAACTTCACGTAGCTAAAGGACCTCCTGCTTATTTCTCCTCTCCCTCCACCTCACGTCATCACCAGCTCCCTATGCTTCTGTCTCAACTGCTTTCGGTACCACCAACTCGCCATACATTTTCTTGCCACCCCAAATTTTAACATTCTGTTTCTTCTTCTGGTAATACTTTCCTTCACTCCTTTTTCTTCCTCTTTTACTCATAATTTTAGATAAAATGTTGGCTAGACACCTTTACTTAGTGGTTCTGTTACATTTAGCTATATTTCTCTCTGTCTTAATATTTGAAGAAAGTTTCTGATTTTAGATTGATGTACATTTTATGTATAAATTAATTCAAGGAGGTGTTTGGTTTTTAAAAAGAATAATTTTGAAATTCATTTAGAAGTAAACAAGAGCAAAACTGAAAACAAATCAAACAGACAGTGGGAGAAGTACAAGCCTCCAAGAAATCAACAGTAACCAGAATAGTGTGATGCTACCACAAGAAGAAAAATACAAGCTAGTACAAGACAGTGACTACTTCAGCATGACCCACCCCACAAATAACATCAAACTATGAGAAACAAAATCTCCTAAAAGTAAGGGGACATGGAATATTTACTTAATAATCATTGAGGGGATAAATGTGAAATATTTATGTATTGAACCAAGCTCTAGATCAGTTTAATAAGTGAAATATTAAAACTGAAGAGAAGAAATTATCAGGAATCAAATATCAAATTTTTAAATAAATGATTTTTAGTTTTTAGGCAATAGAAGCCATTGTAATGGAAAGGTTGGCAACATAACAAACTAAAATTAAAGGAATGGCATTTCATTGAGAAAATATATTTACACCTAATATAGTTACCAATACTTCTTAGGAAATGTATTTAAATATATGTCAAAATCAAATGTTAAGACTTCAAGAGATATATGAGCAAAAAATATCCAAAAGTGTACCAATATACAAATATTAAACTTCTGGAAATATACCAATCCTCATTTATAAAACAAGGAGTGGAGAGAAAATACAGATAACTGTAATTGAACAACAATAAAATAATTTTTAAAAAAGAAAACACCAAATAAAATAAACAATGAAAACAAAATTTTTAACTAAAATATTAATAAAAACATAAACCTGGCAAGATTGTTGCTAAATTTATTTTCTAGTTGATATTACTGTGTAACAAATTTTCCCCAATTTTGGGGCCTGTGAATTTGGAAAGGGCTTACAAGAGACAGCCTGTCTCTGCACCACCATAACTGGGGTCTCGGGAGGAAAAACTCAGAGGCCAGGGGGCAAATTGGAAAAGCTGGGGAATGAAATTATCTGAACTCTGGTTCACATATGTCTGGCACCTGGACTGAAAGACTGAAGATCTAAGACTACCATCTAGTGTATCTATGACATGTGGCCTCTCCCTGTGGTTTGGTATATATACCATGAAATGGTAGCCTTCAGATACCCAGATTTCTGACACGTCAGCTAGTGGTGCCAATTGTGAGTGTTCCAGAAAACAATGTGAAGCTGCCTTTCCTTACCTACCTCAGCAATCATGCAGGGTGACTTCTGCATTCTATTCTATTGTCTACAAGCCAGTCACAAACCCACCTAGATTTAAGGAGTAGGGGGTGAGAGATGGCCTCATGAGAGAAATGTCAAGGTCACATTGGATGAAGGTATACTTATTTTCATCTTTAGAAAGTGCAATCTGCCACACTAACACACAGGGGCATGGCTAGCAGCATTGTAAATTGCTACAGTCATTCTGGAAAGCAACACAGCCTCTTTCATTTTAACTCAGTCATCTGCCTCCAGGAACTTTATAGTAAGAAAATAATTTAAGAAAAACAAGAAGTTCCTATCATCAAATACTGATAATATATGTTACAGAAAAAAATACAGAAACTATTCAAATAACTAAAATAACTGAATGGTTAGACATTTCTGGTATACTCTCAAAGAAGAAAAACAGTCACAGACTATTACAAAATGGAAATGATATGATGTGACATGAATGAAGTAAAAAATTAAGTACAAAATAGAAGAGAATCATCAGAAGAAACAAACTTTAAATGTAGTTGACAGTGCACTAGTACTTTGTCTTTCAATGATGAGTTAGGATGGTGACTTCTCCAGGTCTCTCAGGTCAGGCTGCCCACGTGTTTCTACATGTTCATGAAAGACTGAGACTTGGAGAACTACTTTTATTTCTTTCTTTAAGTAATGGAACTGCACAAGAAGAGACCACAAAGGTAGCAGGAAATACATGAAGAGACATCCATTTCAACTACCTGCTTTGCAATCAGTAAGATCTACAGGTCAATCCTCAACAAGGACACTTGAATTAATGAATTATCACATGTGAAACTGAGGCCTAGGTGAAAATGAACCTGAAACATTTATGTCCAGCAGTCTATCAGTATGAAAGGCCTCATAATGCTCCAAAATAGTATTTCCTCTACTTATTGCCATGTCTCCAAAGTATGGGGAGCAGCTCACAGCTTGCCCCGAAAAAAACTTTATTTAGACATGGTCTGGCCAGATTCAAAGTTCAGCTCAAGTCACCACTAGCTGGTAACTTCAGAGCAGACTTCAGGCCAGATTTATTCCAACCTGCTTAAATATTATCTCAATTTTGAGTGCTGCTTAATTAGCACTATATTAGATGCTGTTTCATTATGTTATTATTAGCATTCTATAGCATGTACTTGGTGACTTTATTCTGGTGTGTTCTCTGGGGTGTATATATGTCCGATTCTCACCCCAAATGGTAAGCTCCACATAGGTACATATTATTCTTTGCATTTCTTTTATATCCCCTCTCCATACTACATGTTTGTGTGCTGAGGACACAGCAGGAATGTAGTCACTGTTCTATCATTAAAATACTTGGCTTGATGACATCACAATCAAGTGATACATTGGCATGTATTACTCTCTTAAGGTTATTTTGGTTACTAATTCCAAGTCCCAGTGATTCCCTAGTAATACTTATGTAAAACACTGTTAGAAATAGGCAAGTTAAAGCAAAAATAAAAGTATAGACAAGTCACAGCAGAAAGATCCCAAAATGATACATCAAATATACAAAGCCCTACCCTGGCCAGGTGGCTCAGTGGGTTGGACCGTTATCCCATGCACCAAAAGTTTGTTAATTCATTTCCCAGTCAGGGCACATACATAGGTCATAGGTGGGTCCGATCCCCCATCAAGACTTGTACAGGAGGCAGCCAATCAACCTTTCTCTCTCACATCTCCTCTCCTCTCCTCCCTCTTTCTCTCTCTCTCTCTGTCTCTCTCTCTCCTCCCCACAAAAATCAGTAAAAAACATATCCTCTTATATATGTACATATTCAAAATCTTTCAAAAATGCTAGGGAGAAACTTACATATTTGCTAATGAAGAAACCAGATCCATGAAAAGATTAGCCAATGCAATGTTCTGACTGGTATCTAAACATGAAGGTGTAGCCACAGTGTTTGCCTTATACTCCCACCTCTTAACCTCATTATAGAGGACCCTAGTGGATAGCATTAAAAGATAGCATTCCTTAAAGAATAGCAATCCTTAAAAGATAGCATTCTATAAGGGATGTAGTTTTGGTGCCTGCATCCATTCAGAGCTTTAGAATTTGATCCTCATTTTCAGCTAAGAGTTGTGGATCTACCTTAGCTGTTTGAATCAGAATTTCATTGTGAAATATTAGTAGATGAGATATTCCCGAATTCTTCCTTTTTTATTTATTATAGTAAGAACTCTTAACACGAGCTCTACCCTGTTCATGAAAATTTGCAAACAATACATTATTGTTGCCTACAGGTACAATGTTGTATAGCAGAGCTCTAGAGTCTATTCACCTTGCTCAACTGAAATTTTATGTACGTTGATTAGCAACATCCCATTTCCCCCCATCTCCCAGCCCCTGGAAACCAACATTTCATTCTTTGATTCTATGGATTTTACTATTTAAAATACCTAATATGTTGTAAGTGAAATTACGTTTTCTTTCTGTGACTGATATATTTCACTTAGCATTATGCCCTCAAGGTTCATCTATGTTGTCACATTGCAGAATATCCTCCTTTTTAAAAGCTGAATAATATTGCATTGTGTACACACACAACATTTCCTCTATCCAGTCACCTGCCAGATATCTCAGGTGTTTCGATATATTAGCTATTGTGAACAGTGAGTGCTGCAATGAACATGGGGGGTGCTAATACTTCCTTGAGATTCTGGTTTTAATTTTGGATAAATCTCCAGAAGTGGAATTGCTGGGTCATATGGAAGTTCCATTTTTAATTTTTTGAGAAACTTCTCTATACAGTTTTATAAGTGGCTGTACCAATTTATATTCTCACCAACAGTGCATAAGGGTTCTAATTTCTCCTCATGCTTATTAATATCTGTCTTCTGGTTTTTCCATAATAATTACCTTGACAGGTGGGAGGTGATATCCTATTTTTGTTTTGATTTGCATTTTCCTGATGATGAGTGACATTGAGGATTTTTTGTATACCTATCGACAATTTACACATATTTTCTAGAGAAATGTATATTCAAATTCTTAGACTGTCCTTTAATTGAGTTATAAATTTTTGTTGTTTTTTGTTTTTTTAATTTTTTTAATTTAATTCTTATTCAAGTACAGTTTTCTGTTTTATATACCCAGCTCTGCCCCCGCCAGTGCTCCCCACCTCCCTCCCATTTCTGCCCCCCACCTTAATTATTGTCCATGTGTCCTTTATACTTATTCATGTGAGTCCATTCCCTTTTCCCCTCTCCTCTCTGGACCCTGTCACCCTGTTCCATATTTGAGTGTCATTGGTCATATTTTGCTTGCTTGTTTGTTTTGTTGTTTAGATTCCTGTTAAAGGTGAGATCATATGGTATTTGTCTTTCACCGCCTGGCTTATTTCACTCAGCATAATGCTCTCCAGTTCCATCCATGATGTTGCAAAAGGTAGGAGCTCTTTCTTCCTTTCTGCAGCATAGAATTCCATTGTGTAAATGTACCATAGCTTTTTGATCCAGTCATTTACCGATGGGCATCTAGGTTGCTTCAAAAAACCTGCTTGTACTAATAAATGAATTTGGCAAAACAGCGGGATACAAAGTCAATATCCAGAAATCAAAGGCATTTTTGTATACCAACAATGAAACAACAAAAGCAAAAATCAAGGAAAAAATCCCATTCGATATAGCAACAACAAAAATAAAATATCTGGGAATAAGCCTAACCAAGGAGGTTAAAGACCTGTATGTAGAAAACTACACAACACTGAAGAAAGCAATCAAGGAAGACACAAACAAATGGAAATATATACTGTGTTCATGGATTGGAAGAATTAACATCATCAAAATGTCCACACTACCCAAAGCAATTTACAGATTCAATGCAATGCCTATTAAAGTGCCAATGGCATATTTCACAGACTGAGTTATAAATTTTTGTTTTGTGTTTCATAGCTATTGAGTTATAGGGATTCCTTATATATTTTGGATATTAGCCCCTTATCAAATATACAGTTTGTAAACATTTTTCTCATTCCATAAGTTGCCTCTTTACTCTGTTGTTTCCTCTGTTGTACAGAGATTATTTTTATTTTGATGTAGTCCCACTTGTTTATTTTGTTTTTGTTAATGTTCTTTTGGTGTTGTTTCTATGAAATCACTATTAAGAGCTTTCCCTGTTTTCTCCAGAGAGTTTTATAGTTTCAGGTTTTATGTACCTGTACTTTTAGTGGCAACCCTTTCCCGGTCTACATAAGGCTGAAGTCCCCAATGTCCACACAGGGAATGTCGTAAAGAAACATTAAAGAATGATTAATGTTACAGAGTAACAAATGGCAAATTCTAGACTTTTACACTTTCAGATGTCTGATAAAAAATTCATGGATGAATGCTATAGACCCAATTTTGGAGGCAATTATTTTCTGTTTACCCAGACTAGATGAAAATCCCACAAGAATTCCAGGAGTTTAGGAGGGCGGGAAAATGAGAAATGGGTAGAAATTGTAGGTAGGGATAGGGGAAGCTTAGAAGGAAGAGCAGTGTAAAAACATACTGCTGTGGGACTCATGCAGGAGATCCTGCTCTGTATCCACAACCCAAGGTGAGCTTCAAGGCATAAGAGAATTATGGTATCCCCAGAAGGGTTTTGGGATCCAGGAATAGAGAGTGTTTAAGGCTGGTTTCCAATCTGGTTGCCCTGGAGTTGGCAAGCACTACAGAAAGTGTCCATGACACCCTGACCCTGAAGTAGTGCTACATAAAGTACTTTGGCAGAGGGGCAACTTCAGAGGACCCTGGAAGCAGCCAAACATTTCCCCAAGTGAACCAAGGTGGAGTAAGATATAGCTCTGCATGCAAGGGACCTGGTAGACAAGAAGATACCACAGAAGTAGTAGGAATTTAGATGCAATATTAGTTTCCTAAGACTGCCATAACAAAGTTCCACAACTCTAGTGGCTTAAAACAACAGGAATTTATCCTTTCAAAGTTCTGGATACTTAAAGTCCAAAATCAAGTTGTCACAGGCTTATACTCTTTCACACACTCTAGAGGAGATCTGTCCTACACCCTTCTTTCTGCTTCTGCTGTTATCAGTAATCCTTGACATTCCTTGCCTTATTGCTGCATAACTCCAATCTCTGCCTCTATTAGCAAATGGCTTTCTCCCCTCCTGTTCACATTGTCTGCTTATAAGAAGACAGCAGTCATATTGGATTAAGGGCCCACTCTACTCCAGTACAATCTCACCTTAACTAATTACATCTGCCATGACTTTAATGCTAAATAAGGTACAGAGGTGCAGGGAGGTAGAACTTCAACATATCTTTTGGGAACATACAATTCAGCTTATAACAAACATTCCAGAAGACTTGGCCATGAAGAGGTTTAGCCATGTCCATGAATTAGAATTAGAATTAGAATGTCTTATGAATACCAATTTAGAAGAAAAATATCCCTGAACCAGATCTATCTCCCAACTTCCATGCTCCAAAGGCCCTAGAACTTTGAACAATTCTTGTGAAAAAAAAGAATGAAAAGGTTAGAAAGGAGAATCCTAAATTAAATGAGCTTGAGTTTTAAACTGAGATGTCTTGGTTTATCTTGAATTAAGATTTTTATTTTTGCAATCAAGCAAGATGAGGGCTCCAAAAATAAAACTCAGTTGAGGAATTTAAAAAATATACTTCTGGCACACCTGAATTTATGAAAACAAGTATCATAACAATTATAAACCTATCTGTTTCATAACAATCCTTAGTTGGGAGGGGTGTTAGTCTATCTTAATTGAGAACTTTATACAGATCACAAAGGGATTAATTAAGGGTAGCTAATGTAATGAAAACTACATACAATTTATTTAAACTACAAATAACAGCATAGTTCTTATATTATTTTCTAATGTCACTTCATTAAAGGATTCAATGCCCTGTGAGAATAAAAAAAAAAAACAATTTTCCCTCTGCTCCTTTGCCTTCATTGTTCAGTTTCTGCCTCATCAGTTTTCTCAGTATCCCCTATGGTTCACTTGAAACGAAGTACATGATCCAGTGTCTGCTTTGAAATGGTACAGTTTTTATTTTTTTCTTAAAGAGAAGTACCATCCTTATCAGACTTTGGACACAAATATTTGCCTTCCAATATCCCCTAAAAAATGCCTGTCACAAGCTGCTGGGAACCCAGCAATGGCATCTCTCTGTGCTCAGCACACACTGACCTACCCTTCCTGCTTTATGGGGGTTAGAACCTGACTCTTTATACAGCCTTCATTTGAATGCTAGTTCTGACTCTCACCAATTGTGTGACCTAGGGACATATTATTTAACCTTTCTATATCTCAGTTTCTTTACCCATAAAAATTGTGCCTACCTTATAAGGTTGTTTGATGTGTCAATAAAGTACTTAAAGTCAGAGTCAATTTAAATAGTAAGTACTCAGTGTTCATTACTATTAAACATATAAGAGTTTTTCAAATCAATAAGAAAGACATCTAAAATATGTCACAAATAGATGTCAAAAATATGTCAAAAAGTAGGCAAATCATAACAGGAATCAAATGATTAAAATCAGTAAAAATATACAATTTCAGTAGCAACAAGAAAATGCAAATTAAAATAAGATACCAATTATTTTGCCTACTTATGACAATACAAAAGTTTGATAACATTCAGTGCTAATAAAAACCTAAAGAAACCAGCACTCTTATTTATTATTGGTGAAAGAGTGCATTTTTACAATATTTCAGAAATAAAACTAGTAATATTATTATTTCTAGTATGCATACTCCCTGTCTATTTTCATTTTGGGGGAGTGTAACCAACAAGACAAAAAGAAACTAAAAAAAGAGAAAAAATTAGCAGTATCTGATACTGTTAAAGTCTAACCCAAAAAATGTATCTAAGAAGTTTATAATAAAAATTTTTGTAAACAACTAGAGTGTCCATACATGGGAAAATGGCTTTACTAAATTATTATATTTTAATACTAAAAAACACTAAAAAGCTAGTATAAGAACAACACTGATCACACAGATCATTATGCCTTAACTTAGGAACAGGGACACCACATACTATTATGCAAGAAGAGTCGACCCTTGCTAGGGCCCATGGTTTTTACTAAATATGTGTAAATAGTTACATATAATACATGTAAAACATATATATGTTTATATATAACAAAGAAAATAGCAGCTTACTGTGCTTATATTAGAGAATGAGATCAGAAGAGAAAGTAAGACACTATCAATTTCACTGTTGACATTTTGTTTGGGTTGGTACAGTAAGTGATATGATTATATTTCATGCAATTGAAAATATAAAGAATGAAAGCAAAAGAGAAAAGTGGCCTTGACTGGTGTGGCTCTGTGGTTTGAGCACTGGCCTGTGAACCAAAGGCTCACCAGTTTGATTTCCAGTCAAGGCACATGCCTGGGTAGCAGGTCGGGTCCCCAGTAGGGGGCACTTGAGAGGCAACACATTGATGTTTCTCTCCCTCTCTTTCTCCCCCACTTTCCCTCTCTCTAAAAATAAAAGAAATAAATTTTTTTAACAAAGAAAAGTGAGCATGTAATAAAAGTCAAAAATCAGCTGCTGCATACTTTTCTTAAGGCTCCCCCAAAGTGCTTGTTAGTTACATCTAAAAATGCTTCCAAAAACATGTTTGGTGATGGAAAGCAGGTCATATATATAAATTGTAGAGTTATTTTAGAAGTTTTGAGTTAAACCAACTGATGTGAATTAAATCTCTTTATGCTCAGTATATCTATCAGCAAAGGGCTACAATATGACCATGGTACAATGGGAATGGCAAGTGTTCGCAGCCCAAAGTTGGAAATAGAGTTAGGATTTCTCTCCCTAAAGAGAAAATAAACATTTAATTTTTGAACATTTATAACAGGCCTTGCAGGAAATGCTAAAATGTAACTTATAGTAGAAGAAGGAACACATGCTAGTGGACAGAGGCACAGTGCACAGCAGTATTTCTCCACAGGAGGAGCCGGGAGGTGTGGGGGCTTGGGAGGGTGGGGAGCAGGATAACTCAGGACTAAAAGGGCTTGGACCTGATAAGTATCTGAGAAGCAGAAAACAGGGGCCATCCAAAAGTGTATTCAATATGTCTTTAACTCACTAATTCTAATAAGTATAGTTTTTCACATTGGTAAATCTCAAAAACTGGGGTGAGTCTGAGGTCAGGGGCATGGTGCAGTCATTGCTGGCCAGATGACTGTTCTGATGTGGTTGTCATTGTCTTGATTAAAAATATTCACACTGGCACATTTCTACTGAGTTTTGAGTACTTGAAGTGCTACAAGTGCTGAGTTTAATTGCCATTTAAAATGTCTTCTACAGGATTACACTATGATCTGGCATTGAAGTTGAAGTCGTTATATCTGCAAAAATACACAGAACTGGAGGGATGTGGAATAAATTTGATTTAATAAAGCAAATATCCATCATATCAGGAACGACTGCAGCCCCATATTTTCCTATCAAACAATAATCATCTGTTTTATGAAACCAAAAAAAAAGAAAAATACCAGAAGAAGATGAAGCTGTATCAGGTTAAGATATGTGCAGAAGATATTACCTAAAATATGTATGTCTTTCAAGCAATGGCATCATAGATTTAATGAAATAATTAAAATAGATTTTAATAATGAAATGTAAAAAGAAAACGTATTAACTTCCAGACAGGTATGAAAAAACAAGGGAGGTAGGTATAAATGGAGGTAGGAAAAGAGGGAAGGACATCTAGACTGGCCTTCTATACTAGAATTAAGGAGTAGTATTTCATAACTAAGCAGGGAAAGAGAGATGGGTGCGGGGGCATTGAACTCTTTCAGGTTTATTTTTTTTAGAAAAAGGAAGAAAAGTTTTGAGAAGCATTGATTTAGAATGGCCTACATTTCATTTTTGACTCTTCTTTTTATGTTTACATGTTCCTAGGCAGGACATTGATTCTATCTCAGCCTCAGCATCCTCTTCTATAAAACAGGTATAATCATACCTGTATCAGATACTTGTGAGGATTCAAATAGCATAATAACCTCAAAAAACCCACTAAAAATGGAACTGCCTTTTGATCCCGTGATCCCACTGCTGGGACTATACCCTAAGAATCCTGAAACACCAATGCAAAACAACCCCTGTGTTCAGAGCAGCATTATTTGCAAACAGCTAAATGCTAGAAACAGCCTAAGTGCCCATCAGTAAATGAGTGTATCAAAAAACTCTTGTACATTTACACAATGGAATACTCCACAGCAGAAAGAAAGAAGGAACTCTTACCATGTATGACAGCATGGATGGAACTGAAGACTATTATGCTACATGACATAAGCCAGTCAGTGAAAGGCAAATGCCATTATAATCTCACCTTTAAGAGGAACCTAAAAGAAAAAACAAACTAGTGAACAAAATAGAACAACAGACATGGAAATGTGAAACAGACTGAAAGTGACCAGAGGGTCGAGGGAAAGAGGAATAATGGTGGAAAGAAGGGGAAGGAACTAGACAAAGAACATGTATGACTGACTCATGGACAAGGACAACAGTGTGGGCTCTGATTGTAGGGGAAGGCATTGGGATAGGTGGAGGAGGGCAAAGGGGGAAATTGGAGCAACTGAATAACAAAAAAACAATGAACAGAATAACAATTAAAAATGATTTTAAAAAATAGCATAAACATGTAGTCTATCAGGCACTTGACTTGAAAATGCTCATTAAATCCTAGTCCCTATATTTTCCCAAAGGAGATTGCCAGTTTTAACTGAAATCTTGTCAAGGAGGTTTATGTCATCAGTTTATAAGAAGCATGATGCGTTAACACTCTAATCTTGAAATATTAGGATTTAACATTTAAAAACTGGGTAGTGAGTTAATTTGAATATCTTAATTAGATATGATGGCTATGTTCTGATGGGCTTTAATCTCAAATATTTTTCTGAATATAATTCTTCTCTTGGAAGCTGCCGCTAGCTAAGAACTAGTCACCCTCACCTGCTGTGTCCTCCAAAGAAAGGAACTCAGAGGCAGTCTGTGGGAAAGACCTCCTCTCTCAGAAGTGGTAAATCAGAGAGCATTTTTTCATTGACAGCTTAATTTGCATCTCCAATTGTAATTTAGGAAAGAGATTAGGAGGCAAAATTAAACTAAGGAAATGTTTACTTTTATAAATTTGAGAGGGAGAGATTAATCTCTGGGGAAATTAGGACATCCTTATTCTACCTGAGTCCTCTCAATCCATGTGCAATTTTAACAAATTCTTATACAACATCTCTACACATCACTGTTTTCAAGAAGGCATTTGGAAAGAAGTGAAAAATTGCCACACCAATAGTGGAAGAATTGCCAAACCAATAGTAAAGACATTGTATAACAGATTGATGTCCTATCTGTCAAATTCCTCCCTCTTGCAACAGCAGTGAATGAATATTTGCTTTATTAGTGGCTATTCTAATCCAGAGAGCCAGAGGTCAAACACTTAGAGAAAGAGTTAAAACAGAAATTTGTGAAAAAAGGAGGATAGGAGAAGAATAATACCCAAACCAATCCAAAAATGGACTCACAATACAGAAAGGATGAGACTAAGAGAAAAAAATTTATTGGAAATTATGACGAGGATAAAGTAGGATGAACATCAGAGAGTTCATCCTGATGAACTAAGATAGGGCTGCAATTGTGCATGCCACTGGCATTTATTTGCGTGGGTAGGGATTTATGTTTAAAGAGATTTGATGGGATGAATAAAATCTTTATTTAAAAAAATAAGAAGGTAGTAGGGTTGCAATCCTATTCAAAAATGTTGATTCACTTAACCAGTATTCTCTCTACAATGAAAGCTCACCCCAGTCCTCCATTATAGCATATACAAAGAGCATATTTGTAAGATGTTTTTGCAAGTGGCTCTCCCACCTTTGGATTTTTAGAAGCAAGCATTTAAACAAGTTCTTGATAGAATTTTAAGAGTACACACCAAGACCATGAGATAGATGGACATATTTTTTGGTCTGAAAATACTTTCTCCTATATATTACCAGTCACCTACTGTGGTCATGGGAATATCTCCATTGCAGTCAAACAGAAGAGCTGAATCCAAACAGAATGAACATCAGCAGAACCTGCCAAAGTGAGTTACTGAACAAGTGACTTGACTTGTCCCTTAATATTAAACAAGCAAATTAATAAATGCCTGCCATATTTTCTATCAGGAGGCAGATACCCAAATCACTTCCCTTTTAAGGCCACTCTTACTATGGTACAATAAAATCATGCCATCTATGTTTAGGAAAACAGTTTTCCTTCTAGGAACTATGGCAGAAAAATGATAACATTTTGTGTTCCTTTCAACCATAAAATTCCATGAATTAGTTACATCAAAGTTCATAAGATATGGTTGGGAATTAATCAAAATAAATAGATTTCACTGTAATGTGAACAGTTATAGGTATCTAAAGATAGAATGCATGTAATGAGGTAACCTGTAGTGAGGGTTGGTCACTAGATAAGGGAAACTACGTAGAGCTGACATTGAAGAGTGACAATTTGAGGGCATGATTTAAACAGAGAATGCGTAGATAGATGACATGACTTTAGGATCTTTCAGTCCTAAAGTTCTATGTTCCTAGATGTTGGTATAGCCTTTTGTCCAAATTCTGTGCCTGGATTTCTGAGTTCTTGTTGCTAATTTTTTTTTTGGTTGGATTACTGATCTCTACAATCTATTTTTGTTTGTTTGTTCTCATCTTACGCTTTACACACACATAAATCTCTCCCCTTGATTCTACAGTCAACCACTCACAGCTAGCCTTAACTTTTCTGTTTAGTTGAAGGCACAGGTATAGGGAATGTAGAGAGCTATATATAGAATAACAAGGGATGTGGGAAAACACGGTGCATTTGAGAACAATACTCAATTCAGAGGGATGTGGTAGGTTCACATTTTAAAAAATTATACTGAAGAATGAATTTGAGAAGTCAAAAGTGAAAATTGGGCATATTCTAGTAATCTGGCAAAAAAATCTAGGCAAGAAATAAGGGGAATTCAAGACAATGGAAATGCAAATGGAGAAAAGGGGATAGATTTGGATGTTATTTAAGTGTTAGAATCAATGAGGCTGATGTCTCTTTGAAGGAAGCAACGTGACAGAGGAGTCAAAGATTACTTCTAATTTGCTAGAACTAGACATTAGATTGGACAGCTATCCATCTCCTAAAGCAGGGTCACAAAGCTGACTCATCCTGTTTGCAACATGTGTTCCCCATAACCTCAACATTCCAGGCAGACACAGCAGCATGTTCAGAGTTGTATGCCTGTGTTGTGCAAGAGTGTCACAGCCCTACAATTCCAAGAAAATTAAGAGTTAACAGTAGTTACATGGTTGATATGCAACATACCCATCCTCCTCCTTCTTTGCATCATATTATAATCACTCAGCTCTTGATGATTAACATGACAACTGACCCTTTGACAATCACATTAAGCTGCATGACTTTTTCCACCTTCTGTACTACATGGTAATCACATGCATGAGAGGCAGCAGAAAGCTTTCTCCTTTAATACACAGGCTGGGGTTAAAACATACTGGGTGTCAAAACAGATGGCATCAGGCACTATATTATATATACTGCTCAACCTATTCCATATCAGCAGTGCAAAGGGTGGCTGACAGGAAATCTATGGCTCAGGCTCCAGCACAGAAAACATTAATGCAAACATCCTCTGCCCAAAGGACTTGGCATTTACCACACTTCCTAGTGGAAGTACAAGGTTCCTGTGCCAAAGGTCAGGGGCAGAGGGATTAACTTTTCCCGTATATTTAAGCAAACTGTCCATCACACTGAAAGTGCAGGCACTCACACATACACACACTTCACTCATTGTAGTTGATTATAAAAAAGGTCAGCTGAGTGATTTGCTGCCAAGCACACATACTCACACACACAGAAATACATACCTCCCACCTGCTAACATTAGCAATTTTTTTAAATGACCAGCTCTTAGATTCCAAACAATCTAAATGTAGTCATTCCTGTCAGTAGAATCTATTATTCTCAAAGACTGAAATGCAAGAATGTGCACTTTGCAGTTTAACAGTTCAATCATCCCACAATCTTTGCAAAGCCAAAAAGTAAATAATTACATGTCAAATATCAATATATATACATCTGACATATACATTGTATTAATAAACAAATTATTTGATAAATACTACTTGAGGATCACTGCATCTCTTCAAATATAATATTAAAATATATTTATAAAAACCACTTAGGTGATCTATATATGCCACATAGCAAAGAATATAGCTCACGTCAAAAAATAAAATATTTATATTCCTGTTTTTTCTGTTGTGTTAAGTATTAAGCATTATCTTATATATGATATCAAGTGAACATATATAGTGTACATTTCATATATGTTATGTACTACTCATCCACACATTTATGTATTATATATCTAATGTTATAAACTATAGAGTACATGAAGTGTAATATAATGTTACAAATATACATATTTGGCCCTGGCTGGCATGGCTCAGCGGATCAAATGCCAGCCTTCGAACCAAGGAGTTGCCAGTTCAATTCCCAGTCAGGAAACATGCGTGGGTTGTAGGCCAGGTCCCCATTGGCGAATGCATAAAAGACAAGCACGCATCGATGTTTCTCTCCCTTTCTTTCTCCCTCCCTTCCCCCTCTCTAAAAATAAATAAATAAAATATTTTAAAAATAACAATTTTTAAAATGCAAACAAAGGGGTTACAAATATAAATATTTGTAAGTTTACATATCTCCCAAACTGAAATCTAAGGTTTTTATATTTACATCCTTCCATTTTATATATTCATATTTCCCCAAATTAAAGTCTATCTAGAGGGGTAACAGCATACACCAAGGTGTAGTACATAAGAAGGTTCCAATCATCACTCCTTTCCACTGTCTTTTGAGTGCATTTTGTGAGTCCCAGGAAAGTATTGAATCACCAACCATGAGTGATGTTCTCCACTAATGTGTCATCTTGCACATCTGTTTTTGAAGCACACACTGGGAATGTACAACATGTCCCACAGGATCAGAACAAAAAGGAAAAGGTTATACCCTCCACTGATAGGTTTGAATGATGCAAAGCAGGTCAGCTTTTTTATGCTACTCTGTAAAATTCAAAGCCAAAAATGAGTTTAAATTGACAGAGACTGCTTTTAAAGAGACCTCCTATCAGTAAAAAGTAGTGTTCTCCAGGTAATTTCGCATATTTTTAATACCAATTTGTGACAGTATTGATACTATGTTTTGACGGTAAGAAGAATTAAAATGATTCTGAGTACCTGAGGTGACACTATTGACACATCAGATTACATTTAATGTTTTAACAGCAAAGCAAAGTAGAGCAAAGCAGTCACCCTACCATGCCTGGCTTATTAAAGCTTTTTCCAGCAGGATGGTGTACCTTGCAAGAAAAAGACATCTCAAATAGTATCAGTCGGCTTTAAATATCAAAAAAAGAAAAGAGCCAGAATAACAGATTCTGTACCCTTTAAAGCTAATGTTTGTCCTTTTCAGTGGGACTTTACAAAAACTGACTTTTTATCAAATATTCAGAATTCCCTTCCTCTGGAATTTCTTGACCCTGGAAGCTCAAGCAGGAGGCAAATGAGCACAGCAGGGGTGGCAAGACCTGGGCTCCAGGCCTGAAGGCTCTGAAGATCTACCAGGAAAGCAGCAAGGATCTCAGGCTCTATGCTTTCCACAAGGATGTTAGAGCAAGGGGTCTAAGGGTGTCTAGAAATTCAGGAACTGCCATATTCTCATGTAGTTCTAAATTTTCTAATCATGCAAAAGGGGGCCACTTATAGAAGGTCAACTTCAGTTTCCTAAGAATTATTCCCATAGCTGAAGTCTGCATGGAGAAAATACAAAGAACATTGAAGATTAAGCTCTCATCAGGCCAAGGGAGATGCCAAGTCTAACACAAAACTTGTCGCCCAAGTAGACCCTACCAAGAGGAGCTGACTGGATATGTTTTTTTTAAGTAAGAAGGAGCTAATAGCCCTTTCCTTATGTTTTCAAAAACCCCCAAAATTATCTGGCATATGGATAGAAAACACCTATTTCATACACATAGAATTACACCTTGAAATTCTTAGACTTAACAAGAATAACCATAGAAGAGGAGTTTGTTACCAAAAGGTAACAATTCTTGCTTGTTTTTTTACAATGGAATGTCTACTTTACCTTTTTGTTTTTCAAAGGTTCTTTTTTTTCATCTGATTCAATGCAACATGGAATTGAATGTATCTGCTCACACTAGGACTATGAGATTTCCAAAACATATTTCTCATCAGTGTGTTTGTATATGAATCTAAGTGGAAGAGTAGATAATTCTCCCTAAAAAGACATATTTTGCAGCTATCTGTGGAAAACAGGCAAGCCATTGCTCGCCTAATACTGGTAATCACAAAGCATTTTTCTGAAAGCTTTGTAAATGCTTTTTACCCTACAGATAAGAGATTTAAAGTAGACAGAAATAAATGACAGTTCTCGCAGTGACTTACCTCGATGGCACTGCTGCTTGCCTAGCAGGCTAAAAACTCCAGGATTTCCGTGGTCCCTGGCAGGTGGCACTCTCCTCTGCCTGCCAGGATGTGATGACAAGGAAGGCATCGTTGAGAAAAAATGTGAACAGAATTCAAGCCTGCCAGACCCAAGTTTGAACTCAGCGGTTGTGAAGCCCAGCCTCTTCTACAGTAAAAGCAGGATCATATACCCATTTAAGAAAGATGTTAGGAGGAATAAATTAAAGTGCCTAGACTAGTGCTTAAAACATAGGAACTGGTTGGTTTTCCTTCCTGGAGCATACACATTTCTGTTTGTTTGTTTGTTTGTTTGTTGTTGTTTTGATTTGTTTTTTTTAATTTTGCCAGTAATGTTATTATAACATTTATGCACCAAAGTAAGAAGTATCTCACCTACTTGTTACTTTACTTCTTAGGCCATATACACCTTCAAATCCCTAGCTGTGCTATCCAGCTTTATATGACCCCTTTGCTGAAAAAGTCATTGCATGTTTTTCTTCCCTAGGTGCATTCTCTCTAATTTGAGAGCGAGCCCAGAGGTTGGACTTACAATAGAACAGATATCTACTCTAACATGCCAATTCTCAGCTCTGCTGAAGCTGTAGAGTATGAACAGAGGATACCTAAGCTCGAAAAAGCTTTTTGTGATTCTTATGTGCATAATTAGTTTGATATATATAAATAAAGATGTTCCCCACATATACCTGGAGGTAGATTCTGCAGTGTCTTCCAAGGTCCAGAGAAATGCAGCCTTAGCTCTGTCCATGGTATCTGTATGGCTCAGCATGGGTGAACCCAGAGCAGCATTAGCCCAGGCTCCTTCAGCATTTGCATCCACCACAACCCCCTTGACAGATAAAGAAACAAATAAAATAAATAAATAAAGGAATATTGCTTCTTCCTTTCCCCCAAGTATAGCACTCAAAACATATATTTTATTTTACCATTAGTTGATTTCCCTTCTCCCTCCCCAGATCCAAACTTTCTTTTTCTGATCATTATTTACATCAACATAAACTATTCAGCAAAGAGAATTACACTGTATTTAAAAGTTTTAATATATGTGTATACACACATATAATTTTATATTAACATACCATCTTAAATATATATTCTAATGTATTTATTTTCATCTTGTTTGGAAGAAGCTAGAGAGAGAGGGAGAGAGAGAAAAAGGTAGAAAGAGAAGGAGAGAGAAATTTGTCTTTTCCAGTTTCTTGGAAGCATGTTACTACTTCTACACCTGTACAGTGGTCTCCAATCATTGTTGGCTTTCTCAGGATCAGTATGTCCCAGAGGTCCAAATCAAATCTGAATTAAGATCAAGTCCTCTTTCAGCGTTTAAGTCTACATATTGTCCAATCCCCCAAAACAATAGAGTTCTTTTCAAGCTGGTACCTCTCCATCCATCATGCCAGCCAAGTTCTGCTTTCACTGTTGCATCCATATGTTGATTCAACAAATATGAATTGAGCATCCATCGTACACCAGGGACTATACTGCAGTATGAGTACAAAAATATAAAGAGCACTCTTCTTGACTCCAAATAACTTAGAATAAATAAGGGAGAGGGACAAATCAACAACTAAGCTAACACAATGGATACAATGTTAAGATTGTGTACATGCTATTTAGGAGGGCTAAAGGAAGTGCATAACTCCAACTAAGAAGTCATGGAGGGCTTCCCAGTTGAAGAAACTTGTTCACTACAAATGGGCTTCTAATCTCCAACCAGGTAACAAATGTAAAAAGGTGTTTCCAGCAGTGAAGACAGCATACGCAATGAAATGGGAGTATGAAACAACACTATACTCACTAAAAACTTCTCTTCATGTACTCAAAGGAGCTCAGAAGTAGTGGTAGAAAATAAAACTTGAAACACAAAAACAGCTAAACCATGAAGAATTTGGGGTACAATAAGGATTATCAAAATTTTTTATCAGATATAATGATATCTGACAAGATATCTACCTCTTTGGTTCCAGCCAAGATAGAGGCAGAGGTAGAAACACTTGACTTCCTCTCACAACCAAAAGAAGGATAAGAACCAATTTAGAAACAACCAATAAACAACCAGGACTGCCAGGTTAAGAAACTGCATGAAACTGCAACAACCAGGAGTTAAGAAAACATTCGTCCACACTGGTAGGAAGGTGCAGAGAGGGAAGCCCGGCAAGCAAAGATTACCCGTGGCAAAGGGGTAGACGATGACAGCGAGGAGGTGCTGGCTCACTGGGAAACTAAAGACACAAAACCTCCTGTGGTATAACACTATGGGGGTTTCAAAGGTGGGTGAGACTGAACTCCCAGTCTTACAGGAAAGTTCATTGGGAAGGGGCTGGAGCTGAACAAGTAAACAGCATTGTTCCCTCTCTGTCTTTTCCCTCACATGAAAAAAAACAGATCAAAACTCCAGAAAAGGAGTTAAGCAATGAGGAGACAACCTCTCTGATGTGGAGTTCAAAACACTGGTAATCAGGTTGCTCACAGAACTGATTGAGCTCAGTTGCAAAACGAAAGAAGAAATGAAAGCTACACAAAGTGTGATAAAGCAAAATATACAGGGACCCAACAGTGAAGGGAAGGGAACTGGGACTCAAATCAATGATTTGGAATGAAAGGAAGAAATAAATAGCCAACCTAAACAAAATGAAGAAACCAGAATTTAAAAAAAAAAATAAGGAGAGGCTTTAGAACTTCTGGGACAAATTTAAGTGCTCCAACATCGTAATTATAGGGCTGCCAGAAGGAGAAGAAGAAAAGCAAGAAATCAAAAACTTATTTGAACAAATAATAAAGGAAAACTTCCCCAATCTGGCTAAGGAAATAGACTTCCAGGAAGTTCAGGAAGAGCAGATAGTCCCAAAGAAATTAGACTCAAGGAGAAACACACCAAGGCACATCATAATTACCCAAGATTAAAGATATGGAGGGAATCTTAAAAGCAGCAAGAGAAAAGGAGTCAGTTATCTACAAAGGAGTTCCCAAAAGACTATCAGCTGATTTCTCCAAAGAAACCTTCCAGGCAAGAAGGGGCTGGGTTCCAAGTCATGACAGGCAAGGACCTACATCCAAGATTATTCTATACAGGAAAGCTATTATTTACAATGGAAGGGCAGATAAAGTGCTTCCAAGACAAGATAAAGTTAAAGGAGTTCACCATCACAAAGCCTTTTTCATGTGAAATGTTAAAAGGACTTATCTAAGAAAAAGAAGATCAAAACCATGAACAATGAAATGACAACAAACTTACAACTATTGAGAACTGACCCCCCCCCAAAAAAAGACAAACTAAGCAAACAACTAGAACAAGAACAGAATCACAAAAATGGAGATCACACGGAGGATTATCAATGGGGAGGGGGGTAAGGTACAGGGAATAAGAACCATAATTCACACACATAAAAGAGACAGAGGTAGGTTGAGAATAGTATAAGAGACAGAGAAGCAAGAGAAGCCAAAGAGCTTATATGTACAACCCATGGACATGAACTAAGGTTGGGGGAACGCTGGAGGGTGGGGTGGTGCAAGGCAGAAGGGAGAAAAGGGGAAAAATATTGGGACAACTGTAATAGCATAATCAGTAAAATATACTTAAAATTTTAATTAAGAAAGTGACCTAATCACATTTACATTTAAAAAGCTATGGTTGCAGGATAAAGGCTAAATTAAATGAAGTGGAGGGGTAGAGACTCCATTCAGCTAGTAATCCAAGCAAGAACTCCTAAAGCTATAGACTGGGCTATAAAAGGGTAGAGAATTTTGGAGATTAAATTAGACAAGTCATTTATAGCTATTCGGAGAAGATAAAGATGGACAAAATTATCAGAGATGACTTCTGGGCTTCTATCTTTGGTAGGATGGTGGTACCATTCTCTAACACAGGGACTATGAAAGGATGAATATATATGGACGAAAATAAACAGTTCAGTTTGGACACTGAATTTTAGATACCCATGGAACAGAGGAGGGAGATAGTATGACAAGCTAGGTCTATAATTTTGGCAATCAGGGAAAGATCCAAGTAGGAATAAAGAAGGCCACTGACTAGACAGTTTTATCAAATTTCCTGGATACTTGGTACTAACAGAACATCTCCTTTTTGCTTTTCTGTTCTCTGTTCTCTTTTGGTTCAATGTTTCCTACTCTCTCTGACACACAATCACTTTCAATTAGAATGAAATTAATAAAATACAGCTTATTTTTGCCCCTACCATACACTAAACAAAGAAAATAAGTAAACTACACTAACACTAACAACAGAGTTTAATATAAGTAATTTAGTAGAATTTTGTTGTATACAAGACAGCAGGTTCTCCATACAAATTAAAGAAACACTCTAAACTTTGGGTTCTGAAAAACTGGTTTCATGCTCCCCAACTCGCAGCATTACTGAAGAGGATATTACATTATGTTATTGTTTACCAAATGCCAACACAAAATAAAATAGGGCTCCATTTTCTATTTCTTCCTTATCTTTTCCAGAATAACTATCAAGAATAGCCACATATAGCCCTGGCTGACGTAGCTCAGTGGATTGAATGTGGGCCTGTGAACCACGTGATTGTGGTTCAATTTCCAGTCAGGGCACATGCCTGGGTTGCGGGCCAGTTCCCAGCAGGGGACTCATGAGAGGCAACCATACATTGATATTTCTCTCCCTCTCTTCTTCCCTTCCCCTCTAAAGATAAATAAATAAAATCTTTAGAAAAAGAATAGCCACATATATTTTCAATACAAAAACAGTGAAGGTGGGACATTTGGAGGTCCTCACACATCTGTTTCGAGCTTTTTGGAACAGAATATTTACAGCTCTTTTCACTCTTCAGGTTCAGAGATGAAGGTGTGGAAAATCTACTCCAAACTACAAATTATTTTGAATTGGACACACATGCCACACATTTGTGAAGAACCTAGCATTTGGCAACTGTCACGTGACTAGTCAACAAATGCAGGAGAAAATGACTTTTTCCCCTTCAGGCACTATACTACAGAACAACCATGATGACAGTTCTTCTCTGGTATTATATTTTGTGGGAGAAGAGAGGTTCATTTCAAATTAATTTATGATCTGTGAAAGTGCTAGAAACATGCTTCACTGCACCTAGAAGCATGGTATGCACCACTCCCTTGTAAAATCCATTTGAGGGGCTCTTAGTGCGGAACGATGCTCCCTGCTCCTGAGTGAGGCTCCCAGCACTAGCTACTGATATTCAGAACCATGGAATCAATTTCAGGAGTCAAAGAGGCCTGTCACATGGAGGGCCTTGGAAAGGCAGCACTAAATGCCACAGCAGTTTCTGAAGGCTGTGCCTAGATGAATTTCCACCCACCAGAGATATCACCTGAGCCAGTGTACTTATGTTTTTCGAAAACAAACCAAGGCCCTTTCCTTCACAAGAAACTCATTTCTTGCTATTAGAGTCTGTGCAGGGCAATAGACAGTTTTTCATCAGTTTTGCACTAACGTAATGCTTGTCAATAGTCAATTGGTCCTATTTGATCCAGGGCTTACACATACCAAGGGACTTTGTTACAATCACCCAACATGTCAGACCCTGATTAAAGTTGTTTCTCCTGTGGGGCTCATGGATCCATATCTATTTGCTGCTCTCCAGCTCTCTCATAACTCAACTATGAAACTTTTCTTCGAAGCTGTGTTTCTGGTTGGCCCTGCTTTTGCACGGCAGTATTACTACTATACATGATTGCAAAATAATTTTTTCACAGATTTATAAACTTAACCTCAGACTCAGAGCAATTCACACCCACCATATCTAAGCCAAACTTGTTCTAATTAACTGAGAGAGAATAGAAGACTCAGCATCAAACCCAAATGTTTCTTCTTTGGGACTCCTTTTTTGTTGTTGTTATTATAAATGTCATTGTATTGATAGTCATACAGGTAAAGAAACATTTGTTCAGGGCTTTCTCAACAAAGAAAGAAGCAGTGCTGTTATGGAATCCAGAAGCTCTTTCCAGAGTTTTGGTAAATATTTGTTCTAAAACTGTGGGAGACAAGTAGATCTCAAAGACAAGGTAAGAAACAAAATGGGTAAGTAAAGGCTAGAGCTCAGGACAAACACTACAGTGGTATAATTCCTTGAATTATTAGTTAAGGATGAACCCCATGTGTTACCTTGAGAGCTATGTAAGTTATATGTGGAGAGAAAATTAAAGTATTAAAAATCTGCAGAAATCAGGACATATCTGTATCAGCATTTAAAGTAAGGTTATGGACTAAAACAGATAAGCAATAATAATATGGAAGCAGGCACTAAGGAGACAAGTCTGTGGGAATCAGGTATGCAGAGCAGCATTCTAAAACCAAGGGATAAGGAAGGCAAATGAAATTACATATATAATCTGTTGCTATATATATTATTAAAGAAATTGATTCCTGAGAAAAGAACAGATTTTATTAGTCTTCCATTTGAATATTAATACCCTGATTAAACCTAATACGTATGTATATACATATGCATGTGTGTATGGAGAGAGATTGTGTGTATGTGTGTCACAGTCTGCTACCAGTAAATAGACCTTGTAAAGAGGCAGTCATGTGCCCTAGCCAACAGCCTTAGTATTTCTACAAGAACACAAACCAAGTCCATACCAGACTAGCCTGTGAGAAGTCAGTCAGTCAAATGAAGGCAAATGGTCAGTAAATCCCAATGAGTGAGTTTCACATGAGAAGGCACTTCCCTCTCAGTGTAGCTTTTTCTTTCTTGGAGTTTAATCAGTTGTAAATGGAAACTGCCCACTGATTTTTTAATCTATTCTATGGGTTCCATATGAGATATCTGCACATATCTATTCTTTAGTTCATATCATTTACTCTCACTTTAAACTGTTGGGGGAATTAGAAGTGTGATATAATGCAGTAAACAAGAACAGACCAAAGAAAGCCTGGAGGTCAAGGAGTCCAAGGCTTTGTTTTGTTTTGTTTTGACCCTTTCTCTCAATTTTATTCCATAAGCACAAATATAGCACTAGAACTTCATTGAACACTATGCCTTGGCCATAAATTTTGAGGTGACAACCACTTACATCTTTTGTATTCTTTCATTTCTTCTTTTTTATCATTGTGTCTGCTGAATGTTCTTTCCTAAGTTTTGCTCTCTATTAAAAAGATAAATAATTTCCACATGATCATCTCTGCTACTCGTGCACTCTGAGCATCCTTGCCTTGCATGGAACTCTACTAAGTGCCAGTTAACATTTAAGTTCATTATATATTTGTTATGCTCATGGTGCACTCAAATAGTGTATCACAGCCAGAATTTCCAAGGCTTTCTTAGTCAGGGTTTAGGGTAACTCTCCTTGGTTGTATATCTCTGTAGTTAGTGTCAGGAATCCTGACATTCCTTAATTAGGTTGCAAAATGTTTGTTATTTTCCATTCTCTATCAGTAAAAAGATTTTCTGGCCCAGTGCCTACTAGCAAAATAGAAATGTATCTTCTTTGAATGTTATTTTTCCACCATGCAAGCCATCCCCACCTCCCACCCTTGATTTTACCCCTCTTTGGCTTGGTACAGTGTCTTTTATACATATTCCTTGACAACCCATCCTCTTCTTTCCCCTCATTATCCCCTCCCACTTCCCCTCTGGTTACTGTCAGTTTGTTCTTAATTTCAATGTCTCTGGTTATATTTGTTTGCTTGGGGTTTTTTTGTTGTTGATTAGGTTCTTCATATAGGTGAGATCAAGTGGTATTTGTCTTTCACAGCCTGGCTTATTTCACTCAGCATAATGCTTTCCAGTTCCATCCATGATGTTGCAAAGGGTAGGAGCTACTTCTTCCTCTCTGCTGCATAGAATTCCATCATGTAAGTGTGCCACAGTTTTTTGATCCACTCATTTACTGATGGGCACTTAGGTTGCTTCCAACACTTGGCTATTGTAAATTGCACTGCTATGAACATTGGGGTGCATAGGTTGTTTTGAATTGGTGTTTCAGAATTCTTAAGGTATAATCCCAGCAATGGAATCACTGGATCAGAGGCAGTTCAATTTTCAGTTTTATGAAGAAATTCCATACTGTTTTCCACAGTGGCTGTACCAGTCTGCATTCACACCAACAGTGCACTAAGGTTCCCTTTTGTCTGCAACCACATCAGCACTTGTTGTTTGTAGATTTGGTTGTGATGGCCATTCTGAGTGGTGCGAAGTGGTATCTCACTCTGGTTTTAATTTGCATCTCTTTGATGATCTCTTTAGTGATGCTGATCATCCTTTCCTATATCTCTGTGACCTTGTGTATCCTCTCTGCATGTTCAGGTTATTTGCTCATTTTTTAACTGGGTTGTTTGTCTTCCTGGAGTGGAGTTGTGTAAGAGAAGACCCGAATAAACACAATAAAAAATGAATGAGGAGAGACTACAACTGATACCACGGAAATACAAAAGACTGTAAGAAATTACTGTGAAAAACTATATGCCAAGAAATTTGAAAACTTAAGTGAAATGGACAAATTTCTACAAAAATATAATTTTCCAAAACTGAATGAAGAAGCAGAAAGCCTGAACAGACAGATAACAGCTGACAAAATTGACATGGTAATCGAAAAACTCTCAGCACACAAAAGCCCTGGACCAGATGGTTTCACAGGAGAATTTTACAAAACATTTAAGGAACAGCTAGCCCTTATCCTTCACAGACTATTTCAAAAAATTCAAGAAGATGAAAGACTCCTAAACTCTTTATATGAAGCCAGCATCATCCTAATCCCCAAACGAGATAAAGACACCATAAAGAAAGAAAAGTACAGGCAATTATCACTGATGAAGAAGTCCAAGTTTTAACCTCTGTTCAGAGCTTGAAACTGGAAAGACTTTAAATTTGGAGAGTTGCTTTAAAATCCTCAGTTTAAAGGTACCAGAGATTTCTTTGTTCATGGAATCATTCATGTAGATTTTAGGTCTAATCAGGTTATTAATACTCAAATTTAAGAGAAGAATATCTAACAAAATCTCTTATTTTCCTAAGAGTCAGTTTCTTTAATAATATACATAGCAATAGATTTTTTAAAAATATTCTACCAAAGGCGAGAAACCAATTTTTCATAATGCATCTTATCCACCAGACATTTTTCAGGTGAAAAGTCTTGATTAAGAGCCCTAAAAAAATACTTTTTAAAAATAATTCTGGCCTTAAATTTTCCTCTCTGATTATGAACACTTTAAAGTATTACCACTACAATGACTCAAATTGAAAATAATGCTTCAATAAAAATATTTTACTTTGGAAAGCTTCCGTTGGCTTAAGACATATTTTTCCTACTCTTTTTTCCCCAGTCATGATGAACAGGCAAATATCAAATGCATTTTTAGTACATTTGAAAAAATTATTAGACTTGAAGATTGACACTAATATTTCTTCTAGGACTGTCAAAAGAAAATTTGATTGGAGGATCTCATTTTTCTGTCTTGTGTCTTCGATGCTGGGAAATAAGATTTAGTATGTCTCATAGCCCTGTTGATGATTAGATTAATATCAAGGAAAATAAATATTCTGAGGGGAAGAAAGGGAGTATTTCCAGGGGTAAATATTCATGAATAATGATGGAAAATCAAATATTATGGGTATTCTAACTTTTTTATTAATGAATAAAAAGAAAGCACATTTTCCCAAAAATACCTAGTAGGTACATAAAACTTATCTAATTTTGTTTCTAACCAGTTAGACATGTTCTTGGAAAATAGATGTTACTATCATTTCAGAACTCTGAAAGAAAAGTTATTTTTGCCATCACTTTATTGATAAACTCATTTTAAGAGAAGCCCCTTTCTTTGTCTTATCATATATTTCTCCTTAAATTAATGGTAGGCTTTTAAAAATATAAATGCCACACAATGTTAGAGAGTAAGATGATTCCCTTGAAAATGTCCCAGGAAATTTCCTAATACATATCTTGCTCTTTAGAAAATTAAAAAGGGAGCAAATGGCATACAAAGCACAACTCTGCTGTAGTAAAAATGACTATGTATTGCACTTGTGTGAAATCTATACCTCAAAATAAAAACCTTCAACTGTCACCTCAGAAAATGAGATGAGAAATCAGAGCAGACTTCTCTGTTGAGAAATATTGTCTCTAGTCTTCCCATTGTGTTGATTATTTAGATATTACTGAGTGCTTAGAGTTTAAAGAATGAGAGTCCACTGATTATAAAGAGAACTGGAAAGTATTTTATTGATAAAACAATCTCACAGACCATTGATCATTGTGGCAGTGATCCCTGGTGTTCTCATGCAACTGAATGATCATTTTAATCCTGCCCCACTGGAAGAAAAGAAAACTGTCCTGTGAATGGTAGTGTTCAGTCAGTGGCATCTACTGCTGTTATATTCAATTCAGATCAAGTAGCAAGCAGGTGTATAAAATTAGCAAGAATTTTGTAAAATTTCTTTTGAGCCTATAAATGTATAAATCATTGACCATGATTTTCAGATGTTCTAGGAAATAGGTAAAAGACAAAAAACACTGATTAAAAATATTTTTTCAAGCAAGAAAACCTCTCTTGAAACCAAAAATAGGACAAAATACTGTATATCATGGCCATATATTCTGACATAAATTCCCTTTTCCTCTTGTATTTCACTCTACTTAAATTCCTTTCTGGTTTTCATTTTCCCTTATCTATTTCTCTAGTTTTTGCATCATTTTCTTTTTACCAAGATACTCCTTTTACTCTCTCCTTGACAATTTCTTGATATTTAAAAGTCTCATCTCTTTGTCTTTTCCTCACTTTTAGTCCCACCTGCTGTGAATCTTCTCTTATATAACATCAGATGAAGTTCAATTCTTTTGCACTTTCATTGAGAAATAGTATAAAGCATCAAGGATAAGATATTTCAAAATTAGATAAGAATATGTGAAATGTTTTTTAAAAGAGTGCTCAATCTAAGTGACTCAGCATCAAAAGAAAAACCACAAAGATAGTTTGAGTTTCACTCAAGTAATGAAATGCATTTTAGTACAGCTGTGTTTAAGAAATAAGACTAACTAAATCATGAAAATTTTCAGCAGAGACTTCCAGCCAAGATGGAGGCCTAGGTAGATACACTGTGCCTCCTGAAACAACCAAAAAATGACAACAAATTAAAAAACAACAACAACAATCAAACAAAAACAGAATTGCCAGAAAAATCTAACTGTTGGACAACCAAAGAGTTAAAGAAGAAACATTCATCCAGGCCAGTAAGGGGGCAGAGACAGGCAGTCAGGGTAGATAGGACTCTGGCAAGCCAGCAGCTTGAGGACCAGGGCAAGCAAGAAGGCAGCTCACAGACCTGATGAGGTGGTGACTGGTGGAAGCAGGTGGTCCCACATTTGCATGCAGATAAACTAGGAAGAAGAACTGGGGAACGAGACAGACCATACAACCCAGGGTTCCAGCATGGGGACATAAAGCCTCAAAACCTCTGACCAAAAATACCTTTGGGGGTTGAGGCAGCTGGACTAACACCCAGAGTTCCTTGGAGATACTCACAGGGTCCTAGAAGGTACGCAACCCCACCCACCCAGAAATCAGCACCAGTAGGTCCCAATTTGCTTGTGGGTAGCAAAGGAAGTGACTGAAAGCTGCAGAAGAGCTGAGCAAGTGGGATTGTTCCTTCTCTGACCTCTCCCACACACACAGCACCACAAAGCAGCAGTTGCCCCACCCTGGCAAATACCTAAGGCTCTGCCCCTTACTACATAACAGGCATGCCAAGACAAAAAATAACGGCCCAAATGAAAAAACAGATCAAACTCCAGAGAAAATACAACTACAAGATGAAGAGATAGCCAAATATCAGATGCAGAGTTCAAAACACTGGTAATCAAGATGTTCACAGAAATGACTGAGTATGGTCTCAAAGTAGAGGAAAGAGTTAAGGCTATGCAAAGTGAAATAAAAAAAATGCTCAAGGAACCAACAGTGAAGGGAAGGAAACTAGAAATCAAAGCAATGGTTTGGACCAGAAGGAAGAAATGCACATTCCACCAGAACAGAATGAAGAAACAAGAATTCGAAAATATGAGGAGAGGTTTAGGAACCTACAGGACAACTTCAAATATTACAACTTCTGAATCATAGGGTGCCAGGAGGAGAACAAGAAGAGCAAGAAATTTAAAATATACTTGAAAAAATAATGAAGGAGAAATTTCCTAATCTGGCTAAGGAAATAGACTTCCAAGAAGTCCAGGAAGAGAAGACAGTCCCAAAGAAGTTGGACCCAAGGAGCACACACCAAGGAACATCATAAGCACATTACCCAAGATTAAATATAGGGAGAAAATCTTAAAGGCAGCAAGAGAAAAGCAGACAGTTACTTACAAGTAGGAGTTTCCAGAAGATTATAAGCTGATTTCTCTAAAGAAACCTTGCAGGCAAGAAGGGGCTGGAAAGAAGTATTCCAAGTCATGAAAGGCAAAGACCTACATCCAAGATTACTCTATCCAGGAAAGCTATCATTTAGAATGGAAGGGCACATAAAGTCCCTCCCAGATAAGGTAAAGTCAAAGGAGTTCATCATCACCAAGCCCATATTATATGAAATGTGAAAGGGACTGATGTAAAGAAAAGAAGATAAAACACTATGAACAGTAAAATGACAACAAACTCACAACCATCAACAACGGACCCTAAAAGGAAAACAATTAAGCAAATAACTAGAACAGGAAAAGAATCACAGAAATGAAGATCACATGGAAGGTTATTGGTGGGGAGGGGGAGGGAGGAGAATGGAGGAAGAGGTACAGGGAATAAGAAGCATAAATAGTAGATACAAAAGAGACAGGGGGAGGTTAAGAATAGCATAGAAAACAGGGAAGCCAAAGAAGTTATATGTATGACCCATGGACATGAACTGAAGGAGAAGATGCAAGTGGGAAGGGGTTTTAGGGTGGAGGGGAATCAACAGAAGAAAAATGGAACAACTGTAATAGCATGATCAGTAAAATATATTTTTTAAAAAATATTCAGGCAAGAGAATCAAGAGGATCTCATAGAGAAACAGGATGTCAACCAACTGAAAAAGAGTTAACAGCATGGTAGCTGCGTGTCTTGGCCATTCCAACAACTTTTAGATTCAGTGTTCATCTTTGCACTTCTAGCTTGTTTCAAGTTTTTAACTACTATAAAAACTGTTCAGTTAATCAGATGACTATATTCCTTGTGGAGAGTTTCTTATACGCATGTATGTGTAAGAATAATGGAAAAATCATCTTAACTCTGCCTATGTATAATAGATAATAGTTACTGTAATAATAGTTATATTATTATCTAATATAATAGATAATAGTTAAGCACCTCTTCTGAAAGAATAATCATCTAAATAATCATCTAAATAATCATTAGATTATTTCCAAATTTTCCAACCATATTTTAAAGTAAGTATTATGATGCTCATTTCACAGATGAGGAAACAGTCCAAAGATTTTGACTAGCCTCACAACTCCTCTGGCAAGTAAAGGAGTGGGGTTCTGAAAACAAGCCCATCTGGTGCTAAACCCCAGGCTTTTCCACTACCCCACACTGTACCTGCAGCCTTAGGCACAATATATATGATTGAAGTGATGCCACAAAGAGAGAGTCTTAGAGTTAAAACAATTAATACAACTTGTAAAAATAAATATTTTTCTCAAATTCCTGTTCCAACAAGTCAGGCATTCTTGTCATTTACTCTTTCATGTAGAAGGTGACACTGCTTACAGCTGCAATCAGTAGGAGGTGTATCTCCATGGTGCCTGCTGTCATCTCTTCATTATAGGAAAAATAAAATATGCAGCAAAGTGTGCATGCTGACCAGCATTGGTTACATCTTCTTTCTCATTTACTGCTTGAACATATACCCCTTTCTTTGGCAGACAACACACTTAGTTAAGAATAATTCTATTATCTTTCTGTAAACAGGATGACTACAGAAGTGACAATTTCTGCAACAGAGAAAAGCAGATGGCTTTTCGTGGCTCCACACTGGCCAGGACACAGAGGCTCTGATGGCAGTCCATCGCCTGCCCTCTCAGGGTGAGACATACAAATGCAGCTGCTCACTGGGGAGAAAGCTGGGCAAGAGAGGGAGAAAATAATGACTGTCCTAGAGGGGAAAGAAGCCACAGAGAGGAAGCTAGGACCACTCAGAATTGGTTCATTTTACTAAATAATTGGTCCAGGGGAGTAAAGGCCATTGATATACATACAGTCTCTGTTATGTGATGGAACAAAGCATAACATTCAATCTGATGCCTGGGCTTCTTGCCCATAATAAAATGTATCATATAATGAGGCTGATTTCCTACATTAAAAAAGAAAGAGGTGAATAATCTTTATTTCAGGGATAAATTATCACCATTAGTTCAGAAAATTCTTTCCTTGTTTCAGAATTACAGGGCGGAAGAGATATCAAAACAGAACATACAGGAGAAGCAATTTAACTATATTACAACATCATAGTCCTTTTATAGACTCCTTTCATTTACCAAACATTTTCATCATTATCAGGCTAAATTGGACCAAAACCAAACCTTATAAGATAGGGTCTAGACTTCCGCTAAGATGGAGGCATAGGTGGAAACACTGTGCCTTCTCCCACAGCCAAGTTTGAATACAACAAAAGTTTGAAGAACAAAGACACAGCCACAAAACAGAAAATTGAATTATACAGAAGTCCGACAACCACTAACCGTTCCACAGGGATGGTAAGAGGGGCGGAGCCAGCAGCGGAGCTGGGTCGGGCAGGAAAGATCCTCAGAACTAGGCGAGCAAGTGGCCCAGACCCAGTCAGAGTGTGGGGCAGACTGACTGTGGTTGCACATTCATGCACAGTGAGATGGACCATGCAGGCCCCAGGGGGTGAGGGATGACGGCAGTGGCACACTCGCGTGCAGTGGGATGAAACGCATGGGCCTGGTGATGGTGGCAGCTGCTGCACCTGTGGGGGCCACAGCAGGAGATGGCAGGCGGGATGCCATTGCTCCTCTCTGACCCCATCCCCACATACAGCATCACAACCCAGCGACTTAGTTGTCCTGCTCTGGTGAACACCTAGGGCTCCAACCCTGATACATAACAGGCACGAACAGCCCAAAAGATGGCACAAGAAGAACTCAAAGTCCCAGAGCTGATAATTCTCAGTGACTGAGAAATTGCCAGCCTCTCAGAAGCACAATTCAAGACACTGTTTATCAGGATGCTCACAGAACTGGTTGATTATAGTCACAAATTAGAGGAACATATGAAGGCTAAACTAATTGAAATGAAGGGAGATGTCCAGGAAACCAATAGTGATGGAAAGGAAACTGGGACTCAAATCAATGGAATGGACCAGAAGGAAGAACAAAACATCCAACCAGAAAGGAATGAAGAAATGAGAATTCAAAAAAATGAGGAGAGGCTTAGGAACCTCCAGAACATCTTTAAACGTTCCAACATCCGGATTATAGGGGTACCAGAAGGGGGAAAGAAACAGCCACGAGTGGAAAACTTATTTGAACAAATAATAAAGGAGAACTTCCCCAGTCTGGCAAAGGAAATAGACTTCCAGGAAATCCAGGAAGCTCAGAGAGTGCCAAAGAAGTTGGACCCAAGAAGGAACACACCAAGGCACATCATAATTACATTAGCCAAGACTAAAATGAAGGAGAGAATCCTAGAAGCAGCAAGGGATAAGGGGACAGTCACCTACAAAGGAGTACCCATCAGACTGTCAGCGGATTTCTCAAAAGAGACCTTACAGGCAAGAAGGGGCTGGAAAGAAGTATTCCAAGTCATGAAATCCAAAGACCTACAGCCAAGATTGCTTTATCCAGCAAAACTTTCATTTAGAATGGAAGGACAGATAAAGTGCTTCTCAGATAAGGTCAAGTTCAAGGAGTTCATCATCACCAAGCCCTTATTATATGAAATGTTAAAGGGACTTATATAACAAAAAGAAGATGAAAAATATTAACAGTGAAAGGACAGCAAACTCAGTTATTAACAACCACACCTAAAACAAAAGCAAACCTAGAGGACAGCTAGATCAGGAGTGGAACCATAGAAATGAAGAACGCATCGAGGGTTAGCAACAGGGGAGTGGGAGGAGGAGAAGGGGGGAGAAGGTACAGAAAATAGCATAGACGGTAGGTAGAAAATAGATAGGGGGGAGGGCAAGAATAGTGGGAGAAATATAAAATCTAAAGAACTTGAGACATGTGGTTATAAACTAAGGGGAGGAGAATGGTGGGGGAGGGAGTGTGTGGGTGGAGGGGAATGAAGGGGGGATAGAACAACTGTAATGGTATAATAATAAAATATATTAAAAATAAAAAATAAAATTTAAAAAAAGATAGGGTCTATTTTGCCCATTCTACAGGTGAGAAATCTGCGACCAATTGGGTCATACAGTTTGCCCAAAGTCTCATTGGTTGTCATAGGTATTTCTGAGTGTGTATTTCCAGATGAGATTATCATTTGAATTAGTGGACTCATACAGCAGATTGTGGGTGGGCATCATCCAATTCTTTGAGGGCCTCAGTAGAACAAAAGACAGAGGAAGGAGAAAGTCACCCCTTCTTTTCTGCCTCACTGATTGAGCTGGAACATCTCATCTCAACTGCCCTTGTAAGAGGATTTAATCATCAGCTCCCCTGGTTCTCAAGCCTTTCGACTAGACTATATTACACTACTGACTTTAGGAGACTTCCCAGACTCCATAACTGCACAAACAAACTCCAGGTCAGGCAGAAGAAATGCCTGCTTGAGTGTTGTTGGTAAGGTAATAAGATGGGTGTAATAAATTATAGTTTTAATTTGAAAATTTCACCACAAATGTCATATTCTGTGTTTGAGTGTGGTATTGTTAACATTATAGAATTACATGTTTATGGTTTTATAACAAAAGATTTTGTAATAAAAAGGGTTATAATTTGTGCCAGACACTCCATATGTGTATATATACATCTAGAAGGTATCTAGCCATATAATATGAAACATAGAGGCATTTACTGAAGGAGATACAGATACAAGAAACATTGTATATAGGACAATGACAACTTGGAACCTCACAGTTCTCCCAATTGCCATCAACTGCCCGGTGGTATTTTTCTCAATCTCATTGATGGTCTGAAATCTCTTCCCTTTCAAAGGTGATTTTAGTTTTGGGAAAAGCTAGAACACCAAATCTGGGCTGTAGGGGGTTGAGTCATCTGAGTGATGTTTCAGCAAAGAACTCTGCATGAGATGTGAGGCGTCAGTGGGCATGTCATCATAATAAAGCTGTCAATCACCAGGTGCCCATAGCTGTAGCTTTCTGAATCATGCAAATAGTTTCCATGAAGAGACGTTCAAGCTTAACACAAAATTTGATGCATATTTTTTGCCCTATTCACTTAGTCATTTTGAATGTGACGGCCATACAGTACATATGCTCACTCAATGGTGTCTACTGCTTCCACTGCCTAGTACAGTGAAGTCTTCATTGTTCACACATGCACACTCCAGTTCACTCTCCTGTGCTGCCATATTACACTGATGTCATGCAAACACTTCTCTTTATATTAACAATGGCTGGACTTTTTCTAGACAGACCTCATGTACACCCACATATATGTATATATGTATACACAGAAGGTGACATGTGTATACATATATACATATTCAATTATACATACATATATACATATTCAATTATACATACATAGATTATATATATTATCATACTAGTCTATTTCTCTGTAGAGACCTGATTAATGAAAAATAAAGAAGCTACAACTTTACCAGAGACTTCAAATCCAAACTCCAAGAAAATGCTTCCCATGAGATGACATAACTTCCAACCATGAGTTTTACATTTGAAGAAGCATCTACATAGAGCCAACCACCTTTCCATTGTATATCCACAGCACAGTTGCACAAAGTTCTGCAACCAGAAGGACCTTGAGCATGTCTCAATAGCCTGCTGCCACCTGAATAAGTTGACATCTGAATAAGTTGCCCCACATTTTCATTTTGTACTAGGCCCTAGAAATTATGTATCCAGGCCTGTCCACAACACCCTGTACAACCTTATTAGCATAGGTCACAGTGAACTTTGATCAAGAGTTTAATCATCTGTCATCCCTAAAGGATGGACTACCTCATGAGTAGGCTTCTATGACCTCTAAACTGGGCCTAGGCACCTTTGACCTCATCTCAGACCTCGTCTCAGACCTCAGCATTCTCCACTCTAGCATTCTCCGCTGCCTCTTGGCTCTTTTTCTATCCCCTTGAGCCCCACCTCCTCTCCTTGAAACACTTTCCCCTCAGGAAGTACCATGTTTCATTTGTTTTCTTCATTTCTCTGTTCAAATGCTACTTCAATAGAGAGGCCTTCTCTGACGACCCAGATCACAATAACGCACCCCTTCTCATTCCATCACTTGACCTGCTTAATTTTTCTTTATAGCATTAGGGTACCATCTCATGTAACACACAGCCATTGGTTTAATTTTCATTGTTCTGGGCTGAAAAAAATGCATGTTAAAGCCATCACTCCTAGTACCTCAGAAAATGACCATATTTGGAGATAGTGACTTTATTTTTGCATTTACTTTTATTTTTTCCCATTACCTTTTAGACCCACTATCCACTACAATCACCACACTATTGTCCATGGCTATCAGTCCTTTTCCCTTTTTGCTCAGTCCATCCACCCACTAACCACTCACCCTAGCTGTCACTCTGCTCTCTATGAATCTGTGTTCATTTTGCTTGTTAGTTCAGTTTCTTCATTAGATTCCACATACGAGTGAAGTCATATGCTATTTGTCTTTCTCTAACTGGTTTATTTCACTTAGCATAATGTTCTCCAGGTCCATCCATACTATTGCAAAGGGTAAAAACTATCTTCTTTTTTACAGCGGAGTAGCATTCCATTGTGTAAGTGTCCCGTAGTTGTTTTATCCTCTCATGTACTGATGGAAGGCCATACCACCCTGAATGTGTCAGATCTCATCTGATCTTGGAAGCTAAACAGGATCAGGCCTGGCTGGTACTTGGATGAGAGACAGGGACTTTAAATAGCCAATTAAGCCCTAATCACATCCGACTATTGTCCTTATAAAGGGAGGAAACTTGGCTATACAAAGACACACCAGGGGAGCAGACAGAGGACAGGCCATTTGAGGGAAAAGCAAGAAGTTTTTGTCTACCCATCAAGGAAAGAGTCCTCAGGAGAAACCAAACCAGTGATCCCTTGATCTTGGACTTATAAGAAAATAAATTTGAGAGAAAATAAATTTCACTTGTGTAAGCCACCAGTCTGTGGCATTTTGTTACAAGAGCCCTAGCAGACAATTGTCTTTGCCATCCGCTAGACTGTGGTATCTATGAGAAAAAGGATTTTGTTTCACCCACTGCAGCAGGCCCAATGCCAAGCAGTAGACACAGAAGATATTTTTTAATTGTTGAATGAGCAATGAATGATTTTATAATTACTTAAGAGGATTTTGAAGAGACTCTTCAAATACTTTGTGGTACCAAAATGTTTTATTCTATGCCACTGGAATTAATTACACCATGGAAAGAGACCTGGGAACCGTTTTGTTAAACGAAGGTTCTCATTGTAATGGGACTTGACCAGCTCTGTGTTTTCACCCAGGCTTGTAATGCAGCCACTAATGGATTATGTCAGAACCAAGGAACTGAAGATCATAATACATGCTAGAAGAAAGGCTACTGTCACACAGTGTTTGTTATTAGAAAAATTACAAAAACAACCTACAGCAAAAATCAATCAGGAACCTAAAGGATACCTCACAACCTTCTTTCCATGCATTTCTTTGACAGCTAAGATCAGTTACAACTAATTACTCTTAGCAGTTCCACAGCTACATAACCATAGCTTCAACAACACATTCAAACTGCCACATGCTCCTCAGGTTGTGTCAATATTACCACAGCTTTGTCCTCAATTTAACAAGACAAAACAGGAGAGCAGCAAATTACCAATCAACACATTGACTGATAGCCTCCCCGCTCTCTAGACTCCAATGACCAGCGTGACTAATATTCTCTAGGAGGTGACAGATATTGGGCTAGTTCAGGTATTTCTGACTATGGTGACATTTTTGACATGGGCAGTTGGGGTCTGACAGTTTCTACCATGTAGGTAAATGGAACTACCTGAGTATTGCAAGGTGCTGAAAGAACACAAGAGCCAAAGTTATCCCCTTGTGCACAGGGTATGTCTGCTTGTTGCATAAAGTAGCTCAGACATATAGAAGTGGTATACAGATGTTCATGATTTCCATTTACAAGTGTAAGAGATCAAAAGGAAAGTGAAATTATGGAAGAAATTTCACTGACTCCTATTTTACACTTGGCTTCCTTACAAATCTTATTTCCATGCCACTTAAAATAGGGAGAAATTAGATGTACAAAGGATACCTAATGCCAACTACTGTGGGAAGCTTGTTAATACCTTAAACCATTTAATTATCAACCTAAACCTCTGGAGTAATTACTCCTATCAACAAGAGGGGATAAGTGTGAGGTTTAAAAAGGTCAATTTCTTGTCCACCACTTAGGAAGTGACAGTGAAGGGCACCTTCTCAGAACTCCAATTCCTGGTGAAAGAAGCTATAGCTTCCTTTGGGAAAGCTAGACCTGATCCTATTCTCAGCCTTTGATATTTGGTTGGGGCTGACCTGAGAATTGGTTCTGAGGAATGAACATGTAACCTAGGTCCCCTTGACAATAGCAACAAGAGAACAAGAGTGACACCCAGGACTTCTTCAGGAATTGCTAAAGGGGTAGGATGTTACACTGGAGCTACCACGTGTCATCATAGAAAACCTGGCTAAGAATGAAGTAACCCCAGGGAAAAAGTCTAGCAAAAAGGAAAGAAGTGAACAATAGAGAAGCAGAAGAGAGAGAGGTTACAAAGGCATAATCTGACCCTTGCATCTGGCCATGCCAGGGAGCTTTCACATGTCTACACTTAAGGCTTTCCGTTGGTCTGACAGTAATTTTTTCCCCTAAAGTAACTAAAAAAATTTTGTCACATGCATTTAAGAGCTCTGTCAAGTATAGGATAGGAATGCTCTATATTTATGACCAATAATCTATTCATTTTATAAGGTTCTTTTCTAATGATTGGATCAATAGTTGAGGATTTATTTATTTTATTTTTTAGTTTATTATTGAAAACTAACACCAACAAGGACAATTTGACTCCACTATCAACAATCATCAGAATCTCTTTCTGTGTTATATTTATAATATGATGTTAAATCTACCATGAAATGAAATAAGTATTTATAAAGAGGTCAATACCCTCTGATCCACATTTCACTTGCTAAGGTATTGCCATTAGAAACCCAGGCATGGAGAACTGAAGGTACTTGGTCAGATTACGCAGCGACTTTGTGGCCATTGATGTGACCACTCATCACTCCTACAAATGTCTTTTGCTATTACACAGGCAAATAACCAGAATAATAGACACCCTTCTCTTGTAACTCGTAAAGTACTTCACTCAGTTTGTAAACAGGAAGAAAAAGTTTTCAACACTAACTAAAGACTAAAAATAGGAACCTCATTTCTAAGTTAAATAGCTAATTAAAAATGTTTCTACCTCCATGATTTTCAACCTTATTATGAGGAACAGAATTTTTTCTCAAATAAAATCTTGCTTGGTGTCCTACTATATAAAGTAACTGAAAATTTTAAAAGTATATATGTAAGTTCAAATATGTGTGTGTGTGTATATGTGTATACATATATAGCATTTACTCATAACATGAATAAATAAAAACGAAGCTTTCAATGAGCATTCATTTTAAAATCAGAGGTACATTTGACAGGTGCAGTTTTATATAAACTCTACATACCATTTATTTCTAATATTTTATGACTGGTTTTAAGGAGTAAATAAAAGCCCTGATTCCCTAACATCTGCAGAATAGGAATAAGATTATTTGTTTCAACTCATCTTTCAAAGTCAAGTTCAAGTATGTTCCTCTGTGAATGTGTCTGTTTTCCATTTGCTCCAGCATGGTATACTTAATTACATTTTAATTAGAGTCCACTATACTGTAATTTCAATGTCTCATGCTTTTATATCTTCTGTTCTAACACAGTGCTAATTAAGCTCCCTTCATTGCTTTAATCTGAGAATAGAGCAGTTTAAAGAGATGAACAAGTGTATTTGACCATCTTCTGTATAAGATCTTAGACAAGACCAAACATTTCTGACATAACAACCCAGAAGATCCATTAGGTAATCATGGTACTCTTTTAAATTGCAGATTATATCATCACTATTTTTGAGAAACAATGATGGCTACTTCCAACATGCTCCTAAATGTTACTGTAGTTTTTCATTCATCAGTTTAAAATTCAGACTTTCTTAATTAAGTCTGAATTTTAAGTCTTCTTAATTCCGGGTCACTCCACAACCCTTGTATTGAAGATAAATAAACATGTATCCCAAAAGTGCTACAAACTACTGAACTACATCAAACTATATGTAATGAAAATGACCTTCAATTTTCTGCTATAAAAAGTGCTCCCAGATATTCTTGGGGGTGCCCAGAGAACAACAAATGCAGGCTCATAAATAAATACTGTCCGATCAGCCTGAACTTATGCCTACTAGAAATTTGCCAGGAACTATTATTTCCTGCCATCTGAGACACTGCAGTACTCAAGTTATGAGAACTACTCAGTTATTCAGCTGTGACGTGGGAGACTACTTCTCTCTCTTTGGGGTTTCTCTCTGCAGGAGGATGTTGCAGTGCAGTGTTATTTGTCTCACAACTTCTTCAATATTGACTTCAAATTCCACTGTCTTTTGTGCGATTAATTTATAAACTAAGAGGGTGGGGCTGGGGGGCTTAGGGAACTGTTCTGCATGGCAGAGAGTATGCTGCACTTGCCTCTTCCCTCCAGTTGTGAAGGCATTCACTTTCCTTCAAGCATTCACTTACCTCCTCTCAGCATGAAACATTCTGAAAAGCTCTGAGGTTATCACACAATTGTTTTCTACCACCCTGACCCCCACACACCTGCCAGATCTGCCCAGCCCAGTCTGACTCTCACTTAGATTCAACTTCCACTATGACCTAACTACATAAAATTGTATTCCTTGTACATATTAGATGTTCAATAACTATGTGTCAGATAAATGCACAAAAATAAAGCCAGATTGATACATAACTCACTAAATTAATCAACAGGCTCCAGCTCTCAATTTCTTCTATATGGCATCTATCATTGGGTATGTCAGCCTTTTCTTGATGACCATCAAAGTCATCCCCTCTACCATAGCTGGAATGGGTTCTGTCCACAGACACCAGTATGTCAGTATTGTACTCCTACAATTCCTGGGAATGGCAAGTTCAAGGTGACCTATGGCTCTCAATTCATGAAATTTACATGATTCAAGTTTTGCTATCATAAGCACTCCCAGATTGATACATTCATAGTCATTTCTTTCACAGTCCAGCCTGATGACTCTCAGTACTTTGAACTGACATTGAAACTATTGGGGAAAAGACCACCTATTTCAATAGGAGCTGCTAAACTGAAAGTAATAAGCCTAGAATCAGTACTAGCTTCTTTTTCTAAGACTTAAGGAAAGCCTTCCTTAGAAATAACATTTGGAAAGCAACACTGAGTGATGGAGAAACACAGCTAGCTGACAGCATCATTTGAGGCGTTACTCCAGTTGTACTTTCAGTCACCATTATCCCCCAAATTTTTCAGTTGCAGAAGTCAATAAATTTCCTTTTTGATGAAATAAACTTGAGTTCAGTTTTTGTCACTTGCAATAAAAATGTACCACCAATATGACAAAAAAAATATTTCTTGCATTGTCTGAATTCTCTGAAATATATTCTATTTAATACCTTCCCTCTAGAGCCAACAGTCGAGGCTCTTTCCAATACTATTAATCATATTTATTATTTAGACCATAAGTCAAAAAATCTATTTTAGTATATTTTTAAAAGCCTTAACAAGTCTAAAATACAATGTGATCATGATTACTTATAATCCATGATAAAGGATTGCATTTTCCAAAATTGGCCACAGCAATATTTTTGGTTCCATGTATACTTCCATTTTAGCACTTTGCCGCTGCCCATTAGAGATTGATTCTATTTCCCTGTGTTTAAACACCAGGCTGGACTTTTGAATGTCTACACGAATAGAATGCACCAAAAGTGACAATGTGTGACTTTCAAAACTAAGTCATATACAGCAACACAGATTTGGCCTCTCTCTGACCCTCTCTCTCTCTCCCCCTTTCTCACCTCTCTACCCAAAGCTTTCTCCACCTCTTTTTTCTTCTGTCTTCCTCCTTCCCCTTCCCCTACCTCTTCCTTACCCCTCCCCTCCCCTTCCCTCCTCCTCCTCCTCCTTCTGCTTCTTCCTCTTCCTCTTCTTCTCTCTTTATTCTTATAATCAAAATACCACTTTATGAGGAAGCCAAGATCACATTGTATATGGGTGTTCTGATCAATAATCCAACTAGGCTCTTTGGCATCAATGTTGTGAGTGAATAGGACTTCAGATTATTCTAGACCATCTTTTCATTACTCCAGCTGAGCCACCAAACTTTGCTGACCCACAACAAGCCATTCCATCATGCCCTGCTGAAATTCCTGGCTCATGAGAAACAATAAATGATGATTATTTTTTAAACCACTGTATTTTGTGATAATTTTACACAGCAGTACATAACTAATAAAGCCATTCTTATGATAATTGTCTTAATTCACATGATTTTCATAAAACCTACTTTATACAGCTATATTAGTGGTTATGCTACACATTACTTTTTAATTGTATTTTAATTGGTGCTCAAGTACAGTTTTCTGTTTTTTACTCCCATCCAAGCCCACCCACCCATCCCTCACCACCTCCCTCTCATTTCCACTTCACCTACTTTTGTGCATGTGTCCTTTCTATTTGTTGTTGTAAACTCTTCCCCTTTCCCCCCTGAAATTCCTTCCCCTCTCCCCTCTGGTCACTGTCAGCCTATTCTGAATTTGTGTCTTGGGTCATAATTTGCTTGCTTGTTTGTTTTGTTGTTTAAGTTCCTGTTAAAGGTGAGATCATATGGTATTTGTCTTTCACTGCCTGGCTTATCTAACTCAGCATCATGCTTTCCAGTACCATTCATGCTGTTGCAAGGGGTAGGAGCTCCTTCCTTCTTCCTGCTGCATAGGATTCCATTGTGTAAATGAACCATAGTTTTTTGATCCATTCATTTACTGAGGGGAACCTAGGTTGCTTGCAACACTTGCCTATTGTAAATTGTGCTGCTCTGAACATCGGGGTGCATAGGTTCTTTTGGATTGTGTTTCAGGGTTCTTAGGATATAATCCTACCAGTGGAATTGCTGGGTCAAAAGGCAGATCCATTTTTAGTTTTCTGAGAAAATTCCATTCTGTTTGGCATAGTGGTTGTACCAGTCTGTAATCCCACCAACAGTGAACTAGGGTTCCCTTTTCTCCACAACGTCTCCAACACTTGTTGTTTGTTGCTTTGTTTATGATGGCCATTCTGACTGGTATAAATAGGTATCTTATTGTGGTTTTGATTTGCATCTCTCTGATAGCTAGAGACATTGAGCATCTTTTCATGTGTCTCTGGATGCTCTGTACGTCCTCCTTGGAGAAGTGCCTGTTCAAGTCCTTTGCCCATTTTTTAATTGGGTTACTTGTCTTCTTAGAGTGGAATTCCGTAAGTTTTTTATGTAGTTTGGAGATTAAAGCCTTGTCTGAGGTATCAATGGCAAATGTTTTCCAATACATTTCTCTTTTTATGTTAATTCTGTTTTCTTTAGTCATGCAGAAGCTTTTTTTTTCATAAGACCCCATTTGTTTTTTTTTTTTCTTTACATCTCTCGCTGTAGGGGACATATCAATAAAAATGTTGCTGCATGGAATACCTCAGATTTTCCTGCCTGTGTTCTTCTCTAGGACTTTCATAGTGTCACAGCTTATATTTAAATTTTTTATCCACCTTGAATTTATTTTGGCATATGGTGAAAGTCGAAGTTCGAGTTTCATTTTTTTGCATGTAGCTGTCCAGTTCTCACAACACCATTTGTTGAAGAGGCTATCTTTATTCCATTTTATGTTGCTGCCCACTTTGTTAATTGACCGTAGAGACTTGGTTTTATTTCTGGGGTCTCTGTCTGTTTCATTGGTCTGTGTGCCTCTTTTTATGCCAGTGCCAGGCTATTTTGATCACAGTGGCCTTGTAACACAGTTTGGTATCAGGTATTGTGATGTGACTACTTTGTTCTTTTTTCTCAAAATTGCACTGCTACTCAGTTTTATTTATGGTTCCATGTAAATTTTTGAAGTGTTTGTTCTATGTCTGTGAAATATTCCATTGGTACTTTAATAGGTATTGCATTGAATCTGTAAATTGCTTTGGGTAGTATGGACATTTTGATGATGTTAATTCTTCCAATCCATGAACACGGTATATGTTTCCATTTGTTTGTGTCTTCCTTGATTTCTGTCTTCAGTGTTGTGTAGTTTTCTGCATACAGGTCTTTAACCTCCTTGGTTAGGTTTATTCCCAGATATTTTATTTTTCTTTTTGCTATATCGAATGGAATTTTTTTCTTGATTTCTGCTTCTGCTGTTTCATTGTTAGTATACAAAAATGCCTTTGATTTCTGGATATTGACTTTGTAACCTGCTGTTTTGCCAAATTCATTTATTACTTCCAGCAGTTTTTTGATAGAGGCTATAGGATTTTCCATGTACACTATCATGTCATCTGCAAACAATGACAGTTTTGTTTCCTCATTTCCAATCTGGATGCCTTTTATTTCCTTTTCTTGTCTGATTGCTGTGGCTAGAACTTCCAATACTATATTGAATAGAAGTGGTGAAAGTGGACAACCTTGTCTTGTTCCCGATCTTAGTGGAAAGGCTTTTAGTTTTTGTCCATTGAGTATGATGTTGGCTGTAGGTCTTTCATATATGGCCTTTATTATATTGAGGAATGTTCCCTCTATCCCCAATTTGCTGAGTACCTTTATCATAAATGGGTGTTGTACCTTATCAAAAGCTTTTTCTGCAGCTATTGATATGATCATGTGGTTTTTGTGCTTGCTTTTGTTTATGTGATGTATTACATTTACTGATTTACGAATATTGAACCATCCTTGCATCCCTGGGATGAATCCCACTTGGTCGTGGTGTATGATCTTTTTGATGTATTGTTGGATGCGATTTGCTAATATTTTATTGAGGATTTTAGCATCTATGTTCATCAGCGATATTGGCCTGAAGTTTTCTTTCTTTGTTGTGTCTCTATCTGGTTTTGGAATTAGGATGATGTTGGCTTCATAAAAAGAGTTGGGGATTTTTCCCTCCTTTTGGATTTTTTGAAATAGTCTGTGAAGAATCGGGGTTAGTTCTTCCTTAAAAGCTTTGTAGAATTCTCCTGTGAAACCATCTGGTCCAGGGCTTTTGTGCAATGGGAGTTTTTTGATTATTTCTTCAATTTCATCAGCTGTTCTTGGCCTGTTCAGGTTTTCTGCTTCTTTTTCATTGAGTTTTGGAAGATTATATTTTTCTAGAAATTTGTCCATTTCACCTCGGTTTTCAAATTTCTTGGCATACAGCTCTGCATAGGAATTCCTTACAATCCCTTCTATTTCTGTGGTATCAGTTGTAATCTCTCCTCTTTCATTTCTGATTGTGTTTATTTGGGTCCTCTCTCTTCTTTTCTTGATGAGCCTACTTAAAGGTTTATCTATTTTGTTTATCTTTTCAAAAAACCAACTCCTGGATTCATTGATCCTTAGAATTGTGCTTTTAGTCTCTATGTCGTTTAATTCTGCTCTGATCTTGGTTATTTCCTTCCTTCTACTTGCTCTGGGCTGTCTTTGTTGTTGTTCCTCGAGTTCTTGCAGGCGTTGGGTTAGGTTGTTTGTTTGAAATGTTTCTATCCTCTTTAGGTGAGCCTGTATCGCTATGAACTTCCCTCTCAGGACTGCCTTCACTGTGTCCCATAAATTTTGGGTTGTGGTGAGTTCATTTTCATTTGTTTCAAGGAGTTTTTTGATTTCCTCCCTAATTTCAATCTTGACCCATTCATTGTTCAATAGCCTACCATTCAGTCTCCATGATTTTGGGTGTTTTGGGTTTTTTCCTGTGGGGTTGGTTTCCAATTTCAGTCCCTTGTGATCAGAGAAGATGCTTGGTATGATTTCTATTTTCCTGAAGTTGTTGAGACTGGTTTTGTGTCCTATCATGTGATCTATCTTTGAAAATGTTCCATGTGCGTTTGAAAAGAAAGTGTATTTAGTTTCTTTGGGATGGATGGCTCTATATATATCAATTAGGTCCATTTCTTCTAGAGTGTCGTTTAATGCTGCTATATCTTTGTTGATATTTTGTTTGGAAGATCTGTCCATTTTTGACAGTGGGGTGTTAAAATCCCCTACTATAATTGTGTTGCTGTCAATATCATTTTTGAGGTCCTCTAGGATTTTCTTTATATATTTGGGTGCTCCTATGTTGGGTGCATATATATTTATGATGTTAATGTCTTCTTGCTGGATTCTTCCCTTGAGCAATATGAAGTGACCTTCTGGGTCTCTCTTTATGGCCCTGTTTTTGAAGTCTATTTTGTCTGATATGAGAATTGCTACCCCGGCTTTTTTTTCTTGTCCATTTGCTTGGAAAATTTGTTTCCATCTTTTTACTTTTAGTCTGTGATGGTCTTTTGACCTGAGGCGGGTCTCTTGTAGGCAGCATATGTGTGGGTCATGCTTTCTAATCCATTCAGCTATTCTGTGTCTTTTAATTGGTGCATTTAATCCATTCACATTTAAGGTTATTATTGAAAGGTACTTATTCATTGCCATTTATGTACCTGTGTTCCTCTCTCTCTCTCTCTTTTCCTTCCTTTCCTTAAAACAGCCCTTTTAGTAATTCTTGTAGAACCGGTTTGGTGGAAGTGTATTCTTTTAGACTTCTTTTGCCTTGGAAGCTCTTTATTTGGCCTTCTATCTTGATTGAGAGCCTTACTGGATAAAGTAGCCTTGGTTGTAGGCCTCTGTTTCTCATTACTTGAAATATTTCTTGCCATTCTCTTCTTGCTTGGAATGTTTCCATTGAGAAGTCAGTAGCCAGCCTTATTGGGACCCCCTTGTATGTCACTTCCTTTTTCTCCCTTGCTGCCTTTAGGATTCTCTCTTTGTCTTGGAGGTTTGCTATTTTAATGATGATGTGTCTTGCAGTAGGCCTCTTTGGGTTCCACCAGCTGGGGACTCTCTGCGATTCCTGGATCGGTACGACTTTATCTCTCCTTAACTTAGGAAAATTTTCCGTTATTACTCTTTCAAGTAGGTTTTCTATCCCTTGTTCCTCCTCCTCTCCTTCTGGTATTCCTATTATTCGAATATTATTACATTTCATGTTGTCTTGCATTTCTCTCAAATTATCTTCATTTTTTCTGATTCTCTTTTCCCTTACTTGTTCCATCTGGGAGATTTTTTCTATCCTGTCTTCAATCTCACTTGTGCGATCTTCTGCCATATCGATTCTATTCTTCATACCTTCTACTGTGTTCTTCAGTTTAGAAATTGTATTCTTCATTTCCTCTTGGCTCTTACTAATGGTTTCCATTTCCTTTTTCATGTTGGTATAGTTTACAGAGAGTTCATTGTAGCTCCACTGTAGTTTCTGGTAGCTCGTTGTAAGGTCTTTGAATTTCATGATAACCAGTGCTTTGAATTCCACATCTGATAGTTGACTTGCCTCTATTTCATCTAACATTCTTTCTGAGGCTTCCTCCTTTTCTTTCATTCGGGGATTGTTTCTTTGTCTTCCCATTGTTTGTGATACTCTTCTTGTTGTCCTCTGCTTCTTAAATTGATCTGCTCTGGTTCACTGGGTTTATGGTGTGAACTTCTGTGGTAGGATACCTGTGAAAGTCAGCAGTGCAGTCTCCTGCAGGTATCTTGGTGTTCTCTGCTTCCACCTACTCCTTTCTTTATTGTGCGTGTGTGATCAGTTGGGGGGGAGGCAAAATGGTTTATGATAGCAGAAGATTATTTTATGTTATTTACAGACACAGTGGGCGGAGAAGAAATAGACAATCTCTAGGCTATGTTGTTTATGTCTTCTTAGTGTATTCTTCCCTGGAATATTATGTAGAAGTGATCTTCTGGGTCTCTCTTTATGGCCCATTTTTTGAAGTCTATTTTGTCTGATATGAGTATTGGTACCCTGGCTTTTTTTTTTTTTTTTGTCCATTTGCTTTGGAAATGTGTTTCCACCCTTAACTTTTAGTCTGTTTAGGTTTTTTGTCCTGTGGTGGGTGTTTTGTTGACAGCATATGTGTGGGTCATGCTTTCATATCCATTCACCTATTCTAGGTCTTTTGGTTGGAGCATTTAATTCATTTATGTTTAAGGTTATTATTCATAGCTTCTTATTCAGTGTAATTTTTATACCTGTGTTCCCCCCTCTCTTTTCCTTCCTTTCCTTAAAACAGTCTCTTTAGCATCTCTTGCAGAGCTGGTTTGGTGTAAATGTATTCTTTTAGACTTCTTTTGTCCTGGAAGCTCTTTATTTGGCCTTCTATCTTAATTGAAAGCCTTGATTGGTAAAGTAACCTTGGTTGCAGTCCTCTTGTTCTCATTACCTGGAATATTTCTTGCCTTTTTCTTCTGGCTTGGAGTGTTTCCATTGAGAAGTCAGTAGCTAACCTTACCGGGGCTCTCTTGTATGTTACTGGCTGTTTCTCCCTTGCTGCCTTTAAGATTCTCTCTTTGTCTTGGAATTTTGCCATTTTTGTGATGATGTGTTTTTGAAATGGGCCTCTTTGGGTTCCTCTTGATTGGAACTTTCTTTGTTTCCTGGATTTGTGTGACTTTTTCTCTCTTCAAATTAGGGAAGTTCTCCATCATTACTTTTTCAAATAGGTTTTTTATCCCTTTCTCTTCTTCTTCTCCTTCTCGTATCCCTATTATATGGATATTATTATATTTCTTATTGTCCTGCATTTCTCTTAATCCCTCTTCATTGTTTCTGATCCTATTTTCCTTTTCTTGCTCTTTCTGGGTGTTTTTTTTCTGGTTTGTCCTCCAGCTCACTGATTCAATCTTCTGCTTCATCAGTCCTGCTTTTGATTCCTTCTACTGTGTTATTCAGTTCAGAAGTTGTTCTTCATTTCCTCTTGGCCCTTGTTGATAGTTTCTATTTCCTTTTTTATATTGGTATCATTTGCAGTGAGTTCTTTGTAGTTTCCTTTAATTCATTTTGGGCTCATTGAACTTCTTGATAACCATTTCTTTGAACTCAGTACCTGATAGTTGAGTTGCCTCTACTTCATTTAGCATTTTTTCTGAGGCTTCTTCCTTTCCTTTCATTTGGGGATTGTTTCATTGTCTTCCCATTATTCTTTGTGAGGTTCTTCTTGTTAGCCTCAGCTTCTTAAAATAATCTCTTCTGGCTCCCTGGTTTTATGGTGTGAACTTCTGTGATAGAACACCTGTGAGATTCAGTGGTGCAGTCTCCTTGATCTCCCTAGCTCACTGGTCTTGAGCTGTCCATTAAGTTGGCTCAGTGTTTGTCTTTGGGTTTTGATTGTTGTTGGGTCTTTTTTCAGTGGGTTTTTGCCACCAGCTCGTTAACTGAGGTTCACTCTGTCCACCACCTCTTGTATTTTATTTTTCTGGTAAGGGCTGGTTGTGTTTAAGCTGGTTCTTCCATGTGTACAAGGTTTCAAGGATTCTCTCTTGCTCTTGTTCAGTTGTTTGTTCTTGGTAACTTCTCCACTATTTAGTTGTATTTCCAGAGAGGTCCTGGATTGAGGTTAGTGTGGCTTCCACTCCCTCCTTCACCGTCTTCTGTTGTTATTTGTTGGTGGTTCCTCTGTTGTTGAGTTTCTTCTTTCAGTGAGTATCCTGGTGTTCATCGCTTCCACTTACTCTTTTTTGTGATCAGTTGGAGGGAAAAGGCAAAATGGTTTAAGACAGCAAGAGTGTATTCTATGCTATTTACAGTAGCAGCCAGTAGAGAAGAGAATGGAGAACCTTTGGCTATGTATAGTGTTAAATGTAATACTCCACACAACTGGCCACTTTATAGAAATGATGGAACAAGGACAAGACTCTTGTTGGGGAAAGAAGGATTGTGAGTTGGAGCTAGACAGCAGTGAGGTTGTGGGAGGTCAGATTCTGATGTAAGGTGAGAGTAAAGGATAGTAAATAAGAGTAGTGTGTGAGAGAATAGAGTTAACCACTACAGTAATAGAAACTGAATTGGGCTAAGATCTGTGAAGGGTGTTGTGTAGTATTTACAATAGTATGGAACAGCTATTATTTACAATAATATTAGAGCAACAATCATATGACAGAATCTATGTGATCTGGATAACATGAATAGGTAGTATAGGACCTTCACAAGTGAAGTGAAAGACAATAAATTAGCAATACACTATGAAAGAGAGATCAGGGGAAACCTGTCAAATGATACAATATAACCAACCAAGCAAAGCAGAGTATATAGAAAGAAGATGAATACAAAAATACCATTAAAATAAAAGATGTAAGAATAATTAAAAATAATAATAATGCAAATATGCAATAACTTGCAGATTCTCTGTAATAGCAAGGTAAAATTTGTCTCACTGTCTCAGCTGTTGAGATGCCCCTTTTTGGGGTCCAACTCTGATCTTTTCAAAGTTCCAGGTTTTTTTGGTCTCACTTGTAGGTATTAAAAACAAACAAAAAAAGCAGGAGAAGGAAGAAGAGATAAAATTGGGAAAAAATAAAGAAGGAATAAAACAAGAAAGAGGGAGAGGAAAAAGGAATTGAAAGATAAAAATAATAAAAATTTAAAAATAAAAAATTATTTAAAAAATAAAAAAGCCTTTTAGTTTCAACATTCCAGTTTTTCTGGTTGCAGAAGGCTGAGGGGCAATTTGTGTGGCTTTTCTTTCTTCCATATCTGCACTCAGTCAGCTTCACATGCACTCTTTCCAGAGCTACCCTGGCACCTCTCCTTGAGCCTTGGGTGTGGAATTTAGGCCTTCCTGAGTGCTCATTTTCCCCAGGGTTAATGCCATGGGTTGGGGTGCGGGCTCATGCACTCGCCAGGTTCGGGCATGCACCCTCCCAGTGCTCCTGGGGGGTGGGCAGGGCCTTCCAGGCAACCTTTCTGGCAACTTCAGGATTGCTGCCCAGCTGGGTGGGAGGGAGGCCAGAGTGATTGCTGCTGGAGAATTCCCCAAATAGTATCTCTCTTTTCACTTTTTCTTTATGAGAAATTTCTCCTACTCAAGCCTGCCGCTCCATAAAGTGGCCTGACCTCTCCCACAGCCCAATTCTCCAGTTAGACAGGTGACTATCAGGGTCAGGGCCCATCACTGCATGACTCTCAACTCTCCCCAATGGGCATCCACAGACTCTGTGGCTGCGGGCTGCCCCTGCGTGTTTGCCACTTAGTCGTTACTCCACTCTCTGTGATTTCAAGCAACCAGGTCTATCCTGGTGCTGCTCAGAACTTGTTTGGCCAGGGAGGGAGCAGTTGGGCAGACCCAGCACACACAGGGCCTGGGGCTGTAGCCATCCTGGTCCCCATGACAGTCCCTGGGACCTTATTGTCCTGAAGCACTCTCTTTACCGTCTGGTTTTTCAGTGTCCGCTATAATTTTTGGTCTCTTATTTTCATATATGCTAGGGTACTGTTGGCTGTTTGCTCTGTTCCTCCATAGATTGGCCAGGTTTTTCTCCCATGTGTAGAGGGGAGTGCAATCTGCTCCCTCCTACCTCAACACCATCTTCCTCTCTGTAAATTCTGAATATTAGTTGCTATTGCCTTTACTGCAGTTAGAAAAATTAAATTAGCAATGAGTTACAGTACCTCACAAAGTTTCCAGCCCATAGTAGCCTCTGAATAACAAATGGTTATTAATATTAAATTAATATTAGTAAATGTTAATTTGATAATAGTTGAAGAGTAAATTTTATTACCATTCTTTTCATAGATAATATTTTATGAAAGCTTAGTAACTTATTAGGAAACAAATTAAGCCTTAGAGATGACCTCTACATTTGGAATATCATGTAAACTATCCATTATACACTGTATTTCAGCCAGAGAATTAATTTAAACACCAAGTCACTAAGTCTCAACAATTGAGAGATGCACTTCATCCTGAAAATCATACTTAACCAGAAAGAATTCTAAGACCATGGATGTACTTCAATGCCCTTAATAAAAAAATTAGAATTTGTTCACTCTTTAAATTATGTGTGTGTTTTACTAGTGCATTATACAATCATCGTCATGTATCTGCAAAAGAACTAACATTATCTGTCTATTGCCAGCTTATGTTCAAGGAGTAATACTGCTCTAATGTTCTTTTTAAGATGCGCTTTTGTGCACAATGGCTAATGAGCATTTTGCTACATTACTTTTGAAAACAGCAGTATGAAACACTGTTTACATCCTTGTGCTTGAGGTACTTACAGTAGTAACTCCACAAATGCTCGTACACCTAGACTCACGCAGCATGACACTAAACGAAGAACAGTCTCCTCAGAATGCTTCCTGTGAGGTTACTACAGCTTTTTTATGGGTCCAGTGTGTTTTAGGCAATGACATCTCCTTGTCCTCAACTTTCAACAACTACCCCTACAAAATGGAAAAGAATCTAAACTGTCTCTAATTTTCTAGCCAGAACTGAGAGTGCTCATTTACAAACAAACTATTCACCTTGCTGCTCTCTGCTGAGTATAAGATTGATCCATCTGTCCAACTTGTTTTCTTATCATTTCCCATAAATTGCTTATGTTTAAATCAGCCAATAGACGTTGTACCTAAACCCATTAGGCTGTGAAAGCAAAATATGTAATTAAGATCTACCCTCTCTGCCTTCGTTTCCACTGTGAAAGCACTCTACACACAGCATTTGGTGAAATTGTTGCTTTTAAGTTTGCTTTGTGAAGAAGGATTTGGTGACTCTTGACCCTCAAGGGTTGTTCTTTGACCCATCATTTTTCTCTACCATCTGGCATGTTTACTTGAAGCAAACGCCTTGGGTCAGAGGGCAGACCAGACATGTGGAGGGACAGCTTTGTCATAAAAGCAATAAAGAATGAGTAGGTACTTCACAATATAGCACTGTGCATTTTGTCCAGCTGCTGAGAAGAATGAGGTAAAGTTAGTCATATGGCTAAAAACAAAATAAAGTCTCATTTACCACACATCCCAGAAGATGGGTAAAATGCAGGATGCCTAAGTTCAAAATCTGAGCACAGCTTCCTTTTCCATTTCTGGGAGAGTTACTTTTTATGCTTTAGTGGGCACATTACTAAACAATATGTTACACCAGACACAAGGGGAAAAGTGGTTTATAGGCTAAATTAACCAGATTGATTATTCAGGAAGAGTGTTGATAGTCCAATAATCCCCAAGCAACAAAATTATAGACAAAACAACCGTAAGGAACTAAAAAGATCAGGTAATCAATTTTTTTCATATCCAGGGCCCCAAATATAATGAGATAATGGCCACTTTGTTCTTGGTAAATTGAAGCTTTTTTGAAAAGGAAAACTCAGAAGTGAACATTGACATCAATTGTGCACACTCACTGAAGACCCCCAGGCAAGGAGCCCCTTACTTTGGCATTTGTGCTAAAAATCGGGGCACATTGAATGAAGCTTGCAAAATCCTTAGTACAAAAGCCCCTTACAAAAAAAACTTGTTTCTTTACAAATAACTACCTCTGGCTCCCTTCACACAGCTTCCCTGAATTCTGATGGTCTTTCAAAAATCTGTTTTTGCTATATAGTTCATAAAAGTTATAAATCATCTTTGATTGATTCAGTTTATCTGTTGCTACAGGACACATTTCCCCCCTCAACTTTAGAATGTACTGAGAGAAAAGAGGAGATGGAAAACTTCCAATTCTGCTGAAGTCTCAGTGCTATTCTCATGTCAACTTTCTGTTGCTTACCTTTAAACAGTTGGGGGTGGGGGAATGCCCTAAAATAGAAACTCAAAAATGATTTGCACTATATTCATTCTTAAGGTAAAGAGGGGAAATTGCTATGAGTCTTGAGATGAAAGTGATTAAAGGGAAGATTTAGTCAGCAAAATAAAATAAAAGGAACTTTCCCCTAAGGAAAAAAAAAACAATAAAACAAAGGAAAAAGATGAAAGGAAACTTCCTTCTTCTACCCTGATTGTCAGGGGATAGTTCTTCACATGGTGAATACACTTTGATCCTGGAAACTCTGCATTTTTTAGTCTTTGCCAACTTGGTAAAAGGGATGTCCCCTGTGGAAGATTTTTCTCATATGGAGCTTTTCAAAAAAAATTCATATATATCAAGACTTCCATCCCTTGCAAACTTCCTACTGAAAAATTCATGTCACAGAGCATAGCCATTCTCTTTTCAACCCCAGACTTTCTGTAAAGAGCTGCTATTTTCTCAAGTTTGTCCTTGCCAGTTTCAGAATTGATCGTACTATAGAAAATTTATAGATGGACATAGAGATCATACTGATGTGTGCACTTACAAGGAGAAAAGGGAATCCTAACCTTGCTTTGAGGAAAAAGCCTTCTAGTGAAGTTTCCCCTATTTATATTTGACATACTCATTCATGCAAGAAAGAGCAAAAACAGCAGGGGCTTTGGAAAAAGTGTCGGGCATGAGTACCAGCACCTGTGCTTATGAGGGAGTGACCCTGGGCAAAATATTCAATCACTGAGCCTCTTTATATAAGCAAGGATAATTTGCACCTCTCTGATGACTTGAGATAGTTGATAGTGATCCAAGAAGAGATAAGGGTGTATAGTAGAAAGACACAGTGGAATTCTGAAGGGTGAGAACTCAATCACGAGCTGTATCGTTCTATGTTGAGAAACGAGTTTTTAAAATCTGAACTCTAATTAAACAGAGGAAAGTGATAGAAAATCATTCCTTTTTAACAACAGCACCCTCATGCTTGTTTGCAAACCATTACTGCTGCAAGCTTTGTAGTCTCTTCCCACTTGGTTCAGGCATCTTTCTGCCATCATTTGGTGATCCCCTTGACACTGGCCCACACTCACAGGAGACTTGAGAATCTGGTTCCCTGCTCACTACCCCAGGTCTTGCTATAATCATCAGTGTCTTGTCCTAGACAGAACATGGACTTCAGATGGGGTTTGGAATACCAGCCTTTCTTTTTGCTGGCTATATGACGCTAGGCAAGTTGCCAAAATGATGAAAATAATGACAATATCACAGGGTTTAATGTGGAAGAGATGGAGGTGCATAAGCAAATGGTATAAGCAAAGCTCAGGCCTGGGTCACAGGATGATCAGAATGAGAAGCTCCCAATGTACCCAAAGTCACCTGTGCTCTCTAAACTTAATCCACTTTCCTGAAGCCAAGCTTCTGCATCTTGGTCATTTCTCCTTTCTTTTTCCAAAAAACTTCTTAGTGCTTTTGTACATTAACTCATTTAAGCCTAATAGAAACCCCATAAGAAAGGATAATATGTGTACGGTGGTATAATTGAAGAAACTGAGGAATAGAGCAGAGAAGTAACTTGCCTATAGTTTCACATAAACAAAGACATGAAAGATTAGAAAAGTATCTATGTCAAATCTTCTAAGAATTATGCAAGTTCAATAAATAACCCTTCTTTCTATGTCTAAGTATATAACAAACTTAGGCGTATTTCCGTCAGACAGATGGATTACTAACAAGGAGCTAAACAGGAGAGGGTGACTCAATTATAAATAAATAGGCTGATATATATTACTGCATTGAATTTATCCCCCCCAAGAAAAACTACTAGTCATAACCACAAAGACAAAGACTGCACTGCCGAGAAGCAGCTGGGAATGTTTCTCTATGCACAGGTAAATCCCAAATTAACAGAAGAGAGGAAAAGGCTAAGGCAATGATGACCAGCTGAAACTTCCTTACCAGCTGGTTCCTTCCTTAAGAAGATGCCAATCTTTTTAATGTGAGGAGAGAGTGAAGGGACAGAAAGTGACCAGAAGTGAAATTCCCTCCACATGAAAGGACACATGAACAGCAGGAAATAAGTGTACCCCCCTCCAACATATCTCATTCCAAAATCTGGACTCCTACCACTATGTGAAAGAGAAGTAGGAGAGCTCAGTACACGTTAGAAAATCAGATGTCCTAATTTTAATCCTAACTCAACCACTCTGCAATGAGTTTGGGGGCATATTCTTTAATATCAAATGCTCTGACTTTCTCATTTGTAAATAATACTACTACATATACAATGTCGTTGTGAGGTTTCAATGTGTGTGCATATATTATTTTATTTTATGTATTGTATTTTTATAAAATTATATACACACATATATGAAGTTTTTATATAGTACCTGGTGCATAACACTTATTCAATAATTATTAGTGGTTATTAATAGTAATAATGCCTCACTAAAAAAAGACTATTCAGAGTGTTTTTGAGATCAGAATATGTAATTGCAAAACCATTCTTTGTATATAGAGCCATTTATCACCATACATTTTATGAGCAGAGAAAAATATCCACAAATTAATCCTATTCCAATGCTTTCTCAGTGTGATAATCTAAGATATACATTAGTTTTTAAAATTATGTATGAGTTTTGAGTTGTGAGCTATGTATTTTATTTCTTCTTTACGCTTTCATATTTCCAAATTTTCTACAATAAATAAAAATTATTTTAAAGTAAAAAAAGGAAAGAAAATCTAAATTAACCAGAGGTCAATAAATATCTATTGGTCATCTAATTTTTATCAGGCATTGGGCTAAATGACATTCAATAGGACTCTTTTCCTAGAACCTGCTATAAATGGTGGTGGGAAAGACATGTTTACAATAACATAAAAATGAGAAGCTATTGATATTTTACTCATAATTGTAAAAACTGCCTCTCTTCTCTCATTTTTGAGGTTATCTTACTCATGAATATAGACACACCTGACATTTTTAATTTTTTATGAATGGATATTTATCTCAAAATAGAAATTTGCATAAATAATAAATGCACCATCATTTATTAATCATCTACAAGATTTGAGGTGTTTTGAACGCAATTTACTGACATGATCTCTAATGTTCACAACAGACCTGCACAACAGAATAATAGTGTAGGCATTATTACTCCCATTTTGTGGAGATAAAAACTGAGCCCAGAGGGGTTGTGACTCTCGGGGTTCTTTAACTATCCAGTGCTCCAAGTGTATTCTAAAGCATATTTCAATGTACACAAACAAATGTTAAGATACCCATACATTTCATAAAACAAGTTATACCTATAAAATCATACATGCTGATTGCTAGACCACAAGGTTTTTCAACAGCATCCCATATTTCTGTTTTGAGTCTCTTGCCACTTGGGTAAACATTGTACTTTTCATTGGATATACTGTAAGTCATTAAAGTCAGTAAATAGCAGAAATGAATAAAACAGCAACTTAGATATTTTTAACACCTCCAAGTTAAAACCACTTTGCAGTGGGGAAGAAGAACAGATGCCCGCTTCTAAATGTGAGAGCCACCAACTGGGAATTTGCTAGTTGTAACTGCTGCCATCTGTTTTCCACTGTTCTTTTTACCTGCCTCTCTTAGATTCAGTATTTGAATTCTGGGCCATGTATTCTTAGTATAAGCAAGGGAGAAGTGGGAGGGACTCCAATTTGAGATTTTCCCAGGTGTTCCCTCCCTCATCAAATCAAAGGTAACTTCTCAGAGAAAAAAAATCGTGATGGTGATTATTTAACAACTGCATCTTTATTCCTCTATGCATACTTTGTACTCTTATTTCCATGTGCATTTTTTCTCCTTAATCAACTTCCTGCTTTTCCTAAGGGCATTGTGGAAATGCCTCTCCGATGCCAATTAGGACACTGCTGCGTGAATTACTTTCTTCCATAACTGAATAAATAATTTTAGTCAAGCCATACATACATTCAGAACTCACTTAATCAGCACTTAACCAGCATTTGGCACTAGTATAGTGGGGTTTTCCCTTTAAAGTCAACATGTTGAGAGAGATACTATTTGTGCTCAAGGGAGGCAGATGAAATAGGTTAATGGGACTATAAAGGATAACAAAAGATTGTTCCAGTTCACCCTCTCCCTTCCAGTAGAATGGCTCCTAAACCATACTAAAAAAAATAAAATTTGCCCTTTTTTTAGGAACATCTGTAGGGAAGGTGTGTCAATGTTTGTTTGTATTCTGAATGACACATGCATATGCAAATAATTTCTGGTTAAAAGCCAACAAAGAAACAAAAATAATCATTCAACTTATAAATAAGCTTTCTCTTTAAATCTACATGTAAAGGTATGCTTCCCATCTTTACAGAAAGAAACAGGTTGGGAGAGCTCATGTATTGGTCAAAGAAACAGCTAGTTGGTGACCTAACAAGATGTAGTGCCATCTCTACCTGAGTCTGCCTTTCACCCATAATAAAAAAGGAATGTGCCAGGAAAAAGGCAGTTTTCAATCAGGAGTTTCTTCTGTCTTTTTTCCATACATTGAGTTCATCTGAAGTTGCATAAGAAATAGAGAAGGTAAAAGGATCTCTCAAGCTATATGCTCAACTGAAATGCCATGTAAAGGGTCAAGTCTCCTGAAGCCTCTCCAAACCAAACTATGGCACTAATCCCCATGTTTTAGTTGTACTGAAAGAGAAACCTGTTTAGGAAAAGCCACCCTTTTCAAATAGCAAAAAAAAAAAATCAATAGCACAAGTTTAGGGAATTCCAGTCAAGATGGCTAGGTAGGTAAACATAGTACTCAGAAGTTTCAACAACTGTATCACAACTGGACTATATAGAACAATCACCATTAAGAACCACCTATCATAAACAAAGAAACAAACAACAAGTGCTGGAGAGGTTGTGGGGAAAAGAGGACCCCAGTTCACTGTTGGTGGGATTGCAGACTGGTACAACCACTATGGAAAACAGTATGGAATTTTCTAAGAAAACTAAACATGAACGTGCCTTTTGACCCAGCAATTCCACTATTAGGAGTATATCCTAAGAACCCTGAAACACCAATCCAAAAGAACCTATGCACCCCGATGTTCATAGCAGCACAATTTACAATAGCCAAGTGTTTGAAGCAACCTAGATGCCCATCGGTAAATGACTGGATCACAAAGCTATGGTACATTTACACAATGGAATTCTATGCTGCAGAAAGGAAGAAGGAACTACTACCTTTTGCAACATCATGGATGGAACTGGAAAGCATTATGCTGAGCGAAATAAGCCAGGTGGTGAAAGACAAATACCATATGATATCACCGTTAACAGGAATCTAAACAACAAAACAAACAAGCAAGCAAAATATGACCAGAGACACTCAAATACAGAACAGGCTGACAGGGTCCAGAGGAGAGAGGGAAGAGAATCATAGGGGAAAAGGGGATGGACTCACATGAACTCACATAAAGGACACATGGACAATAACTAAGGGTGGGGGGGCGGAACTGGGTGGGGGGGGCGGGCAGGGCTGGGAATATAAGACAGAAAACTGTACTTGAACAAGAATTAAATAAAAATTAAAATTAAAAATAAATAAATAAATAAAATAAAAAGACAGACTAGTCAACTAAAAAAAAAAAAAAGAACCACCTGAAATCTAACTAAACAGTGTCCTTCAGCTAAGGATATAAAGAAGCCACATTGAGACTTGCAGGAGGGGCAAATATGAGCAACAGGCTTGTCCCACACCCACATGTGGCAGTTAAAAATTGGGATGGATATCCAGCTGTGCAAGTCACCTCTCAAGAGCAAGGAGTCCCAGACCCACATCAGAATCCCCAGGCCAGGGTTCCAGTGCCAGGAAGAGAAACTCCCATAACTTCTAGCTATAAAAACCAACAGGTATTATGGCTGTGTGAGGTGAGGGTTTGGGGAGCCCCAGGCTTTCTACCTAGACACATGGACTTACTTGGATTCACTCACTCTGAGCTCCAGCCCTGGGGCCAAAGCTTGAAAGGCACCAGGAACATAAAAGGAGCAACTGAATTGTTTGCCTCAAGGTGAAGGTTAGAAGTTAGCTTTCTCTGACAGAAGTGTTGGCAGAGGCAACTGTCCTTTTGCTGAGCCCTTCCCCACAGAGTGGGCAAGTGGGCAGCCATATCTGAATCTCCACCAGCATGGCTCACACTGTTTGCCACCCTGTTGATTCCATGAGACTCTGTTCCACACAATTAGCAGACCCACCCAAGCCACTTCCAATAGCGTTTCCATACAAACAACATCTCTTGCCTCATGATTTGGACTTTCCTAAAGTCTCTCAAAAAACAGTATCTGGCTGCTGTGTATCACATACCCCTTGTTAAGTGGCCCTAGGCCTTGCACCAGTGGCAGCTGCAACCTTGGTTTGCAGCTTGGTCTCACCTGGGCACCATCAAGCTACCACAAGTATCAGCCATCTGCAGATTACTCTGTAGCTAATGCTAGGTGGCACCAGGCAAAGCACAGGTAGTGGATGACCTTGCACCATCCAGGATACCCCAGAGCCAATGCACCTGATAGACAACTTCAGAACACAACAAATTGCAACTCTGCCCCCTCCACAGGTAACACACTTGGAGTACAGACTCGAGCAGGGGCCAGAGTCCCACTACAAGAACTGCTGCCCTGTAGGGTCAGTCCCTGCATAGCAGCTCTTCCATTGTATCACAGCCAGTCCTTGTAGCTGATTGACCTGGGGGTCAATCCCTCCCAGTGACAAGCTAACACTGATCAATGCTCCAGTACAACAAGACAGTGCACATAGCCCACACAGGGGGTGAACCTGGAACATCCAGTTCAGGTGACTGGGGAGGTTGTTCCACTGGCCCCTATAGAACACCTACTAGATAAGGCCACTCTACCAAATTCAGGAAATCTAGAAACTCTATGTACAACATAGCTACAAACAGAGGGAAGTAGTGAAAATGAGGAGATAAAGAAATAGGTCCCAAATGAAAGAACAGAGCCAAACTCCAGAAAAAAGAACTACATTAAATGGATATGAGCAAGCTGCCAGATATAGAGTACAAAACAGTGCTTATAAGAATACTCAGGAACTTAGTGAAAACTTGAACAGCATTAAAAAAGTACATGGAAGCCATTTTTAAAAAATCAGAAATGAAGTCCACACTAACTGAAATTAAGAAGAAATTACAGGGAATCAACAGTACAGTACATGAAGCAGAGAACCAAATCAGCAATTTGAAATATAGAGAAGCAATTGAGGACATTAGAAAGGCACAGACACCTAAAAAATCAATTAGATTTTAAAAGACAAATAGTTTCCAGTTGTTCAGATTAGGCTGGGAATAGTTTTAGGAATTTACAGGGAAAAATGTTTCAGAGAGACCTGAACAGACACTGCTGTAAGGAAGACATACAAAGGGCCCACAGACACAAGAAAAAATGCTCAACATCACTACCCAGCAGAGATATGCAAATTAAAACTATGAGATGCCACTTCATATCAGTCAGAATAGCCATCATTAACACATAAACAAATAACAAATGCTGGCAAAGTTGTGAAGAAAAGAGAACCAATAGTGCACTGTTGGTGGGAGTGCAGACTGGTGCAGCCACTGTGGAAAACAGTGCGGAATTTCACCAAAAGCTTAAGATGGAAGTGCTTTTTGATCCAGTGACCCCACTGCTGGGATTATAACGTAAGAATCCTGAATCACCAATTCAAAAGAACCTATGCACCCCGATGTTCATAGCAGCATTATTTACAGTAGCCAAGTGCTGAATCCAGCCTAACTGCCCATGGGTAAATGAATGGACCCCCAAACTGTGGTACATTTACACAGTGGAATACTACACAGCAGAAAGAAAGAAAGAAAGAAATTCTACCCTTTGTGGCAGCATTTATGAAAGTGGAGAGTATTGCGCTAAGTGAAATAAACCAGGCAGTGAAAGACAAATATCATATGACCGCACCTTTAAGTGGAACTTAATCAACAAAACAAACAAATGAGCAAAATAGAACCAGAGACCTGGAAATAAAGAACAAACTAACCGTGGCCAGAGATGAGAGGGACAGGAGATAATGGGGAAAGAAGGGAAAGGGTCAAGTCAAGGAACTTGCATAAAGGACAAAGACTTGGGGGGCAGAATTGAAAGTGGAAGGTGGGAAGGGGGTATGGCAAGGGAGAGTAATGAAGGAAAAATGGGGACAACTGCAATGGAATGACAATAAAATTTTAATAAAATAAAATAAAAATAAATGGCCATAAAAAGAATGAAATTTATCATTTTTGACACCATGGATAGAACTAGAGGGTATTATGCTAAGTGAAACAAGTCAAAGATAAATGCCATACGATTTCACCTATATGTGGAATCTAAAGAAAATGTAAGCAAACTAACAAAAAAAGAAACATACTCATAGACACAGAGAACAAGCTGATGGTTTGCAAAGGTGGAGGGGCACATGTCAAGGGATTGAGTGAAAAAGTTGAAGGGAATAAGAAGTGCCATTGGTAGTTACAAAATAGCCATAGGGACATAAAGTACAGCATAGAAAATATAGCCAGTAACATTGTAATAACGGGGTATGGTGCCCTTTGAGCACTGGAAATATCAAGGGGAACACATTGTAAAATATAGGAATGTCTAATCACTATGCTGTACCATACACCTGAAACTAATACAAAATAATGTTGAATGTCATCTGTAATTGAAAAAAAACAAATAATTAAAGTTTGGTTTATTTGGAAGGTCCTTCAACAACTGTACAATATGAACATCAAAACACCTGTAGATAAATAAGGAATATCAACAATGTTATAGGGTCAGAGATTATTACCAGCTTGAGATAATTTGAGATTTACTAGGATAAGCCACTTGATTCCCAATCAGACCAGCAAATTTTATGCATAATCTTGCATCTTTTCAATAAAAATACAAATAACACTTAGATAAATGGGAGGCCTCAATGAGTCACAGAGTAATTTTTTTCAACAAATATTCATTGTTCATATGTTTGTGTTAATGATTCCTATTAGGCACCACAGTGTCTGAGCTAACATCTGGGTTGGAGTTGATAAATCTGGCCCATGCAGATCAGAGATCTCACTCGGAATCAAGCTTTACTAGTGATTGCAAGGACTGAGGTGATCAAGAGGCTACAGAGCATAAAGTTCTGGAACTTCAAGAGTGGTTCCCTAGGCATACTTGTTACATATGGTCTACAGCCCCTTTCCCACTACAAACCGTAACTGAGTAGTTGCAACAGAGACCATGTGGCCTGCTACCGGAAACATTTGCTATCTAGCCCTTTATGAAGAAAGTTACCCTACATTACTGTATAGCCCATGTGACTTTCTCCAGGGAACTTTATATTTCCTGGATTCTATTTACTATAGGTAATTGCTGCCCAGGGACATTTAACTATAGTTATTAGTGTCTCTTTCTCTCAGAAAATACCATTACTCTATTACCTGAAGGTTAAATTATCAAGGAGATTAGACTAGAACAACTTCCTTTTTTCTTTCCCCTGGAGGCATCTCTTAACCCATCCTTACCTCTGGTAAAGGGAGCAAATGGATCTCAAACCAAATGCTAGAATAGCTTTCTCCTCAGTGCTGAAATGTTAGTAAAACCTAAAATGAGGTGTACCCTCAAGGAAAGGAGAAACAGAAACAAATTACAAATGAAAATAATATGTACTAGATGTCACAATGCAACAATCTACTAACTGTACAAAAACAAAGAACATGTCATTGGTTCCAAGCTGAGAGATGAAAAATAATAAAGATGGGAAACCAGGGATTTGAACAGTAAAAGTGAGCTTATAGAATACGTAGACTTTGATGAGTGGAGCTATGAAAGAGATAGCAGCGTGAATAGTATGAGTTAATTTTTTTGTTGTTGTTCCAAGGAATGCATTTGATGGATAAAATGGAGAGAGTAAATCCGAAGAGTCATTTGCAGAACACAAGACACTTGGGCACTGCAGTTTGGGGGAAGCAACAAAGAAGGCAAAGATAAACGCACACTTGAGGTCATGAGTTCTCAGTGTAAGTGAAGAAGAAAATTTCCTGCCTATGAACTTAGTTTGAGAAGTGCTAGCCTTTAAATTTTTTTTTTCTCAGCTTACATTTACTTACTCTTGGTCACTGCATGACTCCAATGAAAACAGATATAATAATTAAAGGCTAAGCACCACAAACAAATTTGCCTTGTGATGGGAGAAATCTCAGAAAAAGGAATTAATTAAAAGAGAAAATGATGTCCCTCAGTAACCAAAGTCCTCATCTGCAGTTAAATCAAAGTTTTACCATTCTAAAATGTCAAATTTATGGCTTTGACTTACTCCATTTTTAAAAAGTTATTACCTCAACATATATTAATAACCAAATTTTTATCAGAAATGATCTTTACTTAAGTAAAGAGAATTGTTTCCATCATAGGCTGAATATCGCAGGGAATAGTTGAATTTATTTATTTATTTACACATATAAAAAGCAAAAAATTAAACCAAAAGCTTGTGCCTATGAACAAAAACCAAACAAAATTTTTGCTTCATTTTAGCTCTATAAACTCTTTCCAAATAATGTTTAATTTTTTAAAGTCCAAATTCAGTCAGTCTGTATTTTTGGCTTAAATTCACCTGTTTTGTTGTTATCAGATAAAAGTAGGGCTGAGCTGCCAACCACCACCAAAAGGCAAACTCTAGAGGCAAAAGCTAGTGAGAAAGGAAAGAAGCTTTTTAATTCCAATATGGCATGATCTTGCAGAATGGTGAACTCTTTTCTCAAAGCCCATTTTCTCCAGAAAATCCTGGCAAAGGCCAGCCATCCTCAGCTAGACCAAAACAAAAGGCAGTGTCCAGAGTTCCTGGTTTCCTCTAAAGTACCATCCTTTGGAGCCTGAGGTGGCTGTAAGTAATCATCCAGGTAGCTTAGCTTGTTTCTAGCTGCTGTCTAGCTTCAAGCTCTCTGCTGGAAGCTGCATGTGAAGCAAGTGTTGCCAGTGGCCATACAGCTTCTAAGGCTTTAAGGTCCTGTACTCCCAGGCCAAAGAGTGCACTAATGCACTAGCAAATTCTCCACAAGGTTGGCAAGAGAGAGAAGGAGAAACAGATGCTCTCCTGGAAGTCATGGACCACACGACTTCTAAGATCACATGGCCCATGGAGAGAACAGGCCAGTACACCATCTGAGTACAGGTACCAAGAAACTAGCAATGAGCAAGAGCCAGAGAACTTTCTTTGTTCCCCTGGGTTTATACTAGCCTTGGGTGTGAGAGGGACCAGGTGCTTTCTTAGAAGGACCAATTAACTTTCTAAACTTCCCCAGCCAATCCCTTCTTTTCCCTGGCAAGACTAACAGCCCTCTTTTGTCCAGCACATACCTTTGCTGCCATTTTAACTTCTAATGCACATGTGCCTGCCTTCCCTTGGTCACATCCCCAGTCTGGTACCTGGAGGTGTGGGAGGGCTTTTTCCTTCTTATCCAATTATCTTGCTAGCCTTTCACATGCTCATTGTAAGAACTTCCTCTGACCACTATCTGGCCCAGGGACAGAGGAGCATGCACTCAGTTACCTGGGCAACACGCCCCGCCCCATGGCACCTGGCCCTTTGCTGTCAGGGCCCAGGTGGTTCTTATCTCCCCTAGTGGCCTTTCCTGTTCTGCACCCTCAGCCCACTCACAGCAGTCTAGACAGACTCACCGTCAGTATCAGTACACAGAGGACAAAAAGAATTTTTTAAACCAAAATCATCTTGATTCTAAGGTAGCAAAAAGGTGTGAAAGAGCATTTCAATCAACAAAGAAAATGTATTCCAAGGATAGAGACTGTATTGTCAAAATTACCTCACTAAAGAGTTTCCCTCTAAATCAAAGCGATCCCTGCCTACTCCAGGTTTCTAGTCTCTTCTCTGTCCACTCTGACTACTAGATTCCTCAGAGAAACCCTCCTTACTCTCTTCCAAAAGTATTTGTTAGGAGAAAGCTTTATCCCAAAGAGTGTGTTAATCCAATCTCCTTGATGTTAATCCAATCTCCTTATTTCAATGAGAAAAGGTTATTAACAGCCAAAACAAACCAGAAGTCTCTCTTAAGATTCTACGACAAATATTCCAAAACACATGAGAACAGACACCACATTTCGGAAGAAACAACACCTAGTTAATAAAACAAGGTTATAGGACATGTTACTCCCTTTTATAGTGCATGTGACTTGAAGCTTTGTGACCTCAATCAAAAATGGCCCTGCCCTATAAACTAAAACGCCAGCTGGGATGCAAAGGCCCCAAACAACTATATTAGGAGCAATTGAATTTCCATGATGTTTTATGTGGTGACCAGAAAAATTATAGGCTGTTGCTAAATTCCTTCTGAATCTATGGAAAAATGGATTTCCAAGCCTCCATATTGAAATAACTCAAGAAGAGGTGGCGTAGAGCTTTTGCAAATGGTTTTGCTCCATCCAGGTTGAACTAGAGTGAACTTTATTTGTAATAAAAGATAATTTGGCAATAAGAACAAAGTCAGTAAATATAAAATCTCCAGGTATATCATTTGGGGCCCAAGATATGCGTCTTTGGTATAAATGTTACAGGTCTGTCGTTTCTTACCTTGGCAGCAAGATTTTTCTGTAGATGGAAGAAAGTTGTTCTTGCTCACTGATTTGGAAGGTCTCTGTTTTAATCTTTTCAAGGCATAAAATTCTTATATAAGCCTAAAAGGCTTCCGTAAATTGATATAGATCTTTGAATAAAACACAGAAAATCAATGTTAAATAGAATAATTTAACTCTAGGAAAATATTACATCAATATAACGTGACATCTATTTTTGAGAGGCATTTTCCCTAATTTACTATTTTGTTGTTATTGTCACTGGAGGAGGCATAGAATGTTTGCTGTTGTTGTTGCTGTTTTATCTTTCTGTTTGTTTTACCTTTCCTGGCTGTTTTATCCAGAAGCATGTGTGGTAGATGTGGTGGTCTCCCTCATGCCACATCCCCATTATGAATACATCTCTAAAAGGAGAAGCAAGTTGGTGGGAAGATGGTGAAGGAACCCTAGTTTCATACATCAGATAACTCCTTATAGCACTAAATGTATTCACTATTCTACTGACTTCACTTCCAAGACCAAATGTGCAATTTGCTCCCCATTAAGAAAAAACTGAGACTTTTTTCTCTTTTTTTCATATATTTAATTAATTATTTATTCATTATCAAATATTGGGTTTCTCCTCTATGCCAGGTAATATGTTAATAGTTCAGGTCACAATGATTTAGGGAGAGATTCAGCCAGCCAGAAGTTTACAGATGACTAACCCCTGAGATGACCAACTTCCATCCCATGGCTCCTATTCTTCTCAGACTAGAATTATTACCTTTTTAAAGAGTTTATTTATTTTTAAAGAGAGGGGAAAGGAGGGAGAAACAGAGGGAGAGAAACATGAGTGTCTGGTTGCCTCTCATGCATCCCCCACTGGGGACCTGGCCCACAACCCAGGCATGTGCCCTGACTGGGAATCAAACCAGCAACCTTTGATTTGCAGGCCCACACTCAATCCACTGAGCTACACCAACTGGAGCTAGAATTATTACTTTTTAACAGTCATCCTCCAAGCATTTTGAATCTAACCCCTGGACCTAACCATTTCAGTGGGAGTCTTTCTAATTTCTTTTTAAACTGCTACTAACATGAAATTTGTTCCATAATCTGGAAAAGAGCTGAGCTTCTTAAGCATCAAGTGGTTCTAGTTAAATAGAGCAGAGGTCCCATCACAGCTGAACCACTGTATCTGGAAGTTACCCTGATATTCAGATCCCACTGTCTCCCCTAGTCCCCAAGTCAACTAGATTCTTTCTGATCCTGCTTCCCTTATGAACTCAGGTCTCTGACAGCAAACACAAAACACTGAAAAAGAAAACCCATGAACGGAGGTAGAGAATTATGTTTTTAAAGGTTCTATGTTGAGAGGTAGGCTTACTTTTAAAGCCCAGATAGCTAATGCAATTCTGACTTCAAATGCTCCCAACAGCATCTGGGTGACATAGAAGTCGAGCCTTGGAGCAGCAGCTTGAATCACAAAGTTTTATTTGAAGGTAGATGCTGAGAAATAAAATAAATTGTGTGTTATAAGGANTCCCTTATGAACTCAGGTCTCTGACGGCAAACACAAAAACACCGAAAAAGAAAACCCATGAACGGAGGTAGAGAATTATGTTTTTAAAGGTCCTATGTTGAGAGGTAGGCTTACTTTTAAAGCCCAGATAGCTAATGCAATTCTGACTTCAAATGCTCCCAACAGCATCTGGGTGACATAGAAGTCGAGCCTTGGAGCAGCAGCTTGAATCACAAAGTTTTATTTGAAGGTAGATGCTGAGAAATAAAATAAATTGTGTGTTATAAGGAACGAATTCAAGATTGTTTTGTATTTAGTGGTAAAAATCAGTCCATTTCACTAAATCAGTCTCAAGTGTCAGAAGATTTTTTAATTAAAAAAGTGTGTGTGTGTGTGTGTGTGTGTGTGTGTGTAGGATATGAATTAATTATATAAACAATAGATGTGACCAAGGTCTAAAACAACTAAATCTCAGCTCATTTGTTTACACAGTATAACAACTACAGAATTTCCTGAAAAAAGCCATTATAATACTTCAAAATAATTACAGAATATCTTTATATAGTTTTAGATTTGAAATTGAAGTAATTAACAAATCACTTCTGAAGCCGTCAATAAATGCATCATAACTCAAACTTTTTCTAAAATATTATTGCTAAAATACTATGGATTTTAAAATACTGTTTCTAGAGTGTGCTCACTTTTGATTTGGAACTGAAGTGGTACAAAAGTTTTATCCCATGGTTAAACCCCTGCCCTACTATCCTATTTCCAAACCTATTTCCAAAGGTGATTTTAACTGTTCTTTTCTTCATTTGTCAGTGGTTTCCCCCACCATATATGACTATTTATAATTGAAAATAAAACATGTATCACATTGCACCATCTCCCAACCTCAAGAAGCAATCTCTGTTGTGATCATCTGGAGACTCTCACTAACATGAAGGAATAAAATAAAACTGAACAAACTATTCGTTTAGACACCTGTTCATTCATCAGCATATAGTACTGGTTCCTAGAAGATTCTGTAGGCAACAGTATTTTTTAAGAGCTACAAAAAATTAAATATTAAGAGATAAAAATTATTATTTCAGGAAGGAGAAAAACCTTCATGATTTAAATTGAGGCCATGACCTTGAACCTATACCATGAAAGATGAGGAAATTAGCATACTAATACTAAATCCTATCTCTTTTCTCCCCGGCTTGCAATATTTAAATGTAAAGTTTATAACATTCATATTTTGTTCTGCTGGAAAAATTCCCACAGTTACTTATTATATACTTTCAGTATAATTATATTTAGGGATATTTAATGTCAAGCATGGATCCAACATCTTGAGATTTTGAATTTGCTTTGCATCTTGTTTGGCTGGGTATCGTGGTCCAGTTTCTATATTTTTTCCAACTAAGGCTCATGGATATGATACAGGTTGACTTTTTATTTATGTGATAATGTATGTCCTTTACCTTGATACTTCTGTAAAAATTGGTTGGGTGTTAAAACTGTGAGGGCACACTTTCTTCCTTTAGAGTTTGGTAAACATGGACCTTCCATTTTCTTACTGAGACTTACTATGGAGAAGTTTCAGGCTGCCAATATTTCCCAAGCAATTAGTAGACTTGCATTCTTTTTCTAGATGTCCCTAAAATTTTTATCTTTCTATTCAGTAACTTCATGACAGTAGGTCTGGTTGTTCTATTTAACATTTTCCTGGGACATGGTGTGCATTTCAGTGCTGCACAATACACATGCCATGAGAACTGTCACCTTTTCTATCATTTTTAATACTGTTTCCAATGCCTAGCATGACACCTGAACTACTCATTTAATAAATATATTTTAATGAAACAATAATATAACTTTATATCAGAAAAGTTTTCTTCTAGTATATCTTTATTTTAAATATTTCAGTTAACTTTTTCTTCTTCAGAATCACCAATCATGCATACATATAAACTCCCTAATATGTCTTCCATATTTATTAACCTTATTGTAATTTTAATCTTTGCACTTATATTTTATATGTTTATCTACTGCATTGATGACTGTATACATTTTCAGCTGTATTACTCTTTTTGTATTGCTTTTAATGTGGCTCTCAACTTAAAATACTTCAACGATAGTTTTCTTCTATTTCTTTCCTGAGTGCTGTCACCTACCTTTTAAATTGCAGGGTCAACTGTTTCACCAAGATATTTGAAAAGAACTTAAAAATGCAGATGCCTTAAACCTAATTTATAATATACCCCCAAATCCTAGTCCTGCTCCACCTGCCCTTATCTTACTAAATAACACCACCATCCAATTTTATGAAGCTGAAACTTCAGAATTATTTTAGAATAAAACTACTTTTATCACCCCATCCCAATTACCAAGCTAGCGCACACAAGTATGTCCTTCTTATGAAACATGTCTTTGATTCATTAAAACAAAAGGTTGAGAAGGTCAGTGGCCTAGCACTTTACATACTTTATCTCATTTAGTGTTTCCAACCCTCTGTGTTAAACAGGGTAAACCCATTTTTCAGATGCATAAACTGAGTAGTTTCTCAAAGTTACAGAGGAAATAAATGATGACATTTGAATTCAAACTAAATTCTGTTTAAATCTAGAGGTCAGGATTTTAACTCCTGTATTATATAGCCTCTCATGTAGGTGGAGGTGATAAATGAAACCATAAATACTAATGAAGGTGATAAATGAACCATAAATTCAATATACAGAAACGAAAGGCAAAAGTCAAGGATGTACCTTGGGTAAATAATTGTATTTCAAGGATAGGAAAAAGATTCAAGGAAGGTAACAAAGAGGAGGAAAGAAACACTTTTGGCTTTCAAAAACAAAACCAGGAATGTTCCTTGAAACATAATATGCTTAGTAAGGAAAGGGAATAACATCCAAAACCTGTGGTCTGTGATAATGCCTCTGGGTGTTATCACAAGAAGAGGAGAATTTCTGGTAACCTATGGCAGTGCCATTCTTTTGTAGTGATAAGGATGGATATTGGGTTGCAAAGCAGTCAGGAATGGAGGTTGCATATTTTGAAAGAGAATGTAGCATATGTATATTATTTTTTTAAGAAATTTGCCTGTGCAAGGAGGAACAAAACATTATATCTCAGAATGGTGGCAAAAGAGAAGGAATTGCTAAGGAATGAAAGACACTTATATATTCATGTCTATGTAGAAAAAAGAGTATTGGTCAATGAAATCTTAGCCATTTGAAATCACTTAGCCTAATCACAGTTCACCTGTCTAGAAAATGACCTTAATAGCATGCACTCCAACTATCTTATAATTATGATGAGAATTATATGAGATAATATTTGTGAAAACTATATGGCTAGTCCAATTCAGCTGTAAATACATTTAATACCAGAAAATAATATGTATTTTGATCATGTATATTTTTCTATCACCAGTTATAGATGGAATGCCAGTTAATGTTTACAACAGGGACAATTAGAAAATTCATTAATTAGAACAATATTAGCACATCTGTGGTTGATTACAATAAAAGTCAACCTTTAGTAAAGTCAGGTAGTAAGTAGACTGAAATTTCCTCACCTGTAATTAATTTTCATATTCTTTGATTTTGCCTCAGATAAAACTTCCATTGTATCCAATATTTAAACATAGTATTGTGTCTTAACTTAAAAATAATGATGATGGGTTTTGCCCCCCAAAAATCATTTCACCAAAAATGATGTCTTCTCATGATATAAAAATGAAACAAAATCTGATTTTCAAAACATGCTCATTAATTTTCACTGCTACAACCCTTAACCAGCTTTCTATCCACATATGCCCTTTCAAAAAGTCAATACATGTCCTAGAGATGCAAGATATAACTGTGTCATTTCTCTGGAACCCAGAAGACATAGTTTCAACTCCTGAATCTACTATTTTATAGCTGTGGGACTGGGACGAATAATGTAATTTCTCAAAAACAAATTTCTTCATTTGTAAATAAATATAATAATAGTTCCCACTTCATATTCTTGTGAGTATTAGACAATGTAATGAAACGGAAGTTCTTAGCATAATACCTGGGCAGTAGAAAGATTTCTTTAAAAACCAGCCATTTTTTCTTTATTTCACAATTCTATATTTAAAGGAGGCAGGTAAAAATTATACAGCAAGATTAAGTATGCAGAAACTTTATTGAGGAGTGTTTTGGGAACAATGCCTGTGGGAGAGTGGAGGAAGCAGATTGCAGAAGGAGAAGGTAAGTTTCAGTGCTGTCTCAACACAGGCCTCAGCCATACCTGTGAGGAGCTCTCGTGCTGGGACAGCCCATCAGTGTGTCCCAAATTAAGGCAAGAGGACGGAATCTTTATACTTTCTCTGAGCAGGCTGCCCCCGAAGGTGGAATGTGGTCTTTGTCAAGTTGACTCTTTTTAGTTGAAGGCAGTTCTCAGAGAGGGACTCAGCTGAGACTTGTCAGCCACCATTTTTAACAGCTTGGAAGTGAGTGTCTCAGTTCTGAGGATCTCAGAGCTGTACCACTGCATCCACTATTCTAAGTTACTTAAAGTAAGTTACTTAAATTTCTACTGGTAAGTGGGCTGCAGTAAAACACAATTCAGAACAAGGAAAGATCGTTCCAAGTTACAGAAAATATGCTGAACTATTCCTAAATATATTTGGTTATTTTTACAGATTGTCATCTAAGGTAGAAATGAGTGTTTTCAATTTGAAAGATTTTCCAAAATATGGTGTGTCTGTGTGTGTGTGTATCAATGTATGGATATCTCCTACGATCTTAATATGCATATTTCTACCTTAGAAATATGGTAAATTTCTACCTGGTAAATTTTTTCAGAGGTAACATATTTAAACTTAAGTTTGGTGAAAGTAAAAGTATTACAAACTCAGCCTTACTGGAGACTATTTCAATAAAGTTTCATTGTTTCCTCATTATAGACAAAGTACAAGTACTTTGCCTGCAACAGGAGAAAAGAGAACATTTTCTCCCTAGTTAGAAGAAAACTTTCTGGAGAAAGTTACATTTCGGCAGTGGAAAAAGTGGAAATTGCAGAGGTGCGGAAGTTCCTAACATAGATACAAATTGAGTGAATTTCAAAAATTCTGAAATGGATAATCGAGCACAAGGGAGAGTGAGTCAATTTGCCTCAGTGGCTATTTTGAGAAAGCCTGATTAAGAGATTTAAACCAAGAGTTTTGTTCTTGTGCCTAAGGTAATTAGAGTTTCCCACAGAAGTGCAAAAACTCATTATGGTGGAAGTGGTGTTCAGACAAGAGAAATGTGACCACAGCATTCTGTACTGACCTTAGGCAAGTCTGCTGGGACTTAAAAATTGATGAGGTTGTGGATAGAGACATTCCATCACAAAATGACCAATCCTTGTGCTTATGGATATATGCTAAAGAAAACTAAGGAAGCCAAGATATAGAAAATGATGTTCTGTATTTAAACTAACTTTCAATAACTTTTATTTAAAGTTAATTTATTTTTTCACTGAATACAGAGAGGGGTGGTGGGAAATCAGAGCCATAATTGAATTTTAAATACTAAAATATCCAACAATTCTGAAGGATACAAAAATCATAAGTCATAAAATTTTAAAACTAGAAGTAACTTTAGCTCCACCTAGGCAAAGAGATTTTAAAGTACTTTTGATTGCAAAAATCTCTTCTGCTTCACAAATGAAATCTTTTTCAGCACTTGTCATATAAAGAATAAGATCAAAGCACAACCACCTTGTCTGAGTTAGTGCCAGTGGCTCCAAAACACCATTTATCATCCTTCTCATCCTTGGAATAAAACTTAACAACCCCTGTTCTGGTTCAACATCTTCAGTTTATGTATAGACTGATACAGAGAACCAAGAAGGTCAACTAACTGATTCAAAGTCAGAAAACCAATTCATGGCTAAGCCAAGACTGCAACCCATATATGAAACTCTCTCTTACAAAATGTTCCATTTAGACAAGATTTTACTGTCATTGAAGGGAAAATATTGACCACATAGGAAATCACGCGCTATAGCTTTAATATAAGCTACGTATTAAAATAGCTTACCATATAGGTAAATACTAGTAAAATATAAAATTTTAGACACATACTTTATATGTTCAAATAACATTTACATTTGTCAGAAAATATTTATCAAAAACTTTCAAAATGCCTTTCACCTAATAAGGCCACTTTTAGAAATGTATCCTACAAGTATGCACTAGAAGAAGTAGAGTTTCGAGCACCATGGTTCTCACTGCACATTATGTCAAATAGCTAATGACTGGAAATAGTGTTTATATCTGTAAGCAAGGATGAGAATTTTAAAAAAGTAAACCCTTAAAATTTAATATATGTCAAACTTAGAAAGACAGCAGTATATCTATATGAGTGCATATGAAAATATTACAAAATATATTAGTGAATGGTCCTGCTCTTTGAGATTTGATAGACTGTTCTGAAAGGTCCTCATGTTACCAGACAACTAGATACTGCACAAGCCATATTATGTTGATAAATTCCTAAGAGGTAAAAAGAAATCTCAAAGGGGAATAAATAATCTTATGAGCTAAAACCTGATTTGTGAGTGGTAAACACACACAAAAGGAATGGGCACATTAACATCACAATCAAGAGGCAAATTTCCGTAACCTGAGGGCATGGGTGTAAACCAGAGACTGCTCAATCAAAGTACAGACCCTAGATGGGGCTACAGTAGTACCAGGTTAGTAGTAGTTCTTAGCTTTTGAAAGAAGTAAATGCAAACCATTTATGAAGGATAACATTTACACACTAAACCTTTAAATCTTCCACAAACTAAGAGCAATCAAAATATATCACAAAGATAACAAATACACAATTTTTAAAATGTATTATAACTATCAGGCTGATTTGAATGAGAAAAGAATAGAACCTTTAACAGTTTTATAATACAGGTCTTATGAAAAAAGTTCTACTTGTCTATTTTCCCTCTACAATTGGGCAAAGGATAGGAAAACAACTTACCCCACACCATAACTAATTAATTTGGAGTTGAATTGTGGCCCTTGTTTTAGTATGAATTTTGCTCCTTCTGAATTTATACATTGAAACTCTAAACCAGTAGCACAGAATATGACTTTAGAGAAAGGATCTTTAAAGAGGGGATTAAGTTAAAATAAGGCTGTTAGGGTGGGCCCTAGTGCAATCAGACCCATGTCCTTACAGGAGGAGGAGATTAGGACATACAGGGAGACACCAGGAATGTGTGTGCACAGACAGAAACCATTCTTGGCTTTTTTGAGCTTCTTGGATCTGAGTTCTGCTGTCTTCAATAAATTTTAGAATTTTCTTGTTTTTTCTCTTCAATTGTTTCTTCTGCCCATTTGTTTTTTTTATTTTTCTCTCTTGTATTCCAATTATACACATTAGACCACTTTTTTCCCAAAGTTTTTGAAAGAGCTGTTTTTCGCCCATCTATTCTTCCTCCCCTTCCCCCTTCCCCCTCCCTTCCCCCTCTCCTCACCCTCCCCCTCACCCTCCCCCTTCTTCTTCTTCTTCTTCTTCTTCTTCTTCTTCTTCTTCTTCTTCTTCTTCTTTGGATTTAGCTTGGGTAATTTCTATTGACTTCTATTCATGTTCATCAATTTATTCCTCAACTTCAAATCTCTTTATGAACCTGTCAAAAACATCTTCATCTGTCATGTTTATTTCTATTATTTTAGCTTGATTTTTTTCTCATATTTTCATCTCTCTGTTGACAAAAACTTACCCATGCAAGTTTTTACTTTTCCACGGGGACTTTAAAATATTAATCACAATTCTATCAAATTCCTTGATAGTTTCAACATCTGCCATATCTGAATCTGGTGCTATTCAACATTTTTACTCAGGACATTGTATTTCCTTTTTATCTTCTCTGTGTGTGTGTTGTAATTTTGGTCAAAAATGGGACACACTGCATAGGATACTACATGCAGGCAAATATTAATAATGTTTGTAAGTGGGCATGCGTGTTCTTTTTCCTAGCCCTTGAGTCTGTTCTTACTATAACTCTCTAGTGCTCCAAAGTTTTAAAATTTCCCCAGATTAGTTTTTTGCTTAAGATAGGGATTAGTTGATGAAGGGTTTTCCTCAGTCTGCACACTAAGCTTTTGACATTCTAGGTCAAAACTTCACCTCAGAGGGACTTTGTAGATACTCTTGCCTCTCCTCCAACAGTACAGAACTGTTGTTTTACTTATTTTTATTTTATTCTTACTTTTCTCATTGTGTGTGTGTAGGTGAGGAAATGGAGTGTTTGGTGGGATTCTGGTACAGCTCCTATGTAAGCCCATGTTGTGTTTCTGGGTCTTGATTGTGAATTCTTAGTGATCCTCCTCCAGATGCAGGGGAGGATCTTACTTTCCTTTGTGCTACTGTAACAAGTCACCACAAACCAGATGGCTTAAAACAACAAAAATTTATTTTCTCACAGTGTGGAAGATGCAAGTCCAAAGTCTAAGGGTTGACAGCATCATTTCTCTTGGGGACTATCTCCTTGGCTTGCAGATAGTCACCCTCTTACAGCTTCGAACTTGAGAACCAAGATGGAGAAAATTGTGAATGAAGCCAGAGGAAAAAAATACAAGTTACACATAGAGAAACAAAGATTTAAATGATATAGCACACTCTGTCAGAAATTATACAGGCTAGAAAACAATGAAATTTTGGGTTGGCCCAAAAGTTCACTTAGGTAAAATAAAAGACACATTTTTTATTTTCATCAATAACTTTATCAGTTTGGATATTTTAAGTATGCTGACTATCTCCCTCATGGTATAATATTGATTGTACTCAACAAATGCCTTGATTTGATCACTATCAACTTCAAGTGGTCTTCCAAACTGTGGAGCATCATCCAGTGAGAAATTTCCAGCATAAAACTTTGCAAAGCACTTTTCACGCATTGAATCAGTCAAAGTACCTGCTCCATATACTGCTCAAATCTTTTTTGTGTGTTTTAGTTGCATTTTACCTTTCTTGAAATAACAAAGCAAAATATGCCAAAAACATTGTTTATTTTCTTCCATTTTCAATATTAAAATTGCTACCCCCAAATTTACCAATTTTGATAAGTTTTTTAAATGCACGCTGATATGACAGCTGTCACAATACAATCCAACAAAATTTTTTCAAGTGAAGTTAAAGACAACTAAACACTGCTGGAACCATCTTATGGAGAAAAAAATGAACTTTTGGGCCAACCCATATTTTTAGATTACTAATGAAAAAACATACACCCAGAAATTTATATCTATCAAAATATCTTTCAACAATCAAGGCCAAATATGGACCTTTTCATACAATGAAAGGCTGAAGTAATTCATGACCAGCACACTTGTACTGTGGAAAAAATGTTAAAGGAAGTTTCCTAATTAAAAAGAATATGACACTAGACAGATACTTGGATACACACACACACACACACACACACACACACACACAAATGAGTAGCTCTAGAAATAACATTGATGAAAGCAAATATAATTTTAATTGATCTAAAGAGAGTGGGCTGTCAAAGCAAAAATTGTAGTAATTTATTGTGTGTATTTATAGCATATGTGAAAATAAAATTATAAAAACATCCCAAAGGATGGAAGAGAGAATTGGAAGTAAAACATTATAAGGTCCTTATATTACATGTGAAGCCTTATAATATTATATAAACATAGAATATGATTAATTAAAGATTTAAAATCCAAGACACTATGAAAAAATTAAGAGGTAAAAAATAATAAGCCAATAAGCTAGGTAAAATGAAATCACCTTATTTTTTTTTAAAGATTTTATTTATTTATCCTTAGAGGGGAAGGGAAGGAGAGAAGGAGAGAAACATCAATGTATGGTTGCCTCTCGTGAGTCCCCTGCTGGGAACTGGCCCGCAACCCAGGCATGTGCCCTAACTGGGAATTGAACCGTGATTGTGTGGTTTGCAGGCCCGCGCTCAATCCACTGAGTTACACCAGCCAGGGGTCGAAATCACCTTATTAAATATTCAATATAAAAGAAAGCAAATAGCTAAATCAGATGGAACAATAAAAAATAACTAAGCCCTGGCCGGTGTAGCTCAGTGGATTGAGCGTGGGCCTGTGAACCACAGGATCGCGGTTCGATTCCCAGTCAGGGCACATGCCTGGGTTGCGGGCCAGTTCCCAGCAGGGGACTCACGAGAGGCAATTATACATTGATGTTTCTCTCCTTCTCTCCTTCCCTTCCCCTCTAAGGATAAATAAATTTTAAAAATCTTAAAAAAAAGACTTCCCTATAAAAAAAACTAACAAGGTGATAGATTAATCCAAAATTATCAATTATTACATAGAATTCCAAAGCACACACCAACTTAAAAACTAAAATTGTCAGATTATATAGAAAAGTAATACCTAACTATATTGTCTACAAAAACTCAAAATTAAACCTAAGTACACAAATAAGTTAAACAAAATGATGGGAGTGAATATACCATGCAAACACTTTCAAAAGAAAGTTGTAGTGGCCATGTAAATAACACACAAAGTAGACTTCAGAAAAATAACAGAACAAAGAGTAACAACTCACTAGGAGAGCTTAATTCTAAATTGTGCATGCATTTAATAATAAAGCATCAAAATATATGAGTCAAAAACTTATAAATGAAAGAGACAAATAGGCAAATACAATTATTGTTGAAGATTTTCATATTCTTGGTAAGTAATAAGACAAGTAAACAGGAACTCAGAAGGAATAGAGAAGACTTTAACAATATAATCCACCTAGCCTAATTGACATTTATAAAACACTCCACCCAACAATAACAGACCACACATTCTTTTCAAGTGCATATGGGACATACATGAAACACACTGTTTCAGGTCATAAAACAAAACATTAACAAATTTGAGACAACTAAAATCATACAAACCAGCTACAGTGAAATTAAATTAGAAATTATTATTAGAAAGATAGCTAAGACATTCTCAAATATTTATTTAGCAAACAATATGCTTCTAAATAACCTGAAGGTCAAAGATGAAGTAACAAGGGAAATTAGAAAATATTTTTTATTTAATGAAAATGAAAAACAGCAAGTCAAAACTTGTAAGATACAGCTAAACAAAATATTTCTTTTTAGCTTTAAGTATTTTTAGAGAGATATTTTTCTCTTCAACTATTTTATCTCAAATTAAAGTGCTTATTGGCAAAGAATTAAAGTTTTAAATAAGTGATCTAAAAAAGAAGGTTAAATTATACCAAAAGCAAGAACAAATAATAAAGTTCAGAGAAGATATCAATTAAACTGAAATCAATTAAGAAAAAATCAAGGAAAACAGCTTTCTTTAAAAAATTGTAATCAATCAGCTTAATTGAGCAACACAGTAAGCAAGAAGACAAAAAATATGAATATTAATAATTCAAAAATGATAATCTAGACATTAAAAGATAAGCTATGAAAACTCAGTATCAGACAACCTGAATAATTCTATATCTATTAATTAAAGAATATTCCTAGTTTAAAAGTTTGCATCAAAGAACACTCGAGGCCCAGAGATTCTTTCAAATATTTAAGAAAGGAAAAATACAAATTTGTCACAAAACTCAACAAAACACCAGCAAGTTGAATTAGGCAATATGTAAAAAGGATATGGGCCCTGGCTGGTGTAGCTCAGTGGATTGAGCGCGGGCCTGCAAACCACACGATCGCGGATCGATTCCCAGTCAGGGCACATGCCTGGGTTGCAGGCCAATTTCTGGTGGGGGACACGAGAGGCAACCATACATTGATATTTCTCTCCCTCTCTACTTCTCTCCTTCTCTTCCACTATAAAGTTAAATAAATAAAATTTTTTAAAAAATTAAATTTAAAAAAAAGGATATGGCATCGTGACCAGCTGGGGGTTATTTTTTAGAATGCTTAACATTTGAAAAGGAATCAATATATTCATCATATCCATGGAATAAACAAGAAAAAACCCCTACATCTCAATAGATTAGAAAAATTTGGCAGAATTCAAATACAATTTATCATTTTTTAAAATGTTCAGTAAACTGGGAATAGAAGGGCACCTAAAAAATCTACAGCTAACATTATACTTATTACTGAGTAACTGAAAGCTTCCTCCCAAGATCAGAACAAGGCAAGAACATCTCTTTCCCATTCATTAACATACCAGACATCCAAGACAATGTGATAAGGCAATTATAATAAATAAAATAAATAGATTGGAAAGAATCAAATAGAACAGTCTATATTCATGGAAGATAAGATTACATAGATCTTTTAATCCCAAAAAGTTATTATTAAAAGGCTACTAAAACTACTAAGAAATTTTAATCAAAGTTTCAGATAAAATATCTATATACAAAAGTCAATAGTATTGCTATACACTAGCAATAAACAATTTGAAATTGGAATTTCAAGTGTCATTTATAGTAACACCAAAACCATTAAATAGTTAGTTATAAGTCTTAAAAAAACATGTGCAAGATCTGTCTGCTAAAAATTATATAACACTAATGAAAGAAATTTTAAAAGATGTAAATACAGAAAGAGATATGCCACTTTTAAGGGACTGGAAGCCTCAATATGGTTAAGATGTCATTTGTCCCCATACTTAACTAAAGATTCAGTTTAATTTTAACCAGCATTCCAACAAGTTGGGGGTTTTTTTGTTTTTGTTTTTGTTTTTTTTTGGTAGAAGCAGACAAGGTGATTCTAAAATTTATGTGGGGAAAAAAGGCATTAGGTGGTCCACAGGTGGCACACACAAGACCTGCGGGCCAAATCCAGGCCCCTACCCTGTTTTATCCCTCCTGGCACCTTGTTTCTACCTGGAGGCAGTGCTGAGCTCCTTGGCCCTAGTTAAGTAGTAGTTATATTTATATAGTCCTAAAATTAACTTTGGCCCTCGAAGACAACCTCAAGGCTGATGTGGGCCCTGGTGAAAATGAGTTTGACACCCCGGTAATCAGTATAACTTTTTAATAAAATACCCAATATCACTCCACCTGGTGTCAAGATTCATTTTAAAGCTACAGCATCATCCCTGGCTGGTTCAATCAAAAGATTGAACATCACCTGCGAATGGAGAGGTCACAGATTTTGATTTCCAGTCAGGGCACCTGCCTGGGTTGCAGGCCAGGTCCCCAGCTGGGGTCTTGCAAGAGGCAATCAATCCATGCTTTGCTCCCTCTCTTTCTCTCTCCCTTCTCCTCTCTCTAAAAATAAATGAATAAAGTCTTTAAAAAGAAAGAGAGGGAAAAAACAAATTTATAGCATCAAGACAATATGGTATTGGTAAAAGAGTAGACATACATAAATTTGTATGAAAAAATAGAGAATCCCAAAGCATTTCATGTGTTCACTTGGTTTTCAACAAAAGTAAGATACAAAAGTGATGTACAAGGACAATGGTGTGGTGATTGCAGGGGACACAGGGCAGGGAGATGGCTGGAGGTGAAAGAGGGTATGGGGATAGATGATAATGGAAAAGACAATAAAAATAATGTAAAAAGCTCTGATTAAAAGAAAGTACTTAAACTGAGAAAAATATTATTTGCAACAAATGATGCTGAAACACTCAGCTATTCATATGCAAAAAGAATATTAGTACGCACCTCACACAATGTACTACAATTAACTGAAAGTAAATTACTAATTAAATGTAAACTTTTCAACTATAAAACTTCTAGGAGAAAATATAGCAACAAACTTTTGTGACTTTGAGTTAGACAAAAAATTCTTAGATACAACAACAAAAGCATGGTTCTCAAAAGAAAAAATTGGTGACTTGGGAACTAACATAATTAAGAATCTGCTTTTTGATGGGCACTAACAAAACGAAGAATCTGTCTTTTGAATGATACTGTTAAGAGAAAGAAAGAAGGCATTTGTCAGCTTCATGACTTCCTAAGTCTAAATATGCTGATGCTCTGGATGCCTGTGAAGGAGTGGGACCTGGCATGGACAAACTGACCCCAAAGCTCCCACCGCTATCCATGGGAGCTGCAGGACCCAGAACCACAAGCGGGCCTGCACCTATACCGCCAAAGACTGAGCTACTGTCTCCAGTGTTAGTCGCCTTATTGGCACCAACATCAGCAACAGCGGATGTGTCAAAGGAAAGAATACATGAGTTATCGCCAATGGCCTGCTGGGTGTAGCCAGTGGTGTCAAAGGCAGAATCTGACCTGTACATTGAAAATCTGTACTACCTGAGTGCATTATGCTGGCCCTGACTGGCTGGACTACAGAAGTCAGACTCACACCTTGTGCTAAGGCAAGCACTTTTCTCAACATTAAAGGGTTTATAAACTGCTGCCCATCACTGGTCCCAGAGGCAGGCTAACAGGTGGTTCCTGGGTCCAAGGGAGGGGTGGAAACTTGGGTCCTTCTAATTTTTTTTGGTAAATGGATAGAGATGTTAGACAAGGGAATGCTGTCACTGAGTGGGGTGTGGTCAGAATACGGTGGTGCCATGGACAATGGTGAGTGATCCACCCAAGAGATGGGGCAGGGAGGACAACCTGAGAAGGAGGAGTGGTACCCATAGTCTTGGTGTCAATGGCAGGGTTGAAATTTTCAGAGTTGCTATCTACTGGAGCATAGGTGAATACAGAACCTGTAAAAGGTCCTGACAGGAGCACTGGGAAGAGAGGCTCCATTCTGCTGATCATCAGGGGACCATAAGGTGGGCCAAAGTGTAGTTTAGGGGCCAGTCAGATGATTTGAGGTAGGGCTGGGGTCCTTCAATGCAGGAGGCAGACCAGTGAAGGGGGTGGAAGGACACCTATACTCCACACTGCACTGGATTAGAAAAACTGGCAGAAATCTCATAGTGGAGTCTGGAGAAGACATAGTATGGAAAGAAAGAAAGGGTGGGGTACTGTCCATTTCAATGACATCAGGATTTAAAGTAGGCTGAGAGGCTGATTTGGCAAATGCTTTGGCTACGGTGTTGGAAGGGACAGCCACAGGAGTGCTGGGCTGGGCAGTGGAAATAGGGGTACTGGTAGAAGGAACCAGAAGAGGGGTGGGTCAGAGAAAAGGAGGGGGAGAATGTACACACATAGGTATCAAGGAATCATTTCGACAGGAGGGTGGCTAGAAGGAGAAGGATGTGTCTGAGGAGGTGTAGGGAGGTGAGACATAGGACATAGTTTAGTTACGGTGGAATAAGTAAGAGCTGCATTCTTGTGAAGTGGAATTCCCAAAATGTGGTTAGAATTAAGACAATCGGTGAGAACAGCAAGAGCAGAGTAAGGAACTGTGTTTATTTCCTGAGCAATATTTGGTGTCAGAAAAAGTAAAGGGACAAACAAATTCTGGGGCAACACATCTAGGTCAGCCAAGTTGGTAGTGGTAGCAGGGACCTGCCAAGTTTGAGTGGCCAGGGGTAGGGTGTCTGCAATTGCCAAGCCAAACAGTGAGAAAGAAGGGACAGGCGAACGACACTGCAGCCAGCCATCCCCTCTGTAGGAACAAGCTCAGCATGGCAGGGCCACCTGGGCTCAGGAGGACAGACCCAAGCCATCTCCCATTAATAGTATTGCTGGCAAGCCTATGGAAGGAGGGCAAGAATAATATTATTATTTAGTTAAATATTTTCACTTTGTTGTGCAAACAATTTTCACAATGACTAACATTTTACAAAAGTGAAACTCTATACTCCTTGTACAGCTTCCCATTTCTACTTCTTGCAGTCCCTGAACACCATTATCCTACTTTCTTTCTCTGTGAATTTGGCTGCTATAGATTACTCATATAGGTGGAATTATACAGTATGTGTCATCCTGAGTCTCATGTCTTCTACATGGTGTAATATCATAAAGATTTATCTATGTTGTTCACATGACCTAATGCCCTTTCTTTCAGAAGCCTAAATAGTATTCGCTTGTATGTACGAACCACGTTTTGCTTATCCACTCACCAAAGGACGGACATTTCGTTTGCTTTGAGTGTCTGTGTTGGCTGTAGTGATAGTGCTGCTGTGATCGTAAGTGTGCTTATATTGTGTCTTTAACCACCTAAGAGATGAGTCTTAATGGAAATTTCACAAGCTACAAATTCTTAACTTAAATAAAATTTTAATTTAATATAGTAAAAAAAAAGCCCTGGCTGGTGTAGCTCAGTGGAATGAGCACAGGCCTGTGAAGCAAAGGGTCACTGGTTCAATTCCCAGTCAGTGCACATGCCTGGGTTGCAGGCCAGGTCCCCAGTAGGGGACATGTGACAGGCAACCACACATTGATGTTTCTCTCCCACTCTTTCTCCTTCCCTTCCCCTCTCTCTAAAATAATAAATAAATAAAATATTTAAAAATATATAGATTAAAAAAAAGAGTACTGCTAGCAAACCTATATAGGAGGAGGCCAAGAACTTCCCCTTCCAGGGCAAAAGACTCCGAGGGAGACATGCACCAAAGGTCCCAGCTCCAAGCAGCCCTCAGATTCTCCCATAGGACTGAGCTGAGCAGGTATAGGCAGGTCAAATGAGCCTTCCCTTAGGGAAATAGTGCAGGCTGAGCTTACAAGGGAGCTAAAACTGGCCCCTGTGATATAGCCATGCAAGCCAGCACCTGCTCATCTGATTTCTAGACAAAAGCCTCCCTGGAAGCCTTGCTTTGAAAGTCCCAGCTCTGCATCGCACTCTGATCCCCTTGCAGGACTGATCTGAACTCAGCAGGGCAGGGCCACAGGGAGTAGAAGGACAGGCCAGGTGATTTAATCAGTAGGGGTGGTAGCCCACCAGCTGTGCACTCCAGGTGGGGAAGAATGGTCCCTTTCCAAAGCTACATAGTTCAATTACTATCTGAGTCTCTTCCCAGAGCTTCTACAGAAAAATAGTGTCCCAAGGTCCCTGCTGGGTGCAGCCAGCTGAACCCCTCTTCAGGACCCAAGCACAGCAGAGCAGTGTTGCTGGTAGCTGGAGGACTGGGCAGTACCTTCTTTAGGCTGGTGCTGTGACCACAGGAGTGCTGTACCTGGAAAGGTGGCTTCTGGGTCTCAAGTAGACTCAAGTTTTCTCCCAGGTTGACTGAATCCCCACTGATTTTCACCACCAGATGCTATACAGGCTCCTCTTTCCAACTCCATTGCCCCAGGTTTGGGATCCCTGCATGGAGGTGAAACCCCATACTCCTGGGGGAAGGGAGTTTTGCAGTCAAGGAACCCCTCCGACTTCTCAGCTGCTGCACATGAATGTGGGGTCCGGCCCTTCCCGCATCTCCACCCTTCTTACCAATCTCTGTGTGGCTTCTTCTGTAAATCCTTGCTTTGATATTTCGATTCAGCTAGGCTTCAGTTGGTTATTCAGGTTGATCACTCTACAATTCAGTTGTAAATCCAGTTTAGCCCAGGAGCAGATGAGTGAGGCTTCCACCTTCTCTGCAGCCATCTTGTAATCTCCAGAAAATATTTTCAAATTACATATTGGTTTACAGACGTGTATCTGTTCATAAAAAGTTTTCAAAATTTAATAAGGAAAATAAACAACGCATTTTTTAAAGGGGCAGAAAATTTGAATACTTCACTAAAGCAACTAAGCGCATGAAAGCTGCCCAATCAACACCATTAGTCATACAGGAAGTACAAATTAAAACCCAATGAGATTTTACTAGCCAAAGAATGGCTTAATGAAAATTAAAATAAAATAACTAATAAGATTAAGTGCTGAGGAGGGTGCACAGCAACTGAAACTTTGATAAACTGCTTGTGAAAATGCAGCATAATACAGCATATTTCCCTTTTGGAAATATCTGCTATATCTTATAAAGTTTCTTATAAAGTTAAATATAGATGCACCATAGGACCCAGAAATCTCACATTTAGGCATTACTCAGATGAAGTGAAAATTTAGTTTCACACAAAAATGTGTATATGAATGTTTATAGCTAATGTATTTGTAATTACCAAAAACTGGAAACAAGCCAAATGTTCTTCAGGTTGTGCATCAATAAACTATAACAAGTACGTTCCTGCAATAGAATACTACTTCATCATAAAAAGAAATGAACTACTGATACGTACACAAACAGTGTTGAATCTCACATGCATTATGCAGAGTAAAAGAAAACAGGCTCAAAAGACCACATAATGTGTGGCTGGTTCCACTTGTATGACATTCTGGAAATGATAAAATTACCAAGACAGAAAACAGATCAGTGGTTGCCAAGGTCCAGGGTAGGAAGAGGGGTTGACTGCAGTGCGGCATGGGGGACTCGGGAGGTGACAGAACTGTTCTGTGGCTCCACTGTGTTGGTGTATGTGTGTGTCAAAACCCACAGAATTGTACACAAATAGGTGAGATTTACTGTGTGTGAATTATGCCCTAATTTTGTGAAATGAAAGGAAAGAACACGTATCTGTCTGACAAAACCATTTTAGAAAAAAAAGACAAAATTCAGACTACTAGGTGTATAAGAAAGAGAAAATGGGGCAAGACAGGAAAGAAATATAAACATATAAATAATGCTCCAGGTGTTTACTGGATGGAAGATGTACTAGTGTTAAGTCATTATTATTATGCTTCTTTACTTACATATCTGTAAAACATATATTTTTTATATTTGTCAGGCACTGCATAGTTTTAATAGACAACAAAAGAAAGTAACTTTTAGTTGAAAAATGTTTAAAAAGATGTATTATTTAAGTGGAGAGACAGGTGAACATCACCTATTCCTTGATGTGAAAATGTTAGAACAAAGGGTATATGATATTTTAAATGTTTAGAATATAGCCCTGGCTGGTGTGGCTCAGTGGATTGAGAGCCAGCCTCCAAAACAAAGGGTCACTGGTTCAATTCCCAGTCAGGGCACATGCCTGGGTTGCAAGCCAGGCCCCCAATAGGGGGCGCACGAGGAGCAACCACACCATGACGTTTCTCTCTCATTCTTTCTCCTTTCCTCTCTCTAAAAAGAAATAAAATTTAAAAATGTTTAGGATATATATTAGCAGTGTTTTTTTTCTTTTTTAAAGATTTTATTTATTTATCTTTAGAGGGGAAGGAGAGAAGGAGAGAAACATCAATGTATGGTTGCCTTTCGTGCATCCCCTGCTGGGAGTCGGCCTGCAGGGAACCAGCCTGCAACCCAGGCATGTGCCCTGACTGGGAATCGAACCGCAATCCTCTGGTTCGCAGGCCTGTGGTCAATCCACTGAGCTACACCAGACAGGTATATTAGCAGTTTTACTTATCTAGCCAATTTCCTTTCTTAATAAGTAACATGTTTATGTATTTTATTTTTAATGACATAATACTTTATTCTCACTAATTCAGAAAGGTTTAATCCCTGAACACAACATACTCTCTTTTCTGTTTCCTTTCTGTTCTATCACTTTCACTTTGATTTTTAACAATTCCAGCCCAATTTTAATATCATACACTACTATAGTTTTCCTAAAACTTGACATTCTTCCTCTGAGGTATGTATGTGAATCACATATATGATGTTCAATATCTTTACACAGCCACACAAATCTAAGAATTATGATAATTCATTGATTAGTGTTATTTTAAAAGAAGAGCCCTGCTCAGTCGTGAATTTGAACCCTCTATGTGTTGGGCTAAATATTTCATATACTCTTTAGTAAGGCTAATACCCTACGGCTAACAAAAGGCCTGCAGGCCAAATCTGGCCCTCCACCTTGTTTTATCCAGCCCGGCACTTTGTGCCCAGCGGCAGCGCTGAGCTCTCACTTAACTGTTAAGTAGTTACATTTATACAGTCTTACCATTACATTTGGCCCTTTGAAGACACCTGTGTGGCTGATGTGCCCCCCCGCCCAGTAAAAATGAGTCTGACACCCCCGTCCTATGTGAATCATTTTCTCCTTAATTGTCAATATATGGCTGCTAAAGAAATACATGCAACTGACAAACACATGTTCTGCCAGTTGCTGTTCCTGCGGTTAGAAAAGCAGCTGTCACACCAGAACCAGCGGTCAGATCCAGGAGCACTCAGGCCAGGCATGCGCAGATTCCACTACCTTCTCGGCTCTACCCCTACCCTCCATCTCCGTGAGAAGGACTGTTGGAGGAGGATCCAGCAGGCACCTAGCTGCAAGTTTCCCGGTGGTTCTCAGTTTGCTGCCATCGGCAACACTCCACCACTCAATCTCATGGTAAGTGCTTGCCCCCAGTTTTCACCTTCAGACATTAAATCAAGCATCTGTGCCTTTTTATTCAAGTCTTTGCAAATTCAAGTCTTCCCTCCCTCCCTTCCCACACCGTATCCCTAACGTGACTTATTTATATTTTTAAAAGCTTTATAGGCAGTCTTTTCAGTTTTTATCATGGACTAAAATCAATGTGAGTTAAAAATCATTCAAGACTTTATGCACGATGGAGGAAAGGGACTGTGGAATTAATGGACTCATTCCAGATTATATTCAGCTAGCATCTCTCTTCACTTGAGCCTAACAGCTCGAGGGACTGCAAAATTATTGCCTCCGCTTGACTCTGATGCTTTGTTCATTAAAAAAATAATAATAAATCTTTAGGCTCTGGTATCATCCTACTTTAAAATACTATTATAGTGTCCTAGTGGCTACACAGTCAAAGAGACTGTGTAGTTTCATTTAATCTCTTTGACTCTTCAGAGATCTGAATGCCCTACCCATCTACATTACCTCAGGAATTATGATTGGATTTAACCTTTGCTCATTGAATTAGTGTCAGCTATCATTCTTAGTGTACATTTGTTAAATTCAATCTCTCCTATAGGGGGATGCCAGGCAGAGAAACGATAAGTGTATTAAATAGTCAGAGAGGGAAGACTGCAGAAATTGGGACTTAGAGTCACTGTGCAGATAAAGAGAACTAAGTTCTTGTTGCTGCTTCATTTCTTTCAAGGCTACAATTGCAGCAGAAAGTGTAAGCCTTTCCAGTCAGCTTTCCACAGTGTAAGGAATACTAAGTGACTCGAGACTTTCTTTTCCCTAAAAGTGGAGAGATTTTTTTTTTAAGTCAATGTTAGCACAACTGGGAAACCAACCATATGGAAAACCCTAAAAATTGGGTTCTCCTGTTAACCCCCCCCAAAAAAACATTACAACACAGGCAGTCACTGGGAGTACCCCCTCCATCAAAGCACAGCTTTTTGACTGCTGGGTCAGGACGGAGGCCATCATAGCTTCCTACCCACGGGGCTCACTGCATGGAACCACCCCGACCCGCAAAGGTCCGTGAGGCAGGTTCTTGCGTGTGTTCGTCATGCCATGCTCTCAAAGGAAATCCCCATGTCTGTTCCCGGGCTGTACTACAAGTAAATAAACAAATAAAATACTCAGAAAATATGGTACAACTAATCCAAGTACAAATGAATAATCAAAACTTAAAAAGTTGCTCAAAAGAAGTAAGCCATCATATTGCTAAATTCAAAAAGAAGGAAGCCATAAGGTTTGAGGGCAAAAATCTAAACCAACACACCTGCTAAAAAATATTCCAGTGAGAGCTGGCTAGTTTAAGAAGCTTCCAGAACAGAAACACCCAGTAAGGCCCAAAGACAGGATAAAATTTGAAGGAGTGACCAGACACAGAGAAATGTTACCCTATAGGCTGAGGGGCCTAAAAGGGGTGCTGAACATAAATTAAACAATAAGGCTAAGTGAAATTTAATGTAGGCTGCCTTTCATTTCATTTCCCCTTTACCTTTGTTTTCTGTAGAATTGGTTCCTCAGGGTGAAACTGTATGTTTTAGTTTCAGGGAGAGAAACAGATTTTGGCAACCTAATACAATGTTTCTCTAACATTTTCTCCCCAGCATTCCTTTGTGTGGAAAAACAACCTGAACCTGTAAATAAAATTAAATAAAATAACTATATTAAGCTCTGGAAAGGGTGTTGGAATGAGGGTGCTACAGAAATGGAATACCATATTGGCAGCATGTAAATACAGAAAACAACCAGCTGACGACAAGGAGAGAGGAAGGGAAGAAGCATCAAAGATTTTGTGGGGGAAGATAAGCAGAGGATGGAGGCAGGGTTCAGGGAGTCCTGCTCATACAGCTATGGCAAGAAATCAAATTTATTTCTGCCTAATTTTTATGAAGGGAGGAATAGCTAAAGAAATGAGAACACTGAAAATAATAAAAGCTGTACAGTAATTTTTTAATATTTTCTTCTACTCTCCTGCTAGGAGATCATGACTACAAGAATGACTTATCTGAAAAAGAACCTGAAGAAGATACTGTATTTCATGAGGGAATAATTCAAGTTCAAAAACAAACACATGTACAAGTTCTGTCTGGAAAAATTCTAGCCATTATTAACATAACAAGAATGGTTTGCACAACATCAATGTAACCTGGCAGCCAAGGAAAGTGGACTGAAATGTGCATAGGTGAACAATGATGACTTCACTGTGCTAGTGAGTTGGGGTGACAGACGCTATTGAGAGAGTATGTGTACTGTGTAGCCATTGCATTCAAAATGACTGAGCCAGTAGAGCAACAAATCTGCATCAAATTTTGCATCAAGCTTGAACATTCCTCCACAAAAACTATTTGGATGATTCAGAATTTTGCAGCTATGGGCAACAGATGATTGGCAGCTTCATCATGACAGTGTCTCTGCTCATGCATCACGTCTCATTCAGATATTTTTGGCAAAACATCGAATCACCCAGGTGACTCAGCCCACTTACAGCCCAGCTTTGGCACTCTGTGACTTATGGCTTTTCCCAAAACTAAAATTACCTTTGAAAGGGAAGCAATTTCAGACCATCCATGAGATTCAGGAAAATAGGATGGGGCAGCTGATGGTGACTGGGAGAACTGAGTGAGATCCCAAGGCATCATTGTCCTATGGGTAATGTTTCTTATACCTTGTATCTTCTTCAATAAATGTCTCTATTTTTCATATTATATAGCTGGATACCTTCTGGACAGACCTTGTATATTAATATATACTAATTATATGTAATTGCATTAAAATTCATATTTATTATATTATATAGAAATTATATTTCATCATCACTAACAAAAATAATTCATGTTTAACAAATTGTCACCACCTTTCATTTTTGAAACTAGCAAAGATTAATGCAAGCAGAGAGACCGGCATTGTGATAGATTCCTGTCAGGACTAAAAATTGGTATGACTCCTTTAGAAATCAATTTGTCAACAAGTATCAAGAGACTTAAAATGTTTGAGATGCTTTAACCTGGTAATATCTTCTGGGAATCCATCCTAAAGACATAACTTTGAAACTGGGAAAAGCTTTATTCAAAACGATATTCAGCCCAGTGTTCACTATTATTGAAATTATGTCAGAAATTAGGGGAACTGTTAAATATATCCATGCTGTCACAAAAATGTTCATGCAGACTACAATATAAAAACTTTATACTATATAATGTTATATTAAAATGCAAGATATAAGTGTTATATATGTTAGTATCCCAATAGTATTTTTACAGTCATAAATTAAGACTAGAAGATGGAAAAAACAAAACATTTCATTATTTATCTTCAAAGTGTATAATTCTTCTACTCTTTATTTCTGTATTTTTAATTTTCTTTAATAAATATAAATTTTAAAACAAAAAAACACTGAGCTGAGAAGCAACATGAGGGTAAAGCTTAATTAAGGTGAGGAATGGTAGAAGTTATAAATATGAGCCACACTAATCATATTTTCTTGCTTGATTTTTAAAAATTAATTTTCACAGCTGGTAGGGGGAAAATGGGAGGGAGGTGGGGAACACTGGGGGAGGGGTGGGCAGGGTTGGGACTATAAAACAGAAAACTGTACTTGAACAATAATGAAATATATCAAAAAATAATTTTCATAGCTGATGCATAAAATTTGTTGGCAGATAAAAGGTAAGGCTGTGTTTTATGATAGCAATTTACTATAAAGTGCCTACCTTCTCACGTACTATACACTAGCACACCTAAGATGGAAACCTTTAGGAAAAGGTAAAGAAATCAGATTAAAGAAATGATCGTGGTAATAATAATTGAACTTTCTAAGCTCACGTAAATATTGAATGCCAACTGTGGTGCACATGGGGATATACTTCCTACAGTAACTTAGTCTCAGAAAATCTGATTTACTAGAACACCTGCAATAGGACTGTTAGGCACTTTCATTATCTCATTAAATCTTTAAATTATAACTGCAAGATAGGCATTATCCCCTTTTAACAGATAAAAACAAAACAAAACTCAGACATACTAAAATATTTGCTCAAGGTCAGAGTGAATTCATGGGTTGGATCGCCCTTGCCAATTTTCTCTCCCATCAGAGTCAGAGCAGTAAGGGTAGAGGACTTGGGTTTGAATGTCATCCTCAGCAGTGAGTTGTGAATGCCTGAAAGCAGGATGAAAAACCGTGGCAACCCCACAAGCACCATATTAGATAAAAGCTGAAATTATTACTGAAACATCACATGCAAGAGGATGTAAGAACTTAAAGAAGATGTAGAAAATATCCTAAAACTTCAAAAAATTAAATACATCATTTATTTTAGCTTGAACCTGAGAATTCTGCTACATACCTGAATGTTTAAGTAGTGGAGTGTCAGAAGTAGTCCTTTATCTCAGCAATTCCTCTCCCAACCTAGTCAGGGAGGGTCCTGCTTCTTTCCTGTAGGAGTAAAACAAATTCAGAATCTAGTAGGAAGATGTGATCAGCTGTCTTTTGGGCCAAGATCAGACAGAGAGGACCACAGGTACAGGTATGGCAGGGAGAGAAAGTGTATGAAAATCCTACATCGGGTTCAGCTTCACTGTGTGCAGCCAAGCCGTGCCAGTGGCCCCAGCACTTGATTTAATGCTCTTTTGTGATCATCTTAAAGTTCTTAATAATTTTACCTTTAAACTTCAGTATTGTAAGTGAAGTCCACTGGGACATTCAAGCATGTGCCTGAAAAGAGGAGACAGGTGTCACATTGGTATCTGACATTCCTCACCAGCCTCTTGACACAGTATTCAGAAACAAGTATAAAAGACACATGGACAATAACTAAGGGTGGGGGGTGGAAAGGAGAGGGAGGCGGGGAGCATGGGGTGGGGGGCGGGCAGGGTTGGGAATATAAGACAGAAACCTGTACTTGAACAAGAATTAAATAAAAATTATATTTAAAAAAGAAAAAGAAAAAAGAAACCCCAGGAGCCCCGAAACCTGGTGGGTCTACAACACATGGGAGCTCATCATTTCTCAAGGTCCAAAGTGAATACTAAATAAGAGTACAACATCCATGACTGAGTAGGCAGAGGCACTGGCAGCCTGGAAAGGCCATGCTTTCCATTCAGACCGGAATTTGATTCAAACACAGAGAGAACACAATGGTGTTCTAAAATACACAAATGACCGAGGAATCCATTTACACTTTCTTACTAGTGTTACTTTCCTGTATTAGCCAACCTATTATACTGGAAGTGATAACAGAAGAAAAGGGAATAATACGACCACCCATAATTTACTTTTCCTTTCAGAACTTCCTTATGCACCAATAAGCCAAAAATTAAGAATATTAGCAAAATGTGTGCATATCAAGAAGTGGTATCAAATGTGTGCATATCAAATTTTGTGCATATCATATCAAATGTGTGCATATCAAATTTTGTGCGGGGTTTATACTTCTGGTAAGAAAGAAATACACATCTATACAATATACAAATTTGCTGATTCCACATATGAGTTAAATGTTTTCAAATTGCTTTTAAAGGTGGCATTACACAATATAAAAATGAACAATAAAATGTATGCTAATAATTTAAATTTTTAATTTTTCTTTTGTTGGAATGGCATTAAATAACAAAGAAAGAACACTCTGGCAAGTCAAGAGAGACTGTGGAAGGATGGAAATAGGTTATCTTAGTACATTTAACATTTTTTCTGCTTTATGAATAAGGGGCTCCAATTTTCTTTTTGTAGCTCACAAAATATGTAGCTGTCTCTCTCTCACACTATTACAGCATTTCTTGAAATTCCAGGAAAGAGCTACAGTTAGAAAAAGAAAAAAAACTATTGGGGTGTATCTGTAAGAAGTGAGTGTTCTATTTAAAACAAAGCTGTACCAATCATGACGCCCTGTGCTTTAGCAAAGATACAGAGTCACAGTAGCAAGGGTTCACTTGTTTTCTTGGACATGCCTGCAGGGATGCACAAATAGCTTTTAAGATTATGAATGCAGAAGACAAGAGCTTTATCATGGCAGAGGTCATTTAAATTTTGTGCCCTACCATACAATGTGCAAGGCACCCCTTGCTACCTAATGTTTTTCCTAAAGTTAATGAATGAACCTGTTATTTCTCTTCCATTATCTTTATCATTGATGAAGATGTTAAATAGATGGGTTCTTGAAATGACCCCTGGAAGATGAGCACTGGCGACATGAACCCAGGCTAATGCAGTTTAGAAGTCCTTTTTAAGCACAACACTCTAATAATCTGAACAATTACTTAACTCTCCATTTGTAGACAGCATGTCATGCAAAAAGGAAAAGCCTTAGCAAGTCAAGATAAATTACAACTGATGTCTTCCTTCAGTTGCTCTTCCTCCTTCTCACCCATTCACACAGTGGCTATTAAGCCCACCTGCCTGGTCTCAAAATGAAATTAGATCCATTGGCCTTAGCTCAGAAAGAAAACAAATGAGTCTCAATGGCATGATTTGTTTCAGCCTTAATCATAATTTGAAAAATAAAACTGAAGCAAGAAGATATGTACCTTTGCAGAAGGGAGAATGTTGAGGAAGAGAGTAAAACAGGTCCATTACCTATTCCTGCACTTTTGACTCATTCTCCACTCTCCTTAGATTGTTTATGGTTCCCCTCTAGAGTCCTTCTGCTCTTATTCTTTATTCATGTATCCTCATTCTTCATGGGAAGTTGAACATTTGCAGTGGAATTTAGGATAAAGGGACTCTATTTTCAAATCAATTTGGACTATCATTATCCTTAATTCATGTAAAAATACTTATTCTTTGACTTGGTGGGTACCTAAAATATCGGGTATCTAGAACAAGGAAAATAGTATATTCAGTTTCTCTTAGCTCACTTTAATTTATGTTTTATAGAAAACTATATTTTTCAGGCAAACTTGTGCTGTGTGAATAAGTTTTTGTGTTCTCTCTTCATGAGATGCATAGTATAGAACAGAATTCTCTAGAAGAAAGTGGAAGCAAAAATTATTTATGAACAATTCAGAAGTAATAATGCCAGGAATGTTAAAACAGAACACCAAACTGCTACAATCCTAGTCATTTTCAAAAGTAATCATTAAGCTAACTTGTTAAGACTTTGAATCCAATCTGCTATGGTCCTAACTATTTTTAAGTGATAATTACACTAACTTGTTATGCCTTTGAAGGACCACTTTATAAAAATTTTTAATATCCACTATACTTCAGCACTCTGACTGCATATGTAAGTGGGAAATTTACCAATTCATCTTTGACTAATGTATTGAAGAGCTGCCTGTTCATACACCTATAAATATGGGTTCTAAAATGAGAGCAATATCACCCATTAACTCTTTGCAAAATCTTGCCTGCTTCTTGAACCCCACCCTTCCCTCCAAAGAGGTGTACTTTGAATATACCTGGCTCACACTGGAAGAATTGTCCAGGAAATAAAACAAGAAACTATTGTTTAATTATAAAATGACAGGCAAGAACAACATGGACACACTGCTTGTTAAATTTTTTTTAATGTTTTATTTTTCCCAATCAGTCATATATCATCTTGGATATGTGGTAATAATAACTATTCATTTCTAGACCTGAAAGATGAACTCTTGGACAAAAATTTAATAAAAGACTTGCTTTCTGCCCTCCAAAGATTTTCCCTGTAAGCATAGAGATACCATCTTTTCTTTGACTGTTCTGAATAAGCTGAAAAAATGTCAGATCACTATGATATTAAGCACTGTTCCCTATGATAATGGCTCAAAATAAAATTAAATCTGTCAACAGTTGCAGCATATAGTGGCCCCATTCCCATCCACCAAAATCCCTAAACTTTTTCTTTAGTTAGGTCATCATTAATAGAATAATGATAATAATGTTGCAAACCGATAAATTACCAGATATGAGCATCTTTCCTCTGTTCTAATATTTTGATGTGCTAGTATTTCCTTCTGAGATATTAGAGAATTTCTTTTGTTTTCATCTACTAAATAGAATTTAGGTCTAGTGCTTGTGTGGGCATATACTATTGCTTTTAAAAAACTGAAGAATACCAGAATCCCATAGTGAATATCCATAGCTTTTCCTATAAATTAGAATTCAAGTTATAAAAACACCAAAGTACTAATATCACCTTCTTTGCAAAAAAAGCCATTAATTTTTTTAACTCTTGAAAATCTAAATTTTAAAAAATATCTTAAGTCGTAGAAACACAAAATAGATACATTAAATGCAGTAACTAATGGGAGATTTTATGATTCATGCCTATATAAGCTTCCAACTCTAATATATTTGGCTTATGTTTTCCCTTTTTCCATTCCCTTACCATTCACTATTATTTCTCAGTTATTTATTTTTATTTTTATTACTATTATAGAGATATATAACATTATATTTTAACACAAAAATAAACTTAGGCATGAAAATATGGTAATAGACCAGTATTGTCCAATACAACTTACTGTGATAATATAAATATATTCTATAAATATATGTGCTACCCAGCAAGGCAGCCACTGTGCTCACATAATCATTGAGCAACTGAAATGAGGCTAGAACAACTCAGGAACTCAATTTCTAATTTTATTTCATTTGATTTAATAAATCTGCATTTAAATCTCCTCATGTGACAAGGGGCTATTTTATTAGATGGCGCAGATCTAGACCAGTCAACCCTCAGCTAGCTGGGACCACTGCGACATGCCGCCAAAGCTTCTGTCCCCAAGTGATCACTAATGACTATTCTGAATTCAATTTTGAATTTTATCAAATAATTGTAAAACCAAACAAAGCTCAGGTTTGATTACTCTAAAATGTCGATGGTGTGCATGTATATTGAAAGTTTCTATTTGCCCAGAATTGTATTTCACATAATAGGGGGTTTGAGAAGAATAAGCACATGTCTAAAAACAGTTTAAGACAAATTCATAGAAAAATAACCCCACAGGATTCGGAGCCATCTGTGACTGTGTGTCTATTTCTGTGAGTGCTAGAAGACCCAGGAGAAAGACTGAGAAGATGTTTTTCACTTGCTTGACCAATATGACCTCTTAAAGAGAATAAGAAGACACTTAGGTTAGACTGTGTGCACAGTCACCTCCTCTCTGAGAAGGGCTTGGTTTTCATTTAAAAAATAGTGATTGGAAAAAGTTAAAAATAAAAATAAGTGAATACATAAATAAAATACTTTTTAAAAACCAAAAAATAGTAACTGCATGGCCATTTGAAAAGCAATGTATTTTCAAGAAAAGTTCTACCAATAACCAGGTGGTTAATTAATAGTGAATCATTAACTTCTGAGTACTCTGTTTCAAATATTTTATTGGTTAAATAATGGCCACAATATCACCTTTTTAATTTAACCTCACGTGTTATCATAAAGATAGAAAATCTGAAAATGCTTTTGAAGTTAAATTAATAGCAATACAATGTTACTATTAAGTGTATATTAAGTGTAATAATTAATATAAGTACAATGCACTGTTTTAGGGATTAAGACCCAGTGAGACAACAGTACAATGAACTACAAGTAAAAAAATTGACTACTAGCTAAATTTTCAGAATTCTAGAGCAAAAGAAATATAACTCAAAATAAAAGAGTCAACCCACACAAGAAAATACACAACACTTTGGATGATCTACCAGACAAACACCACTTCCTTGAAACAGCAAAAACACAAGCTGCTAGAAGGTGCAAGCTGTCAGGTTCATCCAGCTCTAACTAGAGCATGTATTGACTTCAGTCAGTTTAGCAAAGAGAGTATCAACTTACAAAGTGCCAGCTTTGATAGAGGTGTGATAACTGAAGATAATCATTAAGATGTCTGCCACTTTCAAAAAGATTTGTCTTCAGAAGTTAATAAGAATTTTAAATTGCTGCAACAATTGCATGTCAACATGAGCTATTTCTTGACTACTAAACATAAATTTATTATATATTAACTTGTTTGAGCAAATTCTTTCTGTCATTTAATTCAATTAAAATTCTATAATTGTAAACATAAATCATTAGAGCCTAAAATAACTAATTTTAAATTAGAAATAAGCTAAGAAAATAAGAAATTATTCATATTTACTTGCACTTTGTCATCGAGCTTATTTTTCTGATGAAATATTTTCAACAAATAAAAACTTTAAGTAGGATACTGTAATAGAATCATTAAAGATCCTTAAATCCATATAAAATGATTAATTATTCCATTATGTATATTATATATTGTCTGGGGTAAATACATCATTGTATTTAGTAAATACTTCAGTTGGTCTGCTTTCTTGTAAATTAAAGCAAATCGTTTCACAAAGTATCGTGTATTTCAGAAGTATATGGAACCATAAATAATGGATACATTTGGAAGCATGAAACTGATAACGCCATGGTTTGATAAACCACAAAGCTGAAATGAAACTATGATCTGTCTGGATAACCTACCCATTGTTTCATTTAGTTTTGTTTCAAGCTTAAACATTAAGAGAAAGAAAAAGTAATACTTAAATTATTTTCACTGAAACAGCAAAACATTGCACCGTAACCTAAAATGCAAAGCTTGCAATGACCTGAAAACTTGTTCAGGTTTACCTGGCTGAAAGAACATTCCTAGAACACCGCCTTTGGCTGACTTAGTAACATGAAAACTGGGTTTAACGGTTTTGCTATTTTCATTTAAATTAGAAATACAATTTTTAAAGTACTTTAAAAATACAATGAATAATACTTTTTTTAAAGTGTTTTTAAAATACAACTATTTAAAAGTAACTCAGAAAAAGGTAAAGGAAACTCAGTTGCCCTGATCACGTGAGCAAAACTATCTTCAGTCCAAAATTTAGAACTATTCCTTTTCCTCAAACTAGTTCTGAGTCCACAAAATAACATTTTATTTTCCAGAATAAATGAGAGAAGCCATTTCTGCTATACTGAATTGGATTATTATCCTTACTGGAACTTCGTAAAATAATTTCAGTAACACAATCCAATTGCAATAAAATAATTTAAATCATGTTAACATGGTCACCCTAGTCTCACATGAAAATGTTGACAATCTTTACTTTTTTAATTTTAAACATTTTTTGGATATTAAAATACTACTGATGCTAAAAGGTCCACCAAAGGTCCACCATATTTCTTCACTTTAGCTTCCATGTGACTGGAGACTTGGCACTTGATGGCTCCGGGGGAATCACTAATGAGATACAAAGTCTTTACACCTCTGGGTCAGGAGTTTGGATTAGACCTAGGTTGCAAGTGACAGAAAGTCATTACCATCTCATGAGAGTTCAGTGGTTTATGTGAGGGAAATTCATTGTTTCAGGCCACTTTACAGTGAACAAGGGTCCCCCTCACGAGAAGTCACCACTGCTTTTGACAATAATTGGAAAAGACCTAAAGAATCAAAAATTCTGCCAAGAATTGTGTTACCTCCATGCTATGACTACCATATCCCAGTTAGGAATTTCTTTAAGGGAAAAAGACACAATGCTTCACAGGTATGTCTTTGAAAATACAGCTATGAGAGAAAGAGATAAGGAGAAAAACTGAAGGGAAAAGAGAGAGCTATCCAGAACAGAGCTAACCAAAATGTAATGAGACTCATCATCAAAAGCTTTATCTGATTCTTATACAACAAAAGTATTTAATCCAGAAAAGGCATACATCTGTTTATATGCTTCTCTCCTAGTAAGAAGGTAACAAAATATGAACAATGTTGTTTAGACCTCTTGATTAGGGAGTCAAAAAGATAATAAATACCTTGAAATAGTGTTTCCGTAGTAGAAACTTCTCACTCTACGTGTCAGTTATCCTTTGTAGGAAGCCATATTGACTGGAGACAGTAAATGGAGCGTTCCCAGTCTTCCCATCCTAAGACTGTTAGCACTTATAGACATAGGTACATAACCATACATGTTTTGTATTATTCAGGGTTGTTTTTATCTGTGCTTGTCTTCAGCTATTTGGAAAGAAATAAGCACATGCATACTCTTCTTAGAGTCCCCATTATATGAACGCAAATCAGAGCAAGTAGAAAACTTTTCAATACAGAGAGAGAGAGAGAGAGACATGCCCCTGATATTTTGGTGTATTTGTGTATGTATGCAAATCTGAGCTTAGTTTTGCTTTAGAATTATATACTAAAATTCCAGGTAATTCAGAATAGTTATTAGTGATCATTTGAGGACAGAGTTCTGGAGGAATGTTGCAGGGTGGCCCTAACCATCTAGATTGGGCTAGTTCTGTGCTAAGATAGCTACATGAGGCAATTTAAATACAAGTTAATTAAAACTAAACAAAACTAGCAATTCAGATCCTGAGTTGTTCTAGCCACAGTTCAACTGCTCAATAGCCATGTGTAGACATTGCCCACCCAACTGGGAGGCAGTTATATAAAACACATCCATCAATGCAGAGATTGCATTGAATATGCAGTTGGACACGCCCAGTCTAGATCACATTTTCATCCCTAGGGAAAACATTAATTTTTAAATGGTATAGGGCTTTAAGAGGCCCTCAGATGTGTACAACACAAAACTTTAATCAAACTCTCATAAGCAAGTGAAGAGGTAAACCAGGCCCCAGGGTAGGCTTAATCTAGCGTGTCAGTTCTGTGCCTCTGGGATCCCCTTTTCTTTTCCTTCCTCTGAGTTGGATTCACATTCATCCTAGCTTCTCTCAAGCCAGAATGGTTGTGGCAATTCCTAGTTTCATCCACACATCCTAAAATCTGAAAAAAGAGAGAAGATTTTTTCTGATCTCTCCTGAGTCAGGAAATTCATACCTTAAACAACTCTGTCCCCTTGCATTCCATTAACCTAAATTGGGTTCCCAGTACCTTCTCAAAAAGACCTTGGCACAGGCTGCCAGGGTTAGACCTATACTCCCAAATGGTAACTGTAAATAAGGCGTAAGACTGATGAGCGTGACATCTACCAGGGCCCACTCCTTGGAGGTAGAGTGTGGTCACCTTTCCATGGAACACGGGAACAACATGGCAGAGGGGCAGCCACCTGAAAATTTAGGGGTACACTTACGATGAACGAGGGGCAATAACTCTGGGATGGCAAACAATTGTGGCTATTACAAGCAAATAAAAATGTTTGTTTTATTTTACAATTTTTATACATTTAGTAAGGCTTCCTTTGAAATGTGACAATTTAAGTGTCAGTATTCCCACCCACTTGGCCCCAAACACCCAAGCATAAAAATACACAGTAGAAACATCTCTATTTTTAAATTATATGAGGCTCTGACATTTGAGTGGGTAGAAAAAGTGAGACAAGTGACAAGGGTTGTGCTACCATGGAAGATAATTAAAAGTATACTATAATAAGAAAGATCTTATCTGGATGGGGGAGACCAGAGAGCGGAAGCCAAATTAACACATCTAAGAAAAATGCTCCGTCCAATGGCAAATCTTTAACAATTCTTCTAACCACAATCTATTGAGTGTTCTCCAGAGCAGCAGTCCCCAAAGTGTTTAGCACCACAGACCATTTTTTCCAAGGATGGGGGTTGGGAGGAAGCAGGAGGAGAGCTTCCCTCAAGGCTGGGGTCTTTATAGGCCATGGACCCGTGGGGATTGGGGACCCCTGCTCTACCGTTTACAAAAAAATCTGAGATATTAAGTAAATCCCTAGAGATGGTCAGTAGCCAAGCCAGTACTCAGACCGAACCTAACTCTGGTGAAGGACCTTTGATTCCAGGTCCTTCACCAAAAGCCGGTACATCTGAGCCAAAACCTATAAACTGCATATTTTCCATTAAATCACCATGTCAGCATGTAGTAAGGAGCAAGGTATAGTGAGCAAAGCACTGTTAAGTGCTGGCTGGGGAGACAAGATACAAATTTAAAATATGTACATCAGTACACGGAAGCATATGCTGAATGCTCAATCATTCGGACAAGGACTGCCATTGGAGTGCAGATTGGGAAGTAAAGAGGAATAAAAACCAGGAATATGGCCCCAAAATGAAACAAAGAGAACAGTCCTTATGGATCTTGAATGCGGGGCATAATCAAAGCTACAGCCATGTGAATCTAAGGAGGTTCAACATGAAAAGTTTCAGAATAAGGAAAGTCCTGATTCCTCATTTATAAAGTACTTTGTAAATTTTAAAATACTTAAATACCCATAAATTTCAATGAGAGCTACCATGTAGCATAGCAGCATTCTACATGCACTGTCTTAGTCCTAACTGCAGCTGGTATAGACAGGTCCTGGGATTCACAGTCACACAATGAAGAAGTGTAGAGGGAACTCAGACCAAAATCTGTCTGACTCTTCTCACTACTGTGTTATTCCTGTCATAATTTTATTTACCTTCGAATAGATATTTAGAGGCCCCAGCCAGGTAGCTCAGTTGCTTTGAGCATTGTCCCCATATGCCAAAGTTGGGGGTTTAATACTGGTCAGGACATATACAAGAATCAGCCCATGAATGCATAAATGGGTGGAACAACAAATCGATCTCTCTCTCCCTCTCTCTGACCTCCTCTCTTTGTCCCTCCTCCCTCCGCCTCCCTATCTCTGTCACTGAAATCAATCAATCAATCAATCGATTGACATTTACAGAGAGAGTATAAAATTTTATAATATTCCACTGAATTAGATTGAGAGTTACATAGTAGAGAGATAGATAATTTGAGAGAATATATTTAATAGAATTTTATATGGGAAATGGGAAAACTTGATTTTTATCTTCCTAACTCACAGGCAGTCAAGGTAGATTGCACACCCCTGGATGATGATGTCAAAAAATCAACACTGATTCTCTCTGAGACTTCCAGAATCCCTTCTGAAAAGGATGGAGGATGTAGGACTTTATATTTATGATCGTTTGTGATTGTTCTTCCTTCAACCAGCAAGAGATTCATTGGTATGAGTGGAAACAATACCCCAAATGAAAATGGACATTGACAAGTAAAGAAAGAATTACATGAGGATTCTGGAAGCACAGAATTGAGTACTAATAGAAAGATAAAATAGGACAGAACTCAGCAGAGAAAACAAGTACATGTATAGGCCTTAGGTCACCTAAGTCAGCCTGTTAATTTTTAGCAGTTGTCAGCAAGGTTTTGAGTGTTTAGAAGACTACTGTGAACACCAGAACCTTCTCTTCTGAGATGTGATAGCATGTATCAACCCTAGTATTATGGCTTGCATTTCTTCTATATATATATCCTGGAGAAGCACATTCCTCCAAATATGAATAAAACTAAAAGAAGAGGGTGGTAAACACACAATAAAATATATAGGTGATATTATAGAATTGTGCTCTTGAAACCTATATAATTGTATTAATCAATTTCACCCTAATAAAGTCAATAAAAATTTTATTTTAGGAAAATATCAGATATTTCACGTGCAACATTTTTACTGATATGTCCCCTAGAGCAAGGAATACAAAGGAAAGAATGAACAAATGGGATCTCATCAAAATAAAAGGCTTCTGTGCAGCTAAAGAAAACAGCATTAAAATAAAAAGACAACCAACTGTATGGGAAAATATATTTGCCAATGATACCTCAGACAAAGGTTTAATCTCCAATATATACAAAGAACTCACACAACTCCACTCTAAGAAGACAACTAACCCAATTAAAAAATGGGGAAAGGACTTGAACAGACCCTTCTCCAAGAAGGACATACAGAAGATCCAGAGACACATGAAGAGATGCTCAATATCACTTGCTATCAGAGAGATGCAAATTAAAACCACAATGAGATACCACTTTACACCAGTCAGAATGGCCATCATAAACAAAGCCATAAACAACAAATGTTGGAGAGGGTGTGGGGAAAAGGGGACTCTGGTCCACTGTTGGTGGGATTGCAGACTGGTACAACCACTATGGAAAACACTATGGAATTTTCTCAGAAAACTGAAAATGAAGTGCCTTTTGACCCGGCAATTCCACTGCTAGGATTGTATCCTAAGAACCCTAAAACACCAATCCCAAAGAACCTATGCACCCCAATGTTCATAGCAGCACAATTTACAATAGCCAAGAGTTGGAAGCAACCTAGGTGCCCGTCAGTAAATGAATGGATCAAAAAACTATGGTACATATACACAATGGAATTTTATGCTGCAGAAAGAAAGAAGGAGCTCCTACCTTTTGCAACATCATGGATGGAACTGGAAAGCATTATGCTGAGTGAAATAAGCCAGGTGTTGAAGGACAAATACTATATGATCTCACCTCTAACAGGAAGCTAAACAACAAAGCAAACAAGCAAGCAAAATATAACCAAAGACACTGAAATATAGAACAGGCTGACAGTGACCAGAGGGAAGAGGGGAGGGAATTTCAGGGGAAATAAGGGAGGGATTTAGAGGAACCTATATAAAGGATACATGGACAACAACTGAGAAGGGTGGAAATGGGAGGGAGGGGGGAGCACGGGGGGTGGGATGGGATGGGAGTAATAGACAGAAAACTGTACTTGAAAAATAATTAAATAATTTTTTTTAAAAAAAGAATTTTATTTTAGCTAAAGGAAAAGTGGTGGGGGGAATGCAGACAACGGCAGTTGAACATCAATACAGTAATTTAAAAAAAACTAAATGAAGAACTAACAGCAAATCCCTTTCAAACAGAGTTCTGTCATTTATTCTATCATAGTTGACAGTTCTTCCCTCCCAAAATCAAAACTGCCAAAAAATGTATATCTTTGCGTATGAGAAGGAAGTTGAAAGCAGAAAATACAATCAAAAGAGGTATAACCTAAATTTATTGCTTTAAAAACAAGAGTAAACGAAATCAAAATCCCTATAAGCAAACACACTAAAACAAACTGTAGCAGAATATTACTTTAAATACTAATTTAAATACCATTATTTTTTGTTTTTAAAATTATGTTTTCATTGAGAAGATCAGAAATTATGAAAAAATATATGATATATAAATAACTACCATTAATAAGTTATTGCATATGCTTCTGGAATATTTTAGGTAATCTAGGATGTACCTATGGCAATAATTATAGATTTATATAACATTTTATAATGACTGGCAAAAAAGTCTCTTTTCTTTAAATATAAGTTTGGGAATCACTGGAGTAAATTGTCAGAAGTAAAATAAAAATAGGTATAAGTTTCATTTGTCATAAATGGGGTTTTTTTCCCAATTTATTTATTTAATTACTTTTCAAGTACAGTTTTCTGTCTATTACTCCCATCCCGCCCCACCCCCCATCCTCCCCACTCCCTCCCATTTCCACCCTTCTCAGTTGTTGTCCATGTATCCTTTATATAGGTTCCTCTAAATCCCTCCCTTATTTCCCCTGAAATTCCCTCCCCTCTCCCCTCCGGTCACTGTCAGCCTGTTCTCTATTTCAGTGTCTTTGGTTATATTTTGCTTGCTTGTTTGCTTTGTTGTTTAGCTTCCTGTTAGAGGTGAGATCATATGGTATTTGTCCTTCAACACCTGGCTTATTTCACTCAGCATAATGCTTTCCAGTTCCATCCATGTTGTTGCAAAAGGTAGGAGCTCCTTCTTTCTATCTGTAGCATAAAATTCCATTGTGTAAATGTACCATAGTTTTTTGATCCATTCATTTCCTGACGGGCACCTAGGTTGCTTCCAACTCTTGGCTATTGTAAATTGTGCTGCTATGAACATTGGGGTGCATAGGCTCTTTGGGATTGGTGTTTTAGGGTTCTTAGGATACAGTCCCAGCAGTGGAATTGCTGGGTCAAAAGACAAGTCCAATTTTATCATAAATGTTTTTAAAAATACTATTAATTTTAAGAAAATGTAAAGGAAAATTGATTACAGGAAGAGCAAAAAATCAAAGACCCATTATAAAGAAGAATGTATCAAAAATACCTTTATGTTTTCATTAACAAACTAATTTTAAATTTTTATCACTAATCTCATTGCTATATTTTAATCTGATGACATATTTGAACCTTTTAAAGATAACACTTTAATTCTCAACATATTTGCATTCAAAACATTAATAAAATGAATTTTCTTTTAAAATGGAATGTATCATGATATGTTATCCCTGGGAGACCCAACATAAACGCTGAAGTGACAACATTCTTTCTCTCCTTTGGATGCCTATATGCTAATTTTCTATCTGGCTAATTTTCACCTAATCACTAACTACTCCATGATATATCTTTGATGGTCGAACTAAAATTTTAATAAAAGGTAAATAACCACACTGGATTTAAAGCATAAAACAATGTTTCTTTCTCCAAAATCCTTGGTTTCATTTCCTTGATATATTTTCAAAGTTCTTAAAAGCATAGACATTTCTTACCCTACATACCCCAAATTGGCTAAAATGAACCCAGAAAGGACAGATGGTCCATTGTAAAGCCATAGCATAAATATTGTTCATACTTCTTGACATTTTTACTAAAAGGTTTCTCGGGGAACCAGGTAAGCATTCCTTCCTTTAATACTAGTAAGAATTTTTTAATGCATTTACATCGTCTAAAGTCCAATGCAAAAATCACATGGAATTTTTTTTTATTAATTTATTTAACTTTTGTTCGAGTACAGTTTTCTTTCTTGTATTCCCAGCCCTGCACCCCCCCAGTGCTCCCCACCCCCCTCCCATCTCCGCCCCCCGTCTTAGTTATTGTCCATGTGTCTTTCATACTTATTCATCACATGGAAAATTTTTAAAAACCTGGAGGTAGGTTGGTAGGTTGTTCGGGGCTGTTTCTCTAGAACCCTGAAAGTAAGAGGTTTTCAGGGTATGTAGGCTTCTTCTAAAAAGGTTTCAGAATGTTTTACAATTGGCACAAGGTGTATTGTACACAATGAAAGTTGAGTAAATAATTAGGTTGATTAGACTCGAGTTGGCACTACATGTAGCTTGGAAATCTTAAAAAGTTTATTTACTTTGACATATTAGCATATCAGAAGAAGGGGAAAGGAAAAGAATTGAAGAAACAAAATAAACTCAGTTAAATAACTTCTTAAAACCTCTCACAAGACAATTGGAATTCTCTGTGGAAAACCGAATTCTCCAATGGCTGCATGAGCATTAATTAATTTCTACATTGTCTGTGTAATAAAATCCAAATTCCTTAGCCTGCCATGCATCCAGATTCCCAACACACCCTGCGTCTCATTTTCCCCATTTTTATGACTCTGTTTCAAGCCAAATTGCACTACTCCCAATGCTCTGTATACATCAAAAATTTTCCTGTGTCTTCAGCTAGTCTGTTCCCAGTAACTTGAATGCTTCCCTCTCCCCTGCTATTATCATCTATTGGGCATAGTTCAAATGCCATCTCTTCCAGAAAGCCTTCCATGTCCTCCGACCTTGAGAAATCATGCTTTTTCTAATCTGAATAAGAAATGTATATATGCCTCTTTCTTTGAATTTATCTTCTGCCTTATATGTCTTACATGTATGTCTTACTTTCACTATCATATTGTAAACTCTTTGAAGGAAGGTAAAATATGTGTGTAAGTGCCTAAAAAGTAAGTAACAAGTAAAATATTAAAATCCTCCTAAAACTCAGAAATATCATTAATTTAACTTGCTCTGTACATAAGCAGAAGCATACAAACAAAAAGATCACTTAAATCAGGGGATGTGAATCACATTTTCACTAGGAGCCACATCATCTTCATAGTTGCCTTCAAGGAGCCAAAGTAGTTTCAGGACTGTATAAACGTAACTACTCCTTAACTGTTAAGGAGTTGATATTACATTTGGCCCTTTGAAGGCAACCTCGAGGCTGATGTGGCCCCCGGTGAAAATGAATTTGACACCACCAAAGTTAGTCAATGGACCAATTGCCTTTATCTCCTAGAACAGTTGTTTCAATGGCTCAATAAAGTAGCAAGGAAGGGCAACAACCTTTAATAAAATCTGCAAAGATCCTATCAGTTCAAAAGTTGTACTAGGAACTCACTGCCAAGTTCCTTTTGGATTCCATCAGCAGGCTTCCAACCATTTTAATTTGAATGAATCACCCACAAAATCTATGACATTTAGTACATCTACTTCTCAAATATATGAAATTCAGCTTTTTCTTTAAGTAATTTAATTGGTGGTTCCAGATAATATTGAAAACTTACTGATAAATAGCTCTTTCCACTTTGGTGGAAATAATAGAAACAAAAGTTAGGTAACATTTTTTAAGAAATGCTTGATCTAAGTGCAGATTTAGATTCAGTAAGTAATAGTCGCAGGCCTTTCTTATGACTATCCATAATAACTATCACAGATTGTAAAATGCACTGGACACTTGTTCAAGTAAGGGCATAATTATAGCAAAATACATTTGTAATTCTCCTAACCATGTACAAACATAAAAACATGTCTGTCATTTTTATCAGAAAAGTCTGCAGGCATCAGAGAATACAACATAAAATTTAAATAAAAACATAACATCATCACAGCATCTTTTTAACACAGAATGCCAACAGAAAACTCTTACTTTCATTTAGCTTAAGCTTTGAAAACTAACAAAATGCTGAGAAATCTACAGAACTTATTTTTTAATTTATTTAATTATTTTTCAAGTACAGTTTTCTGTCTATTACAGAACTTACTTCTTAAAGATTTTATTTATTTATTTTTAGAGGGGAAGGGAAGGTGAGAGGGGGAGAAATATCAATGCATATTTGATGTTTCTTACCCTCTCTCTTTTGCCTGTCGTGCATCCTCTGCTGGGAACTGGCCTGCAACTCAGGCATGTGCCCTGACTGGGAATCGAACTGCGGTTGTTTAGTTTACAGGCCCACGTACTCAATCCACTGAGCCACACCAGCCAGGGCTCCAGGGAACTTATTTCATGAAATTTTGTTTCTTCTATCCACAATGCAAAGTCTAATGGGCATAAATGTATGTTATTCCAATAGCTTTCTTCTTATTCTCAGCTTTACTGAGACATAACTAAGGAGTACCTTTTGGAGTTTTTTCCACTTCCAAAAAGAACACCTTAGTCTAATTGGCTTAGGTTTATGCAAAGCTGGTTTTTATTGGTAGTAGCTCTTTGAGTTGCTTATTTTCCTGAATTGGAAATTACCATTTTTGAGGATCATTGACTATAGTCTTTCCTCGTGTCCTCGAATTTCTCGGCTGCTTCGTCTTTATCCACCATTCACAATATACACAAGTATCTCTGTCGCACAAGAGCAAATAAGGTTTTTTTAGCAGAAAAAATAAATTCTACTAGCTTATGCTACTTTTCCAATAACGTGCTTTTCAGAACTGTAAATAATCTTATATCCCTTAGAGCTGGAAATTCCGAATAAGGTCAATTATACTGAAGTATGCCCAATATCAAAGTATATTATCAACAACTTCAGAGAGTAACTAAATATCCATCCATTATCAAGAAGTAGACTTTGCTGAATTCTTTTTTCTTAAAATCAGCTTTATTGAGGTATAACTACATACTATAAAACTCAATCTTCTAAATGTAGTGAATTTTGACAAATGTACAAGTCATATAAACACCACCGCAGTTGAGAAGTAGATCATTTTCACCAACTAGAAAAGTTCCTTCATTCCCCTTTGTGCTCGATCATCCTCCTAACTGCTCCCCCCTCCCGCCCCGGCCACCACTAATTTGTTTTCTGTCTCTGTAGGTTTGCCTTCTCTAGGGTGAAATAGAAATGGAATCCTACAGTATGTAGTCTTTTGTCTCTGACTTGATTAACTTAGCATAATGCTTTTGAGATTCATCCATGTTATCTGACATATTTGTAGTTCACTCCTTTTTATTGCTAAATAGCATTCAGTCGTATGAATATAACACAATTTATTTATCCAATCATCATTTGATGGACATTAGTCTTGCTTTTAGTTTCTGGCTATTATGGGTAATCTTCCATGAAGATTTGAGCATAGGTCTTTGTGTGAATTACTTTGTATTTCTTTTGGTTAAATACCTAGAAATGAAACTGCTAAATCTTGTGATGTGTTTATCTTTATAAAAAGCTGGATTTTCTCCAAAGTGGCTGTATCATTTTGTATTTCTATCATCAGAACATGAGATTTCCAATTGTACCACAATCCCATCATTACTCATTGCCAATCTTCTTTATTTTAGCCACAGAGTAAATCCATAGTGGTATTTCATTAGCTTGCCTTCCCCTACTAACCAATGATGTTGAGCATCTTTTCCTGTGCCTATGTGTTAAAATGTGTACTTAAAACTTGTGTCCATTTTTAAAATTTGAGTGTTTGTCTTCTCATAGTTCTTTATGACCTCTGGGTTCAAGTGCTTCACCTGATACAGATTTTGACTTTGCTGAATATTATAGTATGTATCCCATTGAACCACAATGACTTTGCTGGTCAAAATAGATAAGAGCTATACCAGTGGAGATCAAATCCCCTAAGAACTGCACCACTGAAAGGTAAATGTGTGTAAAGACTGTATCGTCCAGTGGTCAATTTCCAAAGGACTGAACCTCTCAAAAGTCAAATTTCATAAAGCCAACCAAATGGCAAATTTTATAAGTACTACACCAGTCAATGTCTTAAGGAGAAAATAGCTTTCAGTTATCATATTCTGAAATAAATTCCATGCATTCATATCAAAGATGATCAAACTCAGATCATGTGTTATATCTTGAGAAGAGTGCTTAAAATTTATACTGAGGGCAATTTTTAAAATCATTAGCTTAAATCTACCAAACTTATACTTTTGAAGTTTTTTAAATATTTTATTTATTTAAAGGGGAAGAGAGAGAAAAAGAGGAGGAGAGAAACATCAGTGTGTGGTTGCCTCTTGTGTGCCCTTCACCGGGGATCTGGCCTGCAACCCAGGTATGTGCCCTGACTAGGAATCAAACCAGCAACCCTTTGGTTTGCAGGCTGGTGCTCAATCTACCGAGCCACACCAGCCAAGGCTTGAAGTTTCAATAAACCTCACTAACTCCAGTTTTTCTTTTCTATATACACACTCATTATTAGGTCACTATATTAATTTGTATTTGTACATTTCATTGCTTATATTCTTCTGTCTGTTTTTTGCAGGTTAGTTGTGTCTTCCTTTAATAAACATCACCCTCTAATCTCTGTACAGTACAGAGGCTGACATGTTGCTCAGTATTTAGCTGTGTGTCAGTCAGGCTCCAAGGAGGAAACAGATTCCACAGTCCAGGGGTAAAAAGGGACTATTTACAAAACTGCACACAGGCATAAGAGAAATCAGCAAACCATAGCTGCTATCAACCCCCGAGTCCAAAGAAGAATGGAGAGGGAGAAGTTGCTCACACCTGAATAGATCCGCTATAGCTACAGCGGCAGTGGCCTATTGGAGCCGGATTCATACAACCTTGTTTTGACGGGATGGTAAACAAATCAAGGAAAAGAAATACCCCAAACTTAATCTCCTGCAGCCCTCCAGTCTCCTGATGGTGTCGGCCACTGGGAATCCCAACAGGAAGTGAGAAAGCATGAGATCACACTGATGTATTTTGTAAAGGTCAGCCTCCCAGAACACAAAAAAAGAGAGAGAAGATTGCAGTGAGAATCTGGATAAGCCGCAGAAATTATTCAACATAAGATAATAAATCTGTTCTAATCACTGAATAGTTATTTTCCTATAGAGGAAATAAAATATATAATATATGAAGAGTTATTAGTGTCCCTATGAAGAAATAAATGACTTTTATTAAATCAGATGTTCATTGGGCTCTTTATGTTTGGACATAGCCATTCTACATGACAGAAATGGTATACATATTTAGGCTTTTGTTCGTTTTATAGCCAACTACAATATTAAATTAAATTTCTGAAAAAGGGAATGAGTTTGGGGAGAAGAATGAAGGAAATCAACATTGCCTGGTTTTTATTTGCCCACTTATCAACCTCCAGGAAAGGTATTACTGCTTCCACTCTTGAACAACTACTGCAGTACTAAAAGTTACACAAATGTTCCCTTTAATATTTTTTATTTCATAAAATGTTATTTCCTTATTAAATTGAACATTTATACTACTCTCTGGAAAGTATATTGAGAATACTCCATGGCCTGAAATTAGGTATTTGGCTTTACTAGTGGTGCTACCTATGCCAAAAGATTTAACTTGTCTAAGCAAAAAGTTCCTAAATATGAAAAAATAAAAATAAAATAGGAGCCCTGGCTGGAGTAGGTCAGTGGATTGAGCGTGGGCCTGTGAACCAAAGGTTCACAGTTCGATTCCCAGTCAGGGCACATGCCTGGGTTGCAGGCCAGTTCCCAACAGGGGACACACCAGAGGCAACCATACATTGATGTTTCTCTCCCTCTCTCCTTCCCTTCCCCTCTGAAGAAAAATAAATAAAATTAAAAAATAAAGAAGAAATAGGAATGACTTCTTAATGACTGGGGTAAAGTTTAAGCAATGTGTAAAGGAGTTCTGATCACTACTTCTGCATCATTGCAGTCCTTCCTCTGATATCAGCCTTCCTCCAATTTTTAGTAGGGGGAATAATCTCTTTATATCCAAGAGAAAGCGGTATAGATGCCTATGTGAAATAATTCTAGACTCATTTAACTGTGTAAAAGAACAGCCAAATGACACAGATGACTATGGAAATACTCCGGCTATGTTTGAGTTCAGTACTGGCATTCCAATTACTTCTTTTTCTACACATACTCTGGACTCACACACTAATTCCTTTGCCTTAAAAAAGAGAGTAACATTTCTTTTATTTCAAATCATGTATAAAATATGCTAGGAAATAACTATTTTCTTTCTCTCTAACTGAATGGAAGTGGGATATAGGAAAGAAAACAAAGATAATCTCTGAAAGTATTCACTGGATTGAGTGAGCAAATCGCACATACAAATACCAGAGATGATGATCACTGAACCTAACCTGTGCTTCTGCATAGGACTGGGTAAGGAAATGCCTTAATTCTTGGGAAAAATCATCACATTGGATGGACAAAATTCACACACTTTGTAAAACAATCGATATATTCTCTGTATTTTTCCAATACATTTTGTAGGTGCCAACTCAAAATTAGTATTAGGATTAGTAAAAATAAACTGCAATTTTTTCATAAATATTTGCTCAATAAGTACTCAGGATTTTAGGCCCTCGCAGAGTAGCCTAGTTGGTTGGAGCATCACCCAGATACACCAAGGTTGCAGGTTTGATCCCCAGTCACAGCACAAATAAGAATCAACCAAAGAATGCATAAATACAGTGAAACAATAAATCGTTTGATCTTTCTCTCATCTCTCTCTCTAAAAAAAAGTACTCAGGATTTTATATATAGCTAAACAAAATACTAGGACTATTATTTATTGTGAGTCCCAAAAGCAAGCTTGTGTAGGATGCTTTTGATTGTGATTCTTTTGATTGTGAAAGCTACTTAAATAAATGTATATACATTTGCTTAATTTTAGTTTTTATTTGTGTACTATTAAATTTCAATTTTGTTATTCATTATTTATGTAAGTACTACTGAAAATTATGAAAGTGACATCTTTTTCATTTTATGTATTAGATAAATTTGGTACCTACTACTGGGTAATGGCATAATCTGATACTGGGAAAATACAAAAGCAAGTAATATTTTGACATTTGGATGCTATTGCTATCTAGATTTTGTTATAGATACTTAAATAGTAAAGATAGATACCATTCTGTGAAATTTCTGTGTTTCTTATTGGCATACAGTTACATACTTGAAGTTATTGTGTTACATGAAGTGTTAAGCCTACTATTGCTCAGTCTACTGCTGAGTTTAGACAGAAAGTAATGTCTAGGTTTCCTGACACTAGGGTAGAAGTTGTTCAATGCAATTGATGGGCACTATCAGAGGAAGGACCCTCACTACTATTTTTTTGGAACTGAAATAAATAAATAAGTTATGCCTAATTAAAAATGCAGCAGAAAAATTAGTGTGGAAAATTTCAAAGTAACCAAATGAAAGAGGTGGGAGGATTGTTAAATTGTTAATTCATTGTTATATTTCTAACAATGAATAAACCATCCCACCTGCTAACTTCCCCAACTGAAATTATATATAAACCACAAGCTTCAATTTTAAACAATAATATTGAGAAAAGAACTTTACATGCTTCGTGTCATTCAAACTTCAACATGATCCTATAAGGTATATATTATGGTTTCTATTTTATAAATGAAAAAATTGAAAGAGATATTAACAATATACCTAATATCATACACTTAGAAAAAAGCAAAGATTAAACTCATGTTTTTCAGAAAATAAATCTTGAGCTCTGAGCCATGGACCTAGGTCATTAATTATTTCAAGTGCTTCTCAAGATAGATAACTCCTTAGGACAGAAACCATGACAATTCTGTATTATTGATAGTTTCCAAAACAGTACAACACGACAAAATGTTTATGAGAGTTAGGTACAGTTGACACCATTAACCACAGAGGATACCCCGCACCAGTGGATGCCTGAAACCGTGAATAGCACTAAACTATTCATACATACCTATGATAAAGTTTAACTTATAATTTAGGCAATGTCACGAGTAGAAGATTTATTCTTACCTTAGATTTTAGCCACCCTAGCATACAATTTTTTCTGTCCTTATTAAGTCAAGAACTTTCAACTTTTCTCATAAGAAAAGCACTTTATGGCTTCTCCAAATTGCCACTTTCACTACTTTTATGCTTTGGGGCTATTGCTAATTAAAGTTAGGCTTCTTTGAACACAAGCACTGCACTACTGTGACAGCCAATGTGATAAGCAGGACAGCTGCCACGTGACTGACTGGGCAGGCAGCATCTGCAGCATGGGAATGCTGGGCGAGGGGTGATTCAAGTTCCAGGAGGGACAGAATGGGTCCCTGTGAGATCTCATCACGCTACTCACAACAGCACACAATTTAAAACTCATAAATTATTTATTTCAGGGACTTTCATTTAGTGTATTTCAGACCACTTTTGATTGTGGGTAACAGAAACTGTGGATAAGGGGGACTACTGTATATTGTTGTCTCGTGTTTATTTGTGGAAATTTTTATATTATTCTTAGTTTTAAACTGTTTTTAAAATTAAACTGTTTAGAAAATAAATCAGCATTCATTATATCAGAACACTTTTAGAACGATAGTTAGGACCTATGAAAACCTGCATTTCTATAAAAGTAATAAGAAAGAACACCCTCAAAAACTGTCAAAATCAACTTTTTCAGAACTCTGAAATTACCTAAAGACTTGCAACTCAAGAAAAAGAGCTGAAACTTGTTAAGAAAAACAAGTGTTTTGGCACTTTAATTTGCTCAAATCACACCTGCTCTCCCCAACCTTGAGGTAGCCTTGAAAACCAACAGCTTCACACAGTGGCAGCTGTGAAAATCTTGGGCCTACAACCACAGAAGAGGGCAGAGTGAGTTGGAACTCCCACAGAAGCCTTACCCCCAGGGAGTATCCCTATCTGACCTGTTTAGCAGGTCCCTGAAAAGCACCATTCTCAAATTGTGCCATTATCTGGCCTGGGGCAGAGGACACTCTTTGCAAATTGACCTATCCCAGGGCATTGGTCGAGAACAATCAACAGTGTTTAATGTTGATTAATATGGCAATTGTTTAATGTACCAGCTTCCCAGAGGAGGTGTTATCAGTTAGAACTAATAAGAGAATGACCAAAAAACTTAAAAGTAAAAACTGAGGAATGAAATGCCCATGGGAGACTTTGAAAAACTCTTGACATATCACTGGGATTTAGAAGGCCACACACATGTGCGGGGTGAGTGCGTGTCTTGGAAGACCTAGGAAAAGCACCCCTCAGCAAAGGTTGGGAGGCTTACCTGTATAATACATTCATGGAAATCTGCCCATTCGTAAGCTGACCACTAGGATAACGAGGTGAAGACATCAGTGGTCAGACACAACAAAGAACACAGATTTTATGTGATCATTCCAGGAAGTCACTAAATAAATAAATAGCTACAAACAGCAGCAACAATAAACCGTGGAGGTGGGGGGAACCTACTATCTAAAGTCATCACATAGCATTATTTTAAATGTCTACTTTTCAACAAAAAATGTATAAGGCACACAAAGAAACAGGAAAAGAGCAAGTCCTTGAATAATATCTTTTCATTCAACATTGTTTAGTTACGATATTGATGAGAATGCCATAGGAACTTAACTCTTATTTATATCAATTAGCCTATGGTAAACTCCGAGGATTTTATGTTGTTTTGTTTAGACTCATGTCTATGAGCCTAACTATGATGTTAAGTGAGGACTTATGGCCAATTCATGGGGGAAAAAACCATGTCCCTGGAAAGTCCAGAGTACCAGACAAAGACTTTAAATTAGCTATTATAACCATGTTAAAATAATTTTTAAAACCATATCCAAAGATTTGTTTAAATTATTAGAAATATGTCCTTACCTCAACTGTATACAAAAATAAATCCAATAAGATCAAAGACTGAAATTTAAGAATTACTATTACAAAATTCTTAGAAGAAAGGATAAGAGAAAATCTTGGTGACCTTGGATCAGGCAGTGGTTTCTTAGGTATAATACCTTTCCCCACAAATTAGATTGAATCAAGACCATTTCCCCCCATCTTATAAGTGGTTGATTGGCTTTTTTTGGTATCTCATAATTGAAACTCAGCTTTGCACAGCTAACTTTATTTTTCCACTCACCAGGGTGTTTATGATATCCGGATGATGATTAAAAACAAAATAAATACCCACAAATGAAAAACAAAGTACAAGCAAACAAAAAAATAGAGATAAGCAAGCTTCATGAAGTTTAAAAATACTTATTCTCTACCCACAGAATAGAAGAAAATATTTGCAAATCACATATATAACAAGGGATTTGCATCTAGAATATATAAATATCACCTACAACTCAAAAGTGAAAAACAAATACTCAATTTCAAAACAAGCAAGGATCTAAATAGACATTTTTTTAAAGAAGATATACAGCTGGCCAACAGGCACATAAAAAGACACTCTATAAAATTAGTTATCAGATTATTTCAAATTAAAACCACAATTAGGTGCCATTTCACATGCACTAGAATGGCCATAATTTAAAAAAGAAATAAAATAACAAGTCTTGGCAAATGCGATGAAAGTGGTGGCTTCATGCATACCTGGTGGGAATGTAAATTGGTGTAGCCACTTTGTAAAAACAACTGGGCAGTTCTTCAATAGTTAAACGTAGAGTTACCATATGAGACAACAATTCCTCTGCTTGGTATATTATTCCCAAGAGAATTGAACATGAAACATGTGTCCAGACAAAAACTGTATATTAATAGCAGCAGCATTCATAATAGTCAAAAAAGTCAAACCAATGCAAATGTCCATCCACAGATGAATGAATAGAGAAACAAATGTGGTGATATCTCTGTAATGAAATATTATTCAACCATGAAAAGTAATGACCAACTGATATAGGATACAACTTGGAGAAACCTTGAATACATTGGGTAAGAATAGGAAGCCAGTCCTGGCTACATAGCTCAGTTGGTTAGAGCATTTTCCTGATATGCCGAGGTTGTAGATTTGATCCCTGGTCAGGGCACATAGAAGAATCAACCAATGAATGCATAAATGAGTGGAACAATAAATCAATGTTTCTCTGTCTGTCTGTCTCTCTCTCTCAAAAACCAATAAAATACTTTTTAAAAATGGGGGTAAAGGGCAGAGAACTATACTTGAACAACAACTAAAAAAACAAAACAAAACAGAAGTCCCCCTAAAAGAATAGGAAGTAAGATGTAGACAAGAGACTACATATTTTAAGTCTTTTAAATAATTTTTATTTTTTATTATAATTGATCTACAATATTATATTAGTTTCATGTACACAGACCAGTAATTAGACATTTATATAACTTATAAATTGATGTCCCTGATAAATGTAGTACCCATCTAACGCCACACATAACTATTATAATATGTATAATGTATTTCTCAATAAATGTTTAAAAACTAAATCTGACCTCCCACAACCTCATTGCTTTCTAGGACCAACTTACAAAACTTCCCTCTCCAACAAGAGCCTTATCTTCTTTATATCCATTCTAAAAAGTGGTAGTTGGGTTGAAGATCATGGTAACACTGTACATACCCAAAGAATCTCCTATCTCTTCTCTACTGGCTGCTACTGTAAATATCATAGAATATGCTCCTGCTGTCAGAAACCATTTTGCCTTTATCTCCAACTGGTCACACAAAAAAAGAGAGCAGGTAGAAGTGGTGAACACCAGGATACCCACTGGAAAATGAAACCCCACAACAAATGAACCACCAACAGATAACAACAGAAGAAGGTGAAGGAGGGAGTAGAAACCACATAAACTTCAATCCAAGCCCTATCTGGAATTAAAACTAAATAGTGGAGAAAATACCCAGTACAAAAAAACTGAACAAGAGCAAAAAAAGATTCTTCAAAACCCTGTACATACAGAACAACTAGATTCAAAACAACCCACCATCACCAGCACAACAAATTGAAAAGGGTGGTAGAAAGAGAGACCATCAGTTCACCAGCTGGTAGGAAGAACCCACAAAAGAAAGACCCCAAAACAACCAAAACCCAAAGACAAAATCAGAGCCAAAATAAAGGACAGCCCAAGACCAGTGAGCTTGGGAGATCAAGGAGACTACAACACTGAATCTCACAGGTATTATACTACAGAAGTTCCCACCATAAACCCAGGAAGCCAGAACAAATCAATTTAAGAAGCTGAAGCTAACAAGAAGAGTCTCACAAACAATGGGAAGACAAAGAAACAATCCCAAAATTAAAGAAAAGGAGGAAGCCTCAGAAAGAATGCTAGATGAAACAGAGGCAAGTCAGCTATCACATATTGAATTCAAAGCACTGGGTCTCAGGAATTTCAAAGAGCTCACAATGAGCTACCAGAAACTACAGGGGAACTACAATGAACTCACTGCAAACTATATCAACATAAAAAAGGAAATAGAAACTATCAACAAAGGCCAAAAAGAAATGAAAAATACAATTTCTGAACTGAAGAACACAGTGGAAGGAATCAAAAGCAGGATCAATGAAGCAGAAGATCGGATCAGCAAGTCAGAGGACAAAGTATAAAAAAAACTCACAGAAAGAGAAAGAAAAAAAAAGAGGATCAAAAACAATGAAAAGGGATTAAGAGAAATGCAAGACAATATAAAACCTAAAAATATCCAAATAATAGAAATACCAGAAGAAGAAGAGGAAGAGCAAGGTATAGAAAATCTATTTGAAAAAGTAATGATGGAAAACTTCCCTAAGTCGATGAGAGAAAAAGTCACATAAAACCAAGAACACAGAGAGGATCCCAATCAAGAGGAAACCAAAGAGGCCCACTTCAAGACACATCATCATTTAAATGGCAAAATTCCAAGACAAAGAGGAACAAGGGAGAAAAAGGAAGTAACATACAAGGGAGCCCGAATAAGGTTAGCTGCTGATTTCTCAATGGAAACATTCCAAGAAAGTAGAGAATGACAGGAAATATTCCAAGTGATGAGAAACAGAGGACTGCAACCAAGGCTACTTTAACCAGCAAGGCTCTCAATCAAGTTAGAAGGCCAAATAAAGAGCTTCCAAGACAAAAGAAGTTTAAAAGAATACATCTCCACCAAACCAGCTCTAAAAGAAATACTAAAAGGACTGCTTTAAGGAAAGGAAGGAAAAGAGAAAAACAAAGAGAAACACAGGTGTAAAAATGACACTGAATAAGTGCGTATCAATAATAACCTTAAATGTAAACAGATTAAACAATCAAAAGACATAGAATAGCTGAATGGATAAGAAAGCATGACCCAAACATATGCTGCCTACAGGAGACCCACCTCAGGACAAAAGACCATCACAGACTAAAAGTGAAGGGCTGAAAAAAATTTTCCAAACAAACGACCAGGAAAAAAGCCTGGGTAGCAAGACTCATATCAGACAAAATAGTCTTCAAAAAAAAGGGCTATAAAAAAAAGATCCAGAAGGTCACTTCAAAATGCTCAAGGGAAGAATCCACCAAGAAGACATAAACATTGTAAATATAAATGGACCCAACATNAAGTGAAGGGCTGAAAAAAATTTTCCAAACAAATGGCCAGGAAAAAAGCCTGGGTAGCAAGACTCATATCAGACAAAATAGTCTCCAAAAAAAAGGGCTATAAAAAAAAGATCCAGAAGGTCACTTCAAAATGCTCAAGGGAAGAATCCACCAAGAAGACATAAACATTGTAAATATAAATGGACCCAACATAGGAGCACCCAAATATATAAAGAAAATCTTAGAGGACTTCAAGAAAGATATTGACAGCAACACAATTATAGTAGAGGATTTTAACACCCCACTGTCAAAAATGGACAGATCTTCCAAACAAAATATCAACAAAGATATTGTAGCATTGAACAATGCCATAGATGAAATGGACTTAACTGATATATATAGAGCCCTTCATCCCCCAAAAGCTAAATATACATTCTTTCCAAATGCACATGGAACATTTTCAAAGATAGACCACATGATAAGATGCAAAACAATCCTCAACAAATTCAATAAAATTGAAATTATACCAAGCGTTTTCTCCAACCACAAGAGACTGAAACTAGAAATCAGCCTCAAGGGAAAAGACCCAAAACACTCAAAATCATGGAGATTGAATAGCATGCTATTAAACAATGAATGGGTCAAAAATGAAATTAGGGAAGAAATAAAAAGTTTCTGGAAACAAATGAAAATGAGCTCACAACAACCCAAAACTTATGGGAAACAGCAAAGGAAGTCCTGAGAGGGAAGTTCATAGCAACACAGGCCTACATAAAAATTTTAGAAATATTTCAAACAAACAACCTAACCCTATGCCTGCAAGAACTCGAGGAACAACAACAAGGACAGCCCAGAGCAAGTAGAAGGAAGGAAATAACCCAGATCAGATCAGAATTAAATGACATAGAGACTAAAAGCACAATTCTAAAGATCGATGAATCTAGGAGCTGGGTTTTTTTAAAAAGATAAACAAAATAAACAAGCCTCTAAGAAAGCTCATCAAGAAAAAAGAGAGAGAACCCAAATAAACACAATCAGAAATAAAAGAGGAAAGATTACAACTGACACCACAGAAATAGGAGGGATTTTAAGAAATTACTATCAAGAATTGTATGCTAAGAAATTTGAAAACCTAGGTGAAATGAACAAATTTCTAGAAAAATATAATCTTCCAAAACTCAGTGAAGAAAAAGAAGAAAGCCTGAATAGATTGATAGTAGCAAATTAAGTTGAAGGAGCAATAAAAAATCTCCCAACACACAAAAGTCCTAGACCAGATGGTTTCACAGGAGAATTCTATAAATTATTTAATGAAGAGCTAACCCCTATTTTTCACAGATTATTCCAAAACATCCAAAATGATGGAACACTCCCAAACTTTTTTTATGAAGCCAGCATCATCCTAATTCCAAAACCAGATAAAGACACAACAAAGAAAGAAAACTTCAGGACGATATCACTCATGAACATAGACTTTAAAATCCTTAACAAAATATTGGCAAACCCCATGCAACAATACATTTAAAAGATCATTCACTATAACCAAGTAAAATTCACCCCAGGGATGCAAGGATGGTTCAACATTCACAAATCAGTAAATATAATGCATCACATAAACAAAAGCAAAGACAAAAACCACAAGATCATATGAATAGATTTGGGAAAAGCTTTTGATAAGGTACAACACCCATTCATGATAAAAACACTCATCAAAGTGGGAATAGAGGGAGCCTTTCTCAATATAATAAAGGCCACATATGAGACACCTGCAGCCAATATGATACTCAATGAGCAAAAACTAAAAGCTTTTCCACTAAGATCAGGAACAAGACAAGGTTGTCCACTTTCACCACTTCTATTCAATATAGTATTGGAAGTTTTAGCCACAGTGATGAGAGAAGAAAAGGAAATAAAGGGCATATAAATTGGAAAGAAGAAAACAAAACTGTCACTGTTTGCAGATGACATGATAGTGTACATGAAAAATCCTATAGACTCTACCCAAAAACCACTTGACCAAATAAATGAATTTGACAAAACAACAGGATACAAAGTCAATATCCAGAAATCAAAGGCATTTTCCTATACCAACAATGAAACAGCAGAAGCAGAAATCAAAAAATCTCATTAGTTATAGCAAAAAAAATAATAATAAAATACCTAGGAATAAACCTAACCAAGGAGGTAAAAGACCTGTATGCAGAAAACTACATAACACTGAAGAAAGAAATCAAGGAAGACAGAAAAAAAATGGAAACATACCATGTTCATGGATTGGAAGAATTAACATCATCAAAATGTCCATACTACCCAAAGCAATTTACAGATTCAATGCAAAACTTATTGCATTGTTGTGCAAGTACCAATGACATATTCAATGCAAGTACCAATGACATATTCACAGACACAGAACAAACATTTCAAAAATTTATATGGAACCACAAAAGACCACAAATAGCACCTGCAATTTTGAGGAAGAAGAACAAAGTAGGAGGGATCACAATACCTGATATCAAACTGTATTACAAGGCCACTGTAATCAAAACAGGCTGGTATTGGCATAAAAGCACACACATGGACCAGTGGAATAGAACAGAGAGCCCAGAAATAAACCCAACTCTCTACAGTCAATTAATATTCGACAAAGGGAGCAGCAACATAAAATGAACTAAAAATAGCCTCTTCAACAAATGGTGCTGGGAGAATTGGAAAGCTACATGCAAAAAAATGAAACTCAAGCTCCAACTTACACCAAACACAAAAAGAAATTCAAGGTGGATAAAAGACTTAAATATAAGCCGTGAAACCATTCAAGTCCTAGAGGAAAACATTGGCAGGAAAATCTCAGATATTTCACACAGCAACTTTTTTACTGATATGCCTGTCCCCCAGAGCAAGGGACATAAAAGAAAGAATAAACAAATGGAATCTCATCAAAATTAAAAGATTTTGCACAGCTAAAAAAGACAGTATTAAAATAAAAAGAGAACCAACTGTATGGGAAAACATAGTTGCCAATGATACCTCAGACAAAGGTTTACTCTCCAATATATACAAAGAACTTACATGACTCCACTCTAAGAAGACAACTAACCCAATTAAAAAGTGGACAAAGGACTTGAACTGACATTTCTCCATGGAGGACATACAGAGGATCCAGAGACACATGAAAAGATGCTCGATATCACTAGCTATCAGAGAGATGCAAATTAAAACCACAATGAGATACCACTTTACACCAGTCAGAATGGCCATCATAAACAAAGCAACAAACAACAAGTGTTGGAGAGGGTGTGGGGAAAAGGGGACCCTAGTTTACTGTTGGTGGGACTGCAGACTGGTACAACTACTATGACAAACACTATGGAATTTTCTCAGAAAACTAAAAATGGACCTGCCTTTTGATCCAGTAATTCTACTGCTAGGATTATATCCTAAGAACCCTAAAACACCAATCCAAGAGAATCTATCCACCCCAATGTTCATGGTAGCACAATTTACAATAGCCAAATGTTAGAAGCAACCTAGGTGCCCATCAGTAAATGAATGGATGCAAAAACTGTGGTACATAAACACAATGGAATTCTATGTAGCAGAAAGAAAGAAGGAACTTCTACCCCTTGCAACAGCATGGATGAAACTGGAAAGCATTATGCTGAGTGAAATAAGCCAGGTGTTGAAAGACAAATACCATATGATTTCACCTTTAACAGGAAGCCAAACAACAAAACAAACAAGCAAGCAAAATATAACCAAAGTCACTGAAATAGAGAAGAGGCTGACAGTGACCAGAGGGGAGAGGAGAGGGAATTTCAGGGGAAATAGAGGAGGGATTTAAAGGAACCTATATAAAGGATACATGGACAACAACTGAGAAGGGTGGAAATGGGAGAGAGGGGGGAGCATGAGGGGTGGGATGGGATGGGAGTAATAGACAAAAACTGTACTTGAAAAATAATTAAATAAAAAAATTGGAGGAAAAAAAAAAAGAAAGGTACCAGAGTCATACAAGGAGGAAACTGATTGTCTAGCATCAGGATGAAAACTGCAGGTCAGCTTTCTCCCATACAATAGTGCTGGTGTAGGCCATTTTTCCCTTTCTGAGCCCTTCCCAACAAAGAACCAGGAGGTACACACCATATCTGAGACTTCATCAACCTGGCTCACTCTGGTTACCACACCCTTATGATTCCCTGAGGTCCTGTCCCACCCAGCTTTCAGGCCTACCCAACCTGTTTTCAGTGGCTTTTCCATACAAATGACTTGTCTAGGCCCATGCTTCAGATTTTTCTAATTTCTCTAAAAAAAGCAGGATCTGCCTTGGAACAGAAATAAAGAAAGAAATAGACATACATGTCTAGAAAGCACAGAGAGTCCTAATAGGATGAATTTAAAGACACCCACCCCAATACACGTAGTACTTAAAATGTCAAAATTTAAAGACAAATAAAGAAGACAAAAGCAGCAAGAGAAAAGCAGTTTGTTACCTTCAAGGGAGCCCCCATGGAACTGTCAGCAGATTTCTCAAAAGAAACTTTGCAGGCTAGAAGGGATTGGCAAGAAATAGTCAAAGTGATGAAAAGTGAGGACCTAGAGCCAAGATTACCCTACTGACCAAAGCTGTCATTTAGAATCAAAGGACAGCTAAAGATAAAGATCTTCCCAGACAAGAAAAGGCTAAAGGGGTTCATCACCACCAAACCAGCATTATACGAAATGTTAAAGGATTTTCTCTAAAAAGAAGATAAAAAATATGAACAGTAAAATAGCAGCAAATTTATATCTATCAACAATTGAATCCTAAAAAACAAAATAAACAGAACAGAAACAGAATCACAGTTACAGAGAACATTTTGATAGTTGTCAGATGGGAGGGCTTCAGGGAGAATGGGCAGAAAAGGCAAATGAATTAAGAAGTGCATATTGGTACTTACAGAATAGTCATAGGGATATAAAGTACAGCATAGGTAATAGGGAGGCAAATGAATTAAGAAGTGCATATTGGTACTTACAGAATAGTCATAGGGATATAAAGTACAGCATAGGTAATAGGGAGCCAAAGAATGCATATGCATGACCCATGGGCATAAACAGCGGTGTGGGAATGGCCTGAGGGAGTGGGAGAGGATTGGGTGGAGGGGGGCAAAGGGTGACAGGGATTGGGACCACTGTAATAGCATAATGAATAAAATATAATTTTTAATTACAAAAAATTATATGGGAAAACAGGTGCTATTAAGAAGTATAAAAATTTGTACAGCTTTTTAAAAAGCAATTCAGAATATCTATCAAATTAAAAATAGGCATAATCTTTACAACATTCACATTTAATACTGTTCTACAGAAATACATGTAAAAATAAACAAAATAAAATATGTATTGTATCGTTACTTATAATTTTAAACTATTAGAAATATCCATCTCAATGGTAATAGTTAAACAATATATTTACACAAATAGTTAAACAATATATTTACACAAATATTTACACAAATATATTTACACTATTAGAAATATCCATCTCAATGGTAATAGTTAAACAATATATTTACACAAATAGTTAAACAATATACATTTATTACACATATTTATTATACTTATAAATATTTATTTAGAATACGGGAGCCAGTATGTATAAACAGGATAAGGTGAAGAGAAAAAGAAGGTCAAATAAGATATAGAGTATACTTTCCTCTTCGATGAAAAAAAAGTTTATATATATTGCTGGGAATTTTGAGCAGAGCCTATCCGCATCACCTATTTCCCATCTAGAGTACAATAGAAATTGAGCAATAACACCAAATAGATGTAGGCAGAGAAAAAAACTACCATCTTTATGCTACAACTATAACTGACAAGATGTTGGATGAGTTTCAACTCTAACAGAGTATTCAAGAAAGTGGGAATCCGATTTCTTTTAAAAACTGGAAAATAAACAAAACACTTCCAGATGCTGATGAGTGCTTAAAGGAAAATAAAACATAGCCATAAAAAAGTTAAGGGTGGGACCTGTACTGGAGGAAGTGCTTTAGATCCCGAAGTTGTGAGAAGATTACAGAGTTGAAAATGCAAGGGTTTAGCCTTGTGTAATCTAGGAGATAAATGCAAAGGACTTAAGGCACAACAGAGCTTTGGGTTGAAGAGACAGAACTAAGGCCATAAATAAAGCAAAGTGAACATAGGGGAAAAAGTCAAAAGGTGAAATTGTTGAAAGTAAGTGGGAAACACACCTTAAGGGCACTTAAGCTTAGGTAGGTTACAATATTTGGATTTTACTCCAAGTACAATGGCAGGGTTTTAAATTTAGGCTTCACAGGATCAGATTTAACATTTCAAAATGACCACTCAGTTCTTCAATGCAAAGTATAAGAGGTCAAAAAGGAAAGCTAGAACTCAAGGGACAGAAAAGCCCCATTTAGTGGCTTCCATACTGTGAAGGCAAGAGCTAAGGGTGGCTTGCCCTAATGTGTGTGGAATGAAATGAAAACTAAGTGAGAAAAGCAAAACCTATTTATTCAAGCTTGCTAGAGCCAAGGAGTCAGCCACCCTCACTCCTATTTTGGCAGAGACTCAAAAGCCAGGAGAGGAGTTTTTGGGTGGTGGGAGGGAGTTAAGGGAGGGCTTCAGGTATGTCCTCAGTGAAGGCTATTGGCACCTGGAAGCTGTAGGCAGGCTAAGGAGAAGCAGGGTATCCTATATGATTGGTCCATGTTTGGCTTTCTCTGCTCAGTACCAAATTGAAAGCAGGAACAAAATTAGGGAATCTCTCAGCTGTTAATGAAGTTTTGGCCATTTGGGGATGATTGCTGCAGAAGTTATTGTTTATCTCCTTGGATTGTTTCTCAACATAGCAATCTGGCTTTCTGCAAGTCTGAGTTGTGGGAGGCTGGCTTCCTGGACAGGTTGTTTCAGGGTGTGGGTCTTGGTTTTATTTTGTATGTCATCTGGCCATTGTCCAATTGACAGTCTCTCAAGTGGTTGAAGAGGGAAATGACTGTATTCTCAACATTATCTCATCTTGGACATGGCATATTTTATTAATAGATTGAATGTAGGAGGATTAGGTTGAAAAAGAATCTGGGAACACTACCCGTCTAGAGCCCTGACAATCGGGTATGAGAGATACTTACTTCTACAATTGAAGAAGCAACATGTAGCTTAGCCTGCAAAGTTGAGCACTTGGATTCAGAGCAGGGCTCAGCAAAATTTTTATGTAAAAGGCCAGATAGTAAATTTTTAGCTTTGCAGGCCACATGGTCTCTGTTATAACTCCTCAGCTGGGCTGTTGCTGCATGAAACAGCCATAGACAAAATACAAATGAATGATAGTGTCTGTGTGTCAATAAAACTTAATATATGACCAATGAAATTTAAATTTCATAGACTGTTCCTTTGAGTTTTCTACCATTTAAAAAGCCATGTAAAAAGTAAAAACCATTCTTCACTCACATTCTTCACAAAAATAGACAGCAGACAGGATTTGGTCCATTGAAGAGTCAAGGATTGTTAGGTACATGTGCCAAACATCCTGCGATGTCTTAATAGAGATTATTTTATAATTCCTACAACTCTATGGGGTTACTACTATTATTATACCCATTTTTATAAGTAGGTAACCCAGTCTTAGGGAGAGTAACTTTTGCAAGATCACTTGCCTAACAAGTGGCATTAACATCTGTTATGGAATTAACAAAATTTGACTTGGATTCAATGTAACACCTCCCTTCACTAGTTAGGTAATCTCAACTCACTTGGCCTCTCTTTAGGTTCCACAAGATTAAGAATGATAACATTCTATATCTATCCTCCTGTGTCCATTGTGGAACTAAAGTAAAATAACATACTTTATAATGCATTTGTAAATTGTGATGTTTTGTCCCCCCAAAGTAACCCTGTGGTTTTTTTCTCTCATTTTATTCTTGTCTTTGCTTAAGTTTCACCACATCAAACAGGTTTGTCCTGACCATCTTATCTAGGGTAGCACCCCTGTGATATGATGCTCTTTCTTCATAGCACTTTTCACACTCTGATATATTACTTTATTTATTTGATTATTGTCTGTCTTGCCACACAAGAACACCATGAAAAAAGCCCCGTGAGAAAAGCAACCATTCATGCTCCTGCTGTATCCTCAATACTGTGAAAAGTATCTGGCAGAAATACTTTAAAAAGTATTAAATTAGCCCTGGCTGGTGTAGCTCAGTGGATTGAGCACAGGCCTGTGAACCACAAGATTGTGGTTTGATTCCCAGTCAGGACACATGCCTGGGTTGCAGGCCAGTTCCCAGCAGGGGACTCACAAGAGGCAACCATACATTGATATTTCTCTCCCTCTCTCCTTCCCTTTCTCTCTAAAGATAAATAAATAAAATATTTTTAAAGTATTAAATTAATAAGCATATATACATAAGGCAGAATTTTAATGTAATATTTTATATTTTTCATTTTAGAAAAAAATTAGTAAAGCCCCTCCCATCACACACATTTTTTAAAAGAGGAGAGCAGACACAGGACTAGAGCAGTTATGAAAATAAGCATTGTATGCACAAGAACTCTCCTGCTTTTGAAAAAGACAACATCTACAATCATCTTATTTTTAAGGAGAAACTTGTTGACTTCACTTTTAAGAGTTAAAAGAAGTCTTGAATTCCATTGAACTGTGTCGGATGAATTCATACCAGCATCAACTTTCAGTAAATGAAGAAGAAATTTTATAGTTTAAAACAAAAACTATTGATTAGTCAGAAGATACCTGTAAAGGTGAATTGACCCACATCTTGACAGGTTGCCTGTTAGTAACAGCTACCTTCTCATTTTGAAAGTCTGGTCCTAATCTCTTCAAGTCATGCTACTTTGGTATAATTCTTAGACAGGTCCAGTTTTTCAGGGTTTTTACATTTTCATTCAACTAGCACTACCCTTCCAACATCTCCTGGGCAACGAGGTGTTTCCTGAAACTTTTTTTCACCCGATATTTTCTTCTATTATTTCCTATTTACTGACTTACATTTATTAAAATTTGTTTTCATTCTTTTGTTAGTTATTCTTTCATTCCTAGGAATTCCAAATTGTAGCATTTAAATATTAAATCCATAAATATTTTTTGAAGTTTTACATTTTAGTGAGGACAGTCTTATTCATATTTTCTTGAGATAAGTAGTGTACAGAAAGTTCTAAAGATACTTTTTCTTAGTTACTTTTTTCTTTCTACCATAACCCAGAGATTGATTACATAATAATTTCTCTCTAATGTACCTGGGATAATTTATTATGTGAATGTCTATAAATATACAATATAAATGCATGTATGTATACTTGGATATCTGAGAACAAAATTTGATCTATAAACTGATGCTCTCTAAAAAATAAATAGCAAATTTATCACTGTCCTATTTGAAATGGATAATGCTATATTTTGGAAAATTAATTGAGGTGTTACACCCTGCAAGAAAAACCAAGAACTCCCCTCTGTGAAAATATTAATGAAGTTAGAACATTACTTAAAAACATAATGCTTGAACTTAAAAATGCATGAAAAGCTAAAAGGGCTGTAATAACTTTAAGAAAGGCCTCTCCAAGCATGAAAATAAATAGCAACATATGTGTAAATATAGTTGAGATTAATCATTTCTTTTCTTAATATCTACTCCCTGAATATGCACATCATCCCAAGTCCTCCTGTGTGCTTGGATGTGCACTTAGCTTGTTTTAAAATGACAGCTACAAAACAAACAGATCCAAAAAGCTTCACAATGAAAAATTTTTAATAAATGTATTAATTTTAGTCTTACCTATAGTTATATAGGGAAAAATAACAATTTGTTGGCTTTTTACAAAGTCTTATACATATTATGAAGTTAGGACAGTTAACGGCAAATGGTGGATACTTGCCCAAATTAAGTTTTGTTATTTTAAACATTTTGTTATTTGCTGATAGGCTTAAACATGAAAAAAGCATGAATTTTAATAGCGAGCATGCTACAGGACATACAGCTGATTACCATTTGTTTTCTGTCTACTTTCTGATGTTTTCAGGACAAAATGAAAACTCTACCTTCATTATATTCACACCTAGGTTGACTTCATTCTGTGAAGTAGGGTTACCACTTCGCAGTACCATTTAAAAAATTGAAAATTAGAAAATTATGGTTTTCAGTAATAGTTCATTCATGTCAGTACTTATTTTTTTAATCTTATAAGCTCAGGTTTTTAATTTTCAACTCATTTTTTTTTAATTTTCAAGGCTTGCTTATGTAATTTGTATGGCTGCTTTTTCTCATCTAATGCATATATTAATTCCAAAAACATTTACTGATAGCATAGTATACACTAGTTTCTGAAAATATATAGATGAAGTTTACTGTTCCTGGTCACAAGAATTGTCCAGTGAGACTTGTGGAGGGGCATGGGGCGGGTTATGATAGCTATACTGTGTGGTGGTAAATGCCATCACAGCAGTTGGGAGCAAGAGACATTTTTAGCTGCCTTGGCAGAGCTGGGGAAGGTCCTTCACAGAGAAGGTAACATTTATATTGCCAGGAAAACCATATTTTGGAAGTTATCAGGAGGAAAGAAATCCAGACAGGAGAAAGAGTACAGCCAAAGGCACAAAAATGTGTATGTAGTTCAGCGGAGAGAAATCCAGTGACTTTCATGGTTGGGGATGGCAGAAAACGTGACTGATGATAAAAAGTTAAATGACCATTCATCAAGTATGTTCCATAAAGGACTCAAAATTTGGGAAGAAGGTTGAATTATAAGATCCCTTTCTGCAGTATAATAGTATCAGTCTACATTTATTTATTGTCAGTCACCTATGTGGTAGAATATATGGTTCTCACCTCAGTGAGCTGTTTGTAAAGTGAGTAATCAGCTTCTAATTTACTTGTTAGCAACTCACAAGTTCACATAAAGAGTTTTCTAACACTTTAGGGGTCCCTATGCTTAAAATAATAATTGAAAACCTGACACTATCTATTGATGAATCATTCTCATAAACTGTTAAAAGCTATTTTGTTTTTTATAAGATGTTCCTGGAAGGACCACACAGTTTGATTATCACTTTCTTTAACAAATTATCTCCTAAGTAAATGGGTTGAAAAGTTGTATAGTGGTTATACTAATTAAGAGATAAAAATTATTGGCCCTGGCTGGTGTAGCTCAGTGGATTGAGCGTGGGCCTGGAAACCACACAATCGTGGTTCGGTTCCCAGTCAGGGCACATGCCTGGTTGCAGGCCAGTTTCCAGCAGGGGACTCAGGAGAGGCGATCATACATTGATATTCTCTTCCTCTCTCCTTCCCTTCCTTTCTAAGGATAAATAAATAAAATCTTTTAAAAAAGAGATAAAAATTATTGCTTTTGTTATTAAAATAGTCAAATAAGTAACTCAATATAATGTTAGCAGATTCCTCTAGGGAAAGAAATTCCTCTAGCGTAATGTACTTATGATTACAACAAGCCTAAATATTTTATTTGGATATTTTCAATTTCAAATAATTTTATACACAAAATTATGTGCCCATGTGAAACCCAAATATTCATAAACATATTGCTTGATGGTATCACAGAACTCTACACCTCTAATTTAAGAATTAGTGTTTGCAATATTCACCAACAATTTTGTAAAAATAAGTTTAGTGTATTCTGCTCAGTTTTTAGAAACATCAAATTTATAGCATTGTGTATTTGTTTTGACAGATCGAATAGCTTAGCATTTGATCCCAGTATCTTGGGAAAGAAGTTCTTTATAAGTAACAGCGGCCCTGCTAGAGTTTTCCCAGTCTAGCCATATCTCTAAGACCTGCCAGTTTTTAAGTGTAGTAGAATAAACGCAGACACACTTTCATGGAGAGAGCATGCCAGCTTTTAATCATCCCTTTAATCACCTTCAGCATCTGCCAGCTTTTTTCTCTGTGGAGGTGCTGCCAATTTTAGCATTACCCCCAAGAGGCAGGTGCAGTATACAAAGATCATGGTGTGGTGTTTTCCAATTGAGTCCCTCTTGGCTTTCAATTGAATGATGTCCCAGACTGGTTTGGCTGAGATCAGATGGATAACTCCTCTCCCCCACCATTTAATATGACGACACCACAGGACCACTGTAGGCCTAAAGGACTGTTGGGTAGTTCCTGAAATAAAGAAGAAACCTCTGAAGAGAAGTTTCAAAATGCAGGTGGATAAAAATAGTGCGAGGTAGGTGGACACCAACATACACATGAACAAAAATAAACAAATTTTAGGAACTGTACAAGATTCATCAACAAATTAGATGCCTTCATTTAAAATAGCAATTCTGATTGCAAAGTAACCTGGTAGGATAAAGTACTGCAGACAGTTTACAAATAAGATAGATTCAAAGAGTGAGCTCCTACTGGGGTAGGATAAATCCTGCCTGAGTACCCTGAAATTCTGAGTTTAAATAATCAATTGCTATTGATTTTTCACTTTTGTTCTGCCAACATTTGGTTATTCCCTGGGTCACACAGCCTTGCCATTTGAGCCAAAGTCAATAAAGAATGTATTCATTCATTACAACTTGTAAATGTAGAATGTAATGCTGAAAAATTACATTTAAGATTTTCTACAGTAAATATCAAACATTTTATGTGGTATTTTAATATCCATGACAAATCTATTTAAAGGGCACCAACAATATAAACTTACACCTTGTAAGGGACTAGTTTTAATGACTTGAAATGTATTATTGTAGGATAAAAAGAATCCAACAATAATTTCTTTGGATCTTGTAGCAGGGTTGTGAATATTAACTTGCTCATATACTAATAATCATGAAGTATTATGATTATTTTCATTATAATTCTTAGAAGCACAAGATACAAATGGAATATTATGGTCTGGCCTTTATTAGCCACATTCATTTCAAAAATAAGCTGTTGGCAAACACATAGAAGTAAAGATTTCCACAGCAATATCAAAGTATAACAGCTTCCAGTTTGTCTTATCATTACAAGAGCTTCTAAAAAGACATAATTAACTATAAAAAGTTCATTCATTTTTAATTATTACATTTGCTCTAAGTATTCTCTTTAATTTTTATTCAAGCAGCAAAATGCTTTACAGTGCTTTTCATAACCAGAAAGCTCTAGCTCAGCAATTTTCAACTTTTTTCATCTCATGGCACACATAAACTAATTATTAACATTTTGCAGCACACCAAAAAATATATTTTTCAACAATCTGACAAAAAAATAAGTATAATTTTGATTGATTTACAAAAACATAATAATAGTAATTACCTGCCCTTTTTTCTTCAAAGTGACTTTTTAAAAAATCAAGTACCTATATTTGAATATAAGAATTTCTGGTACCAAGAATTAACCAATAAGATGCAACCTTATTATGCGACATCACCAATAAGCTGCAACTTTGCTATATGACCTATATATTTATGTTCAAGACAGGGCATTCACATGAGATAGCTATTGTGTTGTCTGCTGTCAGTTTTTTATTTGAGAAAGAGAAAAGAGGTCAGTACCTCTGACTGTCAGGTATTGCATGTTTTAAAAATTCTTGCAGCACTCCATTGAAAATTGCTTCTCTAGTTCTAGCAACCACTTCCAATAACAGTTATCAAATTGATCAGTTTAGTGTGTTTAATTTTTAGTATATAAAGATGGTAAATGTTGCTCAGAATATTTTGGTAAATTAATAAGGTTCTATTTCATCATATCAGCAATTATTTTCTAAGATGTAACATCTATTTATAGTCATTTGTTGATTTCTACCTGCAAACCTCTTTGACAGTAACACTTGGTAGACAGTGTTAACCACAGTCTTACCTCTTTCCATGATTCAGTGTGTGAAATTCTCAAATATATGAACATGGAACATTCCTAGATCTTCTACATATTTCCTACTAGTTGTAGCCTTTGTATATTGCTTGTGCATTTACAGAAATTTTCTCATCAGTCTTCTATTCTACCATCACATTAGACAGTTCCTCTTTTTCACTCATGAGAAAGCAAATACAAGAATATTAAGTTATACCAAGATATAAAATGTTACTTGCAGAATTCAGATTAGAACCCATCCCTGTCTCTTCTAAATCAGTCTCCTTTCCTCCTGCTTAAATTACTCTTTAAGGATAATTCCTCCCGTAAACTCATTAGTTTCAAACAATGGTCCACAACTTCAATGAAGTTTTAGCTACACAATCTCAATCTGACCAATGAAGGTAACTACCATTACACCCAACTTAAAAGTTAACTTATCACTGTTTTTGATCCACTCATTTACTGATGGCACTTAGGCTGTTTCCAGCATTTGGCTATTGTAAATAATGCTGCTATGAACATTGGGGTACATAAGTTCTTTTGGATTGGTGATTTGGGATTCTTAGGGTACATTACCAGCAGCAGAATCACTGGGTCAAAAGGAAGTTTCATTTTTAGTTTTTTTAGGAAATTCTGTACTGTTTTCGATAGTGGCTACACCAATCAGCATTCCCACCAACAATGCACTAGGGTTCCCTTTTACTCACATCCTCACCAACACTGTTGTTTGTTGATTTGTTAACAATAGCTATTCTGACCCATGTGAGGTAATATCTCATTGTGGTATTAATTTGCATCTCTCTGGTGGCTAGTGATGTTGAGCACATTTTCATATGGGCCCTCTGTATGTCTTCTTTTATGAAAGGACAACAAGAGAAGTGTCTATTCAGATCTTTTGCCCATTTTTTATTGTATTGTTTGTTTTCCTGGTATTAAGTCATATGGGTTCTTAATATATTTTGGAGAAACACTGTGCTAAACTTACACAACAGAATAGTATGCAGCAGAAAGAAAGAAGTAACTCCTACCTTTTGTAACAGCAGGGATAGAACTGGAGAATATTATGCTAAGTGAAATAAGACAGTCAGTGAAAGACAAATACCATATGATCTCACTTATAAGAAGAATGTAATGAACAAAATAAACTAATGAACAAAATAGAACTAGAGGCATAGAAACATGGAAGAGACTGAAAGTGACCAGAGGGGAGGGGGATAATGGTGGAAAGAAGGGGAAGAAATTAAACAAAGAACGTGTATAAATATGACCCAGAGATATGGACAACAGGGTGGGAATTCACTGTGAGAGTAGGGAGTGGGATGGATGAAGGAGGACAAAGTAGGGGAAATCAGGACAACTGTAATAGAAAAACAATAAAAAATCATTTAGAAAAATTAAAATAAATATATTAACCAATGTTTCCCAAATATAAATAAATCAATTAATAAATAAACAAACAAACAATACTAGGGACATTCTTATACCTGTCTCTTAGTGTTCATGTTACATGTGCAAGTTTCTCTAGAGAATAAAATAGGAGATGATACAAAAAAAAATAATTAAGACAGCTGCAGGTCAGTGAGGACTCCACAAGGCAAGTGAGAACAAAAGCGGCTGCACCCGCAGCCTCCTGGGCGGCGAGCTATGGCCACTACGGGCAACCTCTGGCTGGTGTGTGAGTGTGGACAAGAAGCGGTGGGGGACCTGGGCCAGTGGCATCATTGGGAAACACAGGCCCCATCTGGGTCCAGTGCCGGGGTGCCTGTGGTGGAGGGAACTCCGGAAGCCAGGCACCTGGTGGGTCTACAACAGACTCCATGGGAGCCATGGGCCTGCTATAGGGTCTGTGAGAGAGAACTGACTCCCTCCCTCCCCGTCTAGACAAGGCTGGGTAATACCAGGCAGAGACCTGTGGGCTTAAGTTTACGTAAAGGGTGGCAAGGGTGGAGTGCCCTGTTCAACTGCGGACTCTGTGGTGGCCAACCTGCCAGCCCACCAGCCAGCCAGCCTGGGGGATTTGAGAAGGACACTGTCACTGCCCATCTTTTGGGATTGGGCTGGGCTGGGCTGAGAGGCAGGCTTTGTGGAAAAGTCTCTATTGGAAAGTGAACTGAGGTGTTCTGTGACAGCAACTTGCTTCATGGCCCAACCGCCCAGCAGCCATCCAGGGGAGGAATGGGAACACCTGGGTCCTGCCAAGGGACTGAGGACAGTGCCAGATACTGCGGGACCCAGGCAGCCTGCCAGGGGTGCAGGCGCCCACATCCCAATCCGGTAGCCTGGCTCGCACACACCCCTGTGCACGCTCAAGGGTCGCACCCGCATACCACCCCACAGAGAGGTCCTGACTTAACTAGAAAAACTGGTTTGGACAGTTTGAAACCTTCAAAGGAAGGTTTTTGTTTTCCTTTTTGTTTGTTTGTTTTGGGGGGATTTTTTTCTCTTTTTTTCCTCTCAAATTCTTTTCTAAGTAATCTTATATTTTTTTAAATATATTTTATTGATTATACTATTACAGTTGTTCTATTCCCCCTTTATTCCCTTTCACCCTGCACACTCCCTCCCCCACCATTCTCCCCCCTTAGTTTATAACCACATGTCTCAAGTTCTAGATTCTATAGTTCCCCCACTATTCTTGCCCTCCCCCCTATCTATTTTCTACCTACCGTCTATGCTATTTTCTGTGCCTTCTCCCCCACTATTCT
>NW_028074621.1:0-1769 GCF_014824575.4 Sturnira hondurensis
AGTGCTTTGAATTCAATATCTGATAGCTGACTTGCCTCTCTTTCATCTGACAATATTTCTGAGACTTCCACTTTTTCTTTCATTTGGGCATTGTTTCTTTGTCTTCCCATTGCTTATGAGACTCTTCTTGTTAGCTTCAGCTTCTTAAATTGGTCTGTTCTGACTTCCTTGGTTTTCGGTGTGAACTTCTGTGGTAGAATACCTGTGAAATTCAGTGGTGCAGTCTGCTGTAGGTGTCTTGATGTTCTCTGCTTCCACCTACTCCTTTCGTTGTGTGTGTGTGTGATCAGTTGGAGGGGGAGGCAAAATGGTTTATGGCAGAAGGAGAGTACTTTACGATATTTACAGTCACATCTGGTGGAGAAGAGATAGAATATCTTTAGGGTCTATATAGTGTTAAGTGTAATTTTCAACCCAATTTGCTGCTTTTAAGAAAGGATAGACCAAAGATCAGTCTCTCCTGTTGGGGAGGGAAGGCTTGTGAGTTGTATCTAGAAAGCAGTGAGGTTGCGGGTGGTCAGATTTTGAGGTTAGGTGAGAGTAAAGAATAGTAAATAGACATAGCATGTGAGCAAGTAGAGTTAATTACTACAGTAATAGAATTCAGGAACCTGTAAAGTGGGCTAAGACCCCAGAGATGTGTTGTGAAGTATTTACAGTGGTATAGAAAGCAACAAACAAACAAACAAGCAAACACACAAAAAAAGGGCAAGAGAAGTCAGGAAAAAGCAAGAAGTTTGGGGTGAAAGGAAGAAGGGCTAAAACAGGAAAAAAGAAAGGAGAGGATCAGAGTACTGAAAGATACAGCAACAATAAAATTTTAAAAAATGTATGATTACTGAAAAAAGGTTTTTAAAAAAGTTAAAAAAAAACAATACCCTCCTTCCTTGTTTGTTTCAAACTGTCCAATCCGGTTTTTCTGGTTTTGGCAGGACCCCTCTGTGTGCTGGGTGAAGGCCTAGGTACACACCCGCCCACCAGCCAGGCTACCAGACTGGGGTCTGGGTGTCCGCCCACACGACAGGCTGCCTGGGTCCCACGGGATCTGCTACTGGTCCTTCCCAGGTCTGTGGCTGGGTGAGAAGCAAGTCAAGCTGCCTTCACAGGAAAACATACCTCAGTTCACTTTCCAGTAAAAAGTTCTCCAGAACGCGTGCCTCTCAGCCCAGCCCAATCCCCAACCTGAGTGTTTAGGGCAATGCTCCTCTCAAATTTCCTGGGCTGGCAGGCTGGTGGGCTGGCGACCACAGAGATCGCAACTGAACACGGCCTCCTGTCCTTGCCAACCTCCCTGCACACCTAGGCAGGCAGGTCTCTGCCACCCAACCCCACCTAGATGGTGAGGGAGGGAGCCAGCTCTTCCAAGGACTGGGCAGCCGGCCCAATGCCCCACTGGGTGCTGGGCTCCCTATGAGTCCTCTGTGGCACTGGCCGGAGACGGAAGCCTCTGCATCCCTAAGGCAGAGCCAGTGGTGGCTCCGAGGCATTTGGGCTGGCCGAGGGCAGCCGGCCCTGCCGCTGCTGCTTTTGTCTTTACTCACACTTGCGGGGGTCACCATGAGTCCTCTGTGGCACATGCCCTTGTCGCTGGCCATAGACAGAAGCTTGTGGGCACTGATCGCTGGGGCAGCCGCGGCTCCGAGGTCTTTCCGCACCGGCCAATGGCTGCTGTGGGCCTGGCTACCTCCATCCTTATTTGTGTCCCTGAGACCCCAACGACCTGTAGCTGTCTGGTTCGTCACTATCTCTGGTCTCTTATTTTCATAAAT
>NW_028074622.1:0-666 GCF_014824575.4 Sturnira hondurensis
TTGTGATAACTGTGTATGGTGCTGGTGGCTCTCAAACATATGGGGGGTATCACTTTTAAATGATATAAATGTCTAACCACTATGCTTTTACAAGTATTATAAAATAATACTGACTGTCAACTGTAATTGAAATATAAAATGTTTTTTAAAAGAATAAACATTTCCCAACTGCTTTGAGAGGAGCCTGATGGATCTTTTCTCCTTGAGGGTGGTATACTCAATACCTCTTAACCTTTTACACCAAACTTCCCTTAATGAGGAAGAACACAGTTCCTCCAAGGATGAACATTTCTGTAGTCTCCTGATTTATCTAGAAAGTTGTGTAAGTTTTGTGTTATTCAGAATTTATCTGTGCCTGATATAATATAAAACTTTTTAAAATATTACCATATGAACGTATGCAACATCACTGAACTACACACTTAAAATGGTGTAAACAGTCAATTTCATGTTATGTACATTTTACCACAATACAAAAATTGCCTGTTTACATTTCTTAAAATTTTTAAAATATATTTTATTGATTATGCCATTACAGTTGTCCCATCCCCCCTCTTCATTCCCCTCCACCCTACACACCCCCTCCCCTACCATTCCCCCCCTTTAATGTCCAGGTGTCACAAGTTCTTTAGATTTTGTATTTCCCATACTATTTTTGCCCTCCCC
>NW_028074623.1:0-620 GCF_014824575.4 Sturnira hondurensis
GACTGTGGGTAGTATCCAGGTTTGTGTGTTCACGTAGTATCTAAAAATACCACTGGATTAGTTAGCAATTTTATATAAAAGTTGGGGTTTTTATCTTTTGTTCAAAATGCATACAGGTGATAACACTGGCCCCCCGTTCTCAAAGGGTTATATGCTAGTGGCTTTCCCCTGTAGAGCCAAAGGCCCAGCAGCCCGCTCTCGCTCACCTCAGGTTGTCTCTCCACCTGTGCTCATTTATACCACTTGTGTGGAGTCTGCTCTTTGGGCCCTTGCCTGTAACCTGTGATTTGTAGAAACATTGGAACCCCAAAGATAAACAGCGTGTTAGGACTGGAGGAACGCAGACTGAGTGGCCTGGCCAGGCCACTCAGAAGATTTGGTGCCAGGAAGAGGTAGATCAGCAGGTCGTCCTTTCTCAGGGCACTAGGTTATGGGCAGGGATTTATGGTAGCCCGGCTATCTCTCAGAACTCAGAGAGTTGCTCAGAAACCCAGCTCTGCAAACTAAACCAACATGGTGAAAATGACTGCTTCATTTACAGAACAGTGGTCATTCCCATTGCTCTCTTTGTGGGCGCTGCTACCAGCCTGGAAGAGACCTGTGAGAGATAATGCAGGCTT
>NW_028074624.1:0-1368 GCF_014824575.4 Sturnira hondurensis
AATAGCTCCTCAGGCTGCTACAGCTAGTGAGACCAGAATAAAAGGTTTGACCAGCTGCAAACCAACAAGAGGAGTAGGTGGAAGCAAAGAACACTGAGATACCTACAAGATACTGCATCACTGAACTTCACTGGCATCCTGCCACAGAAGTTCACACCATAAACCCAGGGAACCAAAACAAATGACTTTAAGAAGCTGAGGCCAACAAGAAGAGCAACACAAACAATGGGAAGACAAAGAAACAATCCCCAAATGAAAGACAAGGAGGAAGTCTCATACAGAACGTTAGATGAAATAGAGGCAAGCCAACTATCAGATATTGAATTCAAAGCACTGGTCATCAGGAAATTCAAAGAGCTTACAACAAGCTACCAGAAACTACAGGGGAGTTACAGTGAACTCTCTGCAAACTATACCAACATGAAAAAGGAAACACAAACCATCAAATGCTGCCTACAAGAGACCCCCTCAGGTCAAATGACCACCACAGACTAAAAGTGAAAGGATGGAAACAAATTTTCCAAGCAAATGGACAAGAAAAAAAAGCCGGGGTAGCAATTCTCATATCAGACACAATAGACTTCAAAATAAGGGCCATAAAGAGAGACCCAGAAGGTCACTTCATAATACTCAAGGGGAGAATCCACCAAGAAGACATTAACATCGTAAATATATATGCACCCAAAATAGGAGCACCCAAATATATAAAGTAAATTCCGGAGGACCTCAAGAAAGATATTGACAGCAACACAATTTTAGTAGGGGATTTTAACACCCTACTGTCTAAATTGGACAAATCTTCCAAACAAAATATCAACAAAGATATTGCAGCATTAAATGACACTCTAGAAGAAATGGACCTAACTGATATATATAGAAATCCCCATCCCAAAGAAGCTAAATACATATTCTTTTCAAGTGCACAGGGAACATTTTCAAAGATAGAACATGATAGGACACAAAACAAGTCTCAAAAACTTCAGGAAAATAGAAATCATACCAAGCATTTTCTCTGATCACAAGGGACTGAAAATGGAAAACAACCCCAAAGGAAAAAAAAACCAAAACACCCAAAAGCATGGGGATTGGATGGTATGCCATTAAACAACGAATGGGTGAAGATTGAAATTAAGGAAGAAATCAGAAAGCTTCTGGAAACAAATGAAAATGAACTCACAACACCCAAAACTTATGGGACTCAGTGAAGGCAGTCCTGAGAGGGAAGTTCATAGCAATACATGCTCACCTAAAGAGGATAGGACCATTTCAAACAATCAACCTAACGAGACGCCTGCAAGAACACAAGGAACAACAACAAAGACATCCCAGAGCAAGTAGACGGAAGGAAATAACCATGATCAGAGCAGA
>NW_028074625.1:0-783 GCF_014824575.4 Sturnira hondurensis
TATATATATATATATATCACATTACATAATTTCCTGCTATTGTCACCGAACAGAGGTCCAAGGTGGGGGGGGCAATATTTGGCCCACTCACGGATGGCAAAAACTCTTACAGAAAACAGGGGCTCCTCCCAAGGATGGTATACTAATACCTATTGGGCTTGTCTGTCCGCTGCCAAAGGAAAGACATTTCTCAATGTCAGAGATTTGTGAAAAGGAAAGGAAAGGTTTACTCAAAGCTATACAGACTTAAAGCAGTGACCCAATGTCCCCATAAAAATATCAAAGTCCTTTAGGATAACCACAGACACCCACCGAAGTTCCTCCCCTCTGCCCTAATTCGGGGTACCATACCTCAGGAAAAGCAGCACATGTCTGTGTTTCAGGTTGCTGGCACCGCGAGCTGTGTCGCCATCGAGGCAGGATCTTCAGTTAATGCAAAGTCATATGGCACTTTCTCATGACTTACTGGCAAAGAGTTCTTTCACTCCTCTTCCAGGCAAAGTCTCTCCTGATTCCCAGGCCACGGGGCCAAAGGGAGCACCCCAAAACCGTGTGGGCCTCTTCTACCAGAGCTGCAGGGGTCCGCACTATGCCAAAAGCACGTGGCTTTCTTCTTCACCTGGACAAGAGGGGGTCCTCACTCTGCCTCAAACCATGTGGCTCGCTCTCTCCAATGGCTGCCACATCTGCATTTAAATTCCCGAACCAGTCCTCCTTTGCAGCCCCATTTGTGACTCCTCCTACAATCAGTTACACCTGCCACGACTCCCATACCCTCCCAGC
>NW_028074626.1:0-839 GCF_014824575.4 Sturnira hondurensis
CATTTATTACAGCATATCCTAAAAACTGTAGTTTCTTCAAACTCTTTTCTTACAAGTTTGGTCAATTTACTTCATTTTTCCCCTTAGGGGGTCCCTATTAATAATGTTTTATCTGCCTAAGCATTCTTTGACACTTTTCAGTTTATTGAATTTTATTTCATTCTTCATTTAATCTATTTTTACAATGACCATCTGTTTTACCTTCTTTTTTATTGTCTTCATTTTAGTCTTAATTTCTGATTTTTTAATTTGCAATTAGTTCCTGAATTCTGAGTTTATCTAAATCTGATATACAGGGTGGGGCAAAAGTAGGCTTATACTTGTTCATAGGCAAAGTAATGCAGAAATTAATAAGTAATAATACAAAAGTAAACTTTCTATACTCACAGCTGTAAACCTACTTTTGCCCCACCTTATATTTTTGCTTTTTTCCTATCTTCTATTTACTTACTTAATGGGTTTTAATTGATTTTTAAATAGTCTTGATTGATATTGTGGATCTGCGTGTGTGGCATTTCACTGCTTAAAGAAAAAAGGGAAAAACAGTCTCTAAACTGGCCTAATAGCATCATCAACGCTTAAGTGTTTTGGAAAGTTAGACTGACAATCATAGTTAAGATTTAGTGTGATCTGTTATAAACGATTTCACACCAGTTTTTTTTTTTTTTTTTTAAGATTTCAATTGTTTATCTTTAGAGGGGAAGGGAAGGAGAGAGGGGGAAAGAAATATCAATGTATGGTTGCCTCTTGTGAGTCCCCTGCTGGGAATTGGCCTGCAACCCAGGCTTGTGCCTGACCAGGAATCAAACTGTGGTTGTTTGGTTTACAGGCTCATGCTC
>NW_028074627.1:0-2684 GCF_014824575.4 Sturnira hondurensis
TTTCAGAGTTGGCGTGGTTTTGGCTTCTGCGAATCCAATGGTCATTTCTCAAGCCTGCACTCACTGAAACTCTTGCAGCACTGATGAACTTGACCTCAGCCATGTACTGGCCTGGCTTTCTTCCCCTTGTTTCTGTCTTCTCTCCTGCCTCCTCCCCTGTCTCATACTCTCCTTTTCTTTGTCCCAGGTTTATAAGGATCAACACACCCTTATTATGGGTAAATAACCTTTGATTGTTGTAATGGAATATTTAAAACTTGATTGACTTGTACACATTCGTAAGGAGTAATGACAACATACAAAGAAAATAAAACATTAAAAATGTACTTTCAAAACATAGAGTTTTTTAAAACACGTAAGTGGTTTTAAACAATATTTTCTGAGACGATCTGAAAATTTCTGGTAATACCCAGAGGTACTCATTGTTAGCATGTGGGCAAGATTCGCACCAGCTGGGAGCGGGCGTTGCTGCCTCAGGAACAGGGGTTAAAATGTTGAGTGGGGCAAGGTTAGCAACGTGGAAAATTATCTTCAGTCATGTTAAAGAAAAACATTTCTTTTCTTAAAGTATATTTTATTGATTATGCTATTACAGTTTCCCCCATTTTCCTCCTTTATGGCCCCTCTCTCCTGTACCCCCCAACCCTCCAGCTTTCCTGTCTTTAGTTCATGCCCACCATTTATGCTTCTTACTCCCTGTACCTTTTCCCCCATTTCCCACCTCTGCCTCCCACTGAAAACCCTCCAGGTGATAGCCATTTCTCTGATTCTTTTCCTGTTCTAGCTGTTTGCTTAGTTTTAGTGTTTGGGATTTTAGATTCAATTGGTGATAGTTGTGAGTTTTTCATTTTACTGTTCATATTATTATCATCTTCTTTTTCTTAGTTAAGTCCCTTTAATATTTCATATAATAAGGGATGGTGATGATGAACTCCTTTAACTTCATCTTAATCTGGGAAGCACTTTACCTGCCCTTCCATTCTAAATGACAGTTTTGCTGGATACAGTAATCCTGGACAGAGGTCCTTGCCATTCATGATTCAAATTCTTCTTTCCAGCTCCTTCTTGCCTGTAGGATTTCTTTCAAGAAATCAGCTGATAATATTTTGGGACTTCCTTTGTAAGTAACTCTCTCCTTTTTCTCTTGCTGCTTTTAAGATTCTCTCTTTACCTTTAACCTCGGGTACCTTAATGATAATGTGCCTTGGTGTGTTTCTCTTTGAGTCCAATTTCTTTGGGGCTCTCTGGGATTCCTGGACTTCCTGGAAGTCCATTTTCTTCGCCAGATTGAGAAAGTTTCCTTTATTATTTGTTCAAGTATATTTTCAACTTCTTGCTCTTGTTCTTTTCCTTCTGGCACCCCTATGATTCTGATTTTAAAGCACTGAAAATTGTCCCAGAGTTTCCTAAGCCTCCTCCCATTTTCTTGAACTCCTGTTTCTTCCTTCTGTTTCAGTTGGATGTTTATTTCTTTCTTCCTTTTGTTCCAAATGGTTGATTTGAGTCCTGGTTTCTTTCCCGTCACTGTTGTTTCCCTGTATATTTTGGTTTATTTCACTTCGGGTAGCCCTCATATGTCTCCTCATTTTGCACCCAAGCTCAATCAGTTCTCTGAGCATCCTGATCAACAGTGTTTTGAACTCCAGATCAGGTAGGTTGGTTATCTCCTGTTCACTTAGCCCTTTCTGTGGAGTTTTTATTTGTTCTTTCTTTTTTTCTTTTTTAAATATTGTATTTATTTATTTTTAGAGAGAGGGGAAGGGAAGGAGAAAGAGTGGGAGAGAAACATTAATGTGTGGTTGCCTCTCATGTGTCCCCTAATGGGAACCTGTCCTGCAACCCAGGCATGTGCCCTGACTGGGAATCGAACCAGCAACCTTTTGCTGTTCTTTCATTTGGGACATACTTCTTTGTCCCAGCACACCTGTTATGTTGCAAGTGGGCTCGGCCTTAGCTATTCTCCAAAGCAGGGCAACCCTCCTTGCTCTGCTGTGGCACTGTGGTGAATGGTACTTTAATTCCTTGGTTGACATAGTTCCATGCAGTTTGGCTTTCTGGTATTTTTAGTTGTATATTGTTTTTAGAATGGTTGTTATCCTTCTTTTGGTTGTGCAAGGCAGAGCAGAGTTTCTGCTAATGCCTCCATCTTGGCCAGAATTCCACATTTGCATTTCAAAGGGACTCAAACCTTAAATCAGGAAAAGCAAAGCTCTAATAGTGCAATTTCAGTTTTTATCAGGAGCATAAAAAAAGGTTTTTGAGGAGAGACTGANTTAAGTGAAACTGATAAAAATAGCTATGCTATCAGTTCCACTCTCTGTGCCTCAGTTTCCTCTTCTGTAGAGTTAGAGTTTAGCAGCTGCATTCCCAGGCCTTTCCTGGCTCTAAAAACCTGGGATCTTGGTGATAGAGCAGGCCAGGTAACAACTGGAGCAGAAAGGTTTACTGGATTATTGCCTGGACTCACTGCTGGCAGCAGGACAAACTGCCATGGGACTCATCTGGCCTTTGCCTCCTTTCCCATTCCCTCCTCCCAGCCGGATGGAGAGGTGAAGAACAGACGGTCTGTAGGACAAAGCCAGATAGCTGGACTCCATGGCGACGGTAGCCCCAAGTGTCCCCAGAATGTGGGTTGTTTGTCCTCAGACCTGTGTAGTTCAGGCTAGGGCAAGCTGTATCTCCTA
>NW_028074628.1:0-951 GCF_014824575.4 Sturnira hondurensis
TGCCTGGGTTGCAGGCCATTTCCTGGCAGGGAACGCATCAGAGGCAGCAATACAGTGATATTTCTCTCCCTCTCTCCTTCCCTTTCCCTCTCTCTGAAAATAAATAAGTAAAATATTTAAAAAAAGAAGTTTAATACATTTGTGCATTGACTAGGATGTGGGAGAGTTGGAAACCACCTTATTTGTCAATTTCCCTTTCCTAGTAGGATAAAAGGCATGGACAGAAGACAGATTTTACTTCTAAATACCTGCCCTAGAGAGTTCACACACTCGTGAACAAGAAGCCAGGGACAGGGTGTTTATTGCAGCAACTTGCTGATGGCAAAGTGCTGGACACACCCAAAATACCTAACACTTGAAGAAAGAATGAAGAGAAACTGTGCTCTGAGTCCTTTTCAAACACTCATTTTATTTATTTATTTATTTTAAAAAAGATTTTTATTCATTTATTTTTAGAGAGGAAGGGAAGGAGAGAGGGAGGGAAACATCAATGTGTGGTTGTCTGTCCTGTCCCCCCTGCTGGGAACTGGCCTGCCACCCAGGCACGTCCCCTGACTGGGGACCGAACCGCGACCGTCCAGTTCGCAGGCCCGTGCTCAATCCACTGAGCTACACCAGCCAGGGCTCAAACACTCATTTTATTGACACATAATTAACGTGTCATAAAACCCACACTCCTAAAGTGCACAATTCAGTGTTTTTTGAATATGCTCACATGGTCATGCAACCAACACCACTCTCTAATTCCACATTTCCTCACCCCCCCCCCGCCCCCGAAGGAAACCCTGTACCTTGTTGCACTCTCTCCTCATTCCCCGCCCCCCAAGCACCTGGGAGCCACTAATCTACATGCTGTTTCTAAGGATTTATTCATAAATGAGATGCTACGATATGCAGGATTTTGTGTTTGACTTCTCACACTTATAATAATAATGTTTTCAAGGTCTGTGT
>NW_028074629.1:0-8057 GCF_014824575.4 Sturnira hondurensis
ACATTTATCACCTGATGGTTCTAGCAATGGGGACTGATTTCCAGCTGTCACAAGTCAGAGGGGAAGGTCCCTGCTGAGGACAGACGTCCAAACAGGTGATTGGTCCAGTCCTGGCACATGTACTCTCCCTGTATTTCCTGATCCTACGCTGGGTGCTCAGTCACAGTTCTGGAACCTTCCCTTCCTCAGGTGGGACCCAGCCTCCCCCCTGACTTCTCACAGAATGTTTTCTTCCCACAGGCAGAGGCAGGAAGAGCTATGCTACAAGGCTGCCTATAAGTCTGGGTTGTTGGGGAGGTGACATCTGGGACCCTTGGGAGAGTGTGGGCTGGAGTCTGTGAGGGGGGCTCCCCCACCCCATAACTCTGCTGTGTGTCTTCCTCAAACAGCGACAGTGCCCAGGGCTCTGAGGTGTCTGACAGCTCCTAAGGGTGAGACCCTGAGGGCACGAAGTGGGGGGCATTTGGATCAAGGGGCACAAATGGGTTTTGGGGAGTCTCAGACTGGGACATTTGGAGCATGAGGTGGGCTGTGGGACAGTGGGACACTTCTGAGACTGACCTGAACTTCTTCATCACAACTTTCTTTCCCAGCACGACAGAGACGATTTGTGCAGGACTCGGAGCTGAAATTGTCAGTCTAGCCTCCCCTCTGGGATGGTGAATTCCCGACTGCTCTCTGTACATTAATACTGAAGTGTATGTATATATATTTTATATGTATTTATATATTTGTATATATAAATAAAAGTGATGGAAATTAAAAGGTCCAAAGTATGTGGTTTGTGGTAGGTATTATTTGATCTACACCTTCACCCCATTTATTAACCCATTTAAGTTACTTTAAATTCATAAACTCACAATCAGGTTTGGAAATAACCCAGGTGGGACAGACTCTGTGTCACAGGACAAGGGGACCTCAGGGCTCCTCAGTGATGTTCCCTTTGACCCCCTGTGCTCCATGCACTACTCAGGGTTTCTTCCCACGCATTCGAATGTGACCTTTTGGAGCCTCTGGCCATGGTTGTTGAGTCCCCTGATTCTAACCCACTGCTGCATTGTTGCCTAGGAGTCACCCCAAGCTTTCAGGCCCCCCTTTTGTAGACCTCAGGATTGTCCGTGTGGGGTCAGAGAGCTGACCAATCAGAAGGTGAGAATGTCTGCCTAAAGTAGGAACTGTCCCTGCGTCCACTGTCCTTAACCCACTGCAGACACTTCTCATTCTGCAGATGCTGAGCATTGGAAGGTCATGGCCAAGGAACCCATGTCCTTAGTGCCTTCCTCTGAGAGTTCCTCCCCAAGAGAGAGCCCTCGGGCCACAGGGTCAGTCTGGCTGCTGAGCTGAGAACAGAACCAGGAGCCCAGGGACCAGCGAGGCAGGAGGGAGAGGTGTGGGGAAGCTCCCAGGGTTCCAGGCTGCAGGGGCTGGGTGTTCTGACGGGGCTGTGAGCGGTGGGAGGAGGCCATCAAGGGAGCCAGGACCGGCAAGAGGACAGAATAAGGATGGACGCTGCACCTCACTGTCCTCACAGTGGGGACGTTCATCCTGGTGACCCACCCAAGGTTGGTGACAGCCAGTTCTCCCCATTATAAATTCACCATTTGGTGTTTGTCATTCATGAGTAATTGACAGGGACATGTTCTGAGATTGCCGTGCTGTGCCCTTCACCACTTCCACACTCACCCTCCTTAGTCCCTCTCATAACTTCCACCCAAGTCAGTGACAACATGGTGGTTGTCCCGTGTCAGCCCTGACACTTATCAGTAGGATGCAGAGGACTGCAGGGGGGAGTAGGAAGTGATATTGTTGTGACTACATATCATGTCAGATGGGTACTAGGTTTAATGGGGAGGTCATTTAATAAGCTATACACACACACACACACACACACATATGCTTAATCACTGCTTCACAGATAAAACTAATACAATGTATATTAAGTGTAATTGAGAAATTAAAGAATTACCTCATGGACACAGACAACGATGGTATTTGCATGGGAGAGGGGTGGGTGAAGATGGGAGAGTGTATGGGGGGATAAATGGTGATGGAAAAAGAAAAAAATAAAATAATTATTTTAAGTTAAAAGAAGTGCTAAGTGGACCAGTGTGAGGGACTTGGGGACAGAGTGTGGACCAGAGAAGGAGCTGAAGGAACAGGCCCAGAGACAAACACCATGAAGGGAGCTCCTGGCCCAGATGTCCCTGCACCCCAATGACATGTGACTCTAAGCTCAGCGGGTCCCCAGGAACAGGGGACACTTTCTCTGCCTCCTGCCTGCTGCTCCTGAGGGCGTCTCAGTAATGGCCATCGCTGTCCCCAGATGTGCCTGAGGGTGACCTGCATGGGACAAGTTTGCTCTGTGTTAGAGATGTCCCAGGCTCCCCTTGCACACAGTGTCACTGACGAACAGATGACATGATAGTGGCATCTCTGTGGGAGGTCAGGACCACACACTCTGTCCCTGTAACTGGGGTCAGGAGCCGCCCTGCCTGACCTGTCCCTGCACAGAGCTGTGGGGCTCAGACCAGCCAGGTGGGGGCTCCCTCAGGTCCACTCTCAGGGCAGAACCAGGAGGGGTCAGCCCAGGAGGGACTGGGACCTGTGGGTGGGCAGCACTCAGGGTGGCACTGTGCTGAGCCTGCCTGGTCCTGAGCTGCGCCTCCTGCCTTGGTGGGGGACAATTAGAGGGTGGGGAAGTGCTGGGGTGTTTCAGGTGGGGCCAGACTCAGGAGGGTCCCTGCAGGTCCCTGTGCCCTGCAGGCCCTGTCAGTGACAGAGAGGGGTCAGTCCCTTTGCTACCTGTGCCCAGACTTGTATGGCCGTGGAGTTAGGGTTGGGTGTGAGGTCAGGAGTGGGAATTAGTGTGCAGAGTTTGGGTTATGACTTAAATATCCGTGATCGTGAAATAAGACCCAATGACAGACACACTCGCAGCTACAGACAGAAGGACACAGAGAAGTGTCTGCCCCTCAGTGACCCCCCCCCAAAACACACACACTTGTCCTGTTTCAAATCCCCTGCAGGAGGCGCCAGCCTCACAGGAAGTTCTGCTGGGGCGTCGGCACCCTCCCCTGTGGTTACTGTGTGAGTGAGTGTCACTCATGTTTCTGTCTCTCATTGAATGGGGACACCCCTCTGACCTCTCATAACCCAAGGCAGTAGGGAAGGAAAAAGAATTTGGAGAGAGATGAAGACCCATTATTTTTCAAGTCTGCCAGAATGGGTACGTGTTATGAAAACAACTAATATATGGGTCTTCTTTTTTTAAAAAAAGACAATCATGAATCAGACAATTCCTTCCTCAGTAATTGAACAGAGTGGGTCACATTTGGAAATACGGTGGAAAGAATGCACCTTGGGCCATGCTGTGGCCTGAAGGTTTGTGTCCATAAATCCATGTGCAGAACTTAGAACCCCGGCCCTGTGCTGAAATAAAGAGGCCCCGCCCATCTGTAAGGACTAATCACCATCTTCCAAACCAACCTGTTCGCCGCAAATTAGAATTACAGAGTTGTTTTTTCTTCTTTCCCACAAGGTTAAGGGAAAAAAAAAGACAAGATTATGTCAGGTGTCACACAAATTGTTCTTCCCTGGGTGGGAGGAGGTGTGTGGGGCCAGGAGGAGAAGGGGAAGGGATGACAAAGTACAGATTGGCAGTGACAGAACAGTGATGGGGATGCAAAGGACGACCTGGGGAATACAGCTGGTGACACTGTAATGGCTGTGTATGGTGCCGGGTGGTAATTAGACCTAATGGGGAAACCGCTTTGTAAATTCTATAAATATCTAATCACTGCTATGCACCTAACACTCATATAATATTGTGTGACCATTGTAAAAAAGAAAAGAAAGAAATACTAGGATCCCTTTGTTAAAAAATGCTTTAGGCCCTGGCTGGGAAGTTCCGATTGGTTAGAGTGTCAACCCCATTTGCCAAGGTTGTGCATTTAACCCCAGGTCAGGGCACACACAAGAATCAACCAATGAATGTAAATAAGGGGAACAATAGATCTCTCTTTCTCTCTCCTTCTCTCCCTCCCTCTCCCTTTCTCTGAAATCAATTTTTTAAAAAAGTCTAAAAAAAGAATCACCTGATGCAGGAAAGACTTGTCTGGCCAAGATGGAGGCGCAGGTAGGTACAGTTTGCCTCCTCCCACGAACAAGAGAAGGAAAACAACAAGTTTAAAAACAAAACAATAACCAGGAATGCCAGAAAATCGAACTGCATGGAATTCCAACCACCAGGGAGTTAAAGGAGACACATTCACCCAGTCCTTGATGAGGGGCAGAGATGGGCAGCCGAGCTGAGGGGACTCGATGCAAGGCAGCAGCTGAAGGACTGAGAGGGAGAGGCAGTGGCAGGTGACCTGGTGAGGTGGGGACCCGCGGAGCAGGGCTCCCACATTCGTGTGTGGATGAAGCAGGAGGAACGACTGGGGAGAGAGACAGACTGCGCACCCAGGACTCCAGGGTGGGGAAATGAAGCCTCAAACCTCTAACTCTAACATCCTGTGAGGGTTGTGGTAGTGGTGGGAGAAACCCCCAGCTCCACAGGAGAGTTCGTGGGGGAGACCTACGGGGTCCCAGGATGTACACAAACCCACCCACCTGGTCATCAGCACCAGAAAGGCCCAATTTGCTTATGGGAAGCGGGGGAAGTGACTGAATGTGGGGCGAGAGCTGAGCAAACCCCAGTGTTCCCTCTTGGACCCCTCCCCCACATGCAGAGCCACAACACAGTGACTTGCGATCCCCACCCTCGTAAATAACCAAGGCTCCACCCTTGACTGTGTAACAGGCGAGCCCAGATGAAAATGTATGGCCCAAAGGAAGGAAAAGATGAAAGCTCCAAAAATAGAACTAGGCAATGGAGAGAGAGCCAGCCTCTCAGATGCACACTTCAAAGCCCTGGTGATCAGGATGCTCACAGAAATGGTGGCGTATGGTTGCAACACAGAGGAAGAAGTGAAGGTTATTTAAAGTGAAATAAAGGAAGGTGTACAGGGAACCAACCATGAAGGGAAGACAATAGGGAATGAAATCCATCGTTTGCAGCAGAAGAAAGACATAAACTTTCAACCACGAACCAGAATGAAGAAACAAGAATTCAAAATACGAGGAGAAGCTTAGGAATCCCCAGGACAACTTTAACCATCCCCCCACCCAACTAATAAGGGTGCCAGAAGGAGAAGAGGAAGAGCAAGAAACTGAAAACGTATTGGAAAACACAATGAAGGAGAACTTCCCTCATCTGGCAAAGAAAACAGACTTTCAGGAAGACCAGGAAGCTCAGAGTCTCAAAGAAACTGGACTGAAAGATACAGGATCCAGAGGAGAACACACCAAGGTGCATCACACTTACATTACCCAACATGAAGGATTAGGAGAGCACCTTAAAAACCACAAGAGAAAAGGAGACACTTGACTGCAAAGAAGTTCCCATAAGACTATCAGCTGATTTCTCAAAAAAAAAAAAAAAACCTTCCAGGCAAGAAGGGGATGGAAATAACTATTCGAGGTCAGAAAAGGCAGGGACCTAAATCCAAGATTGCTCTCTCCAGCAAAGCTTTCATTTAGAATGGAAGGGCAGAAAAACTGCTTCCCAGATAAGGTCAAGTTCAAGGACTTCCTCATCACCCAGCCCTTAGTCTATGAAATGTTAAAGGGTCTTATTGAAGACAAAGAAGATGATCAAAAATATGAACAGTAAGACAATAACAAATTCACAACTAACAACGAATGAACCTAAAAACAAAAACAAAACAAAAAGAGGCAAACAACTAGAACAGGAACAGAATCACAGAAATGGAAATCACATGGAGGGTTATGGGTGGGGAGGAGGTGCGGGGAGAGTGGGGGAAAAGGCACAGGGAAGAAGAAGCATAAATGGAGGGTACAACATAGGCAGGGGGAGGTTAAGAATAAAATAGGAAATGGAGAAGCCAAAGAACTACTATGTATGACCCATGGACGTGAACTAAGGCAGGGGAACAATGGTGGGGCAGGTACAGCATGGAGGGGAATAAAGGGGAGACAAAATGGGACAACTCTAACAGCATAATCAATAAACTATATATGAAAAATTAATAAAATACAATAAACATAACATTCTCAAAATAATATGTACATAACAAAAGAGGGGTCGTTTATGATTTTGGTTTTAATTTGCAGAGACACAGAAAGGAACGAAGAAACGGAGAGAGACATCCCTGTGAGAGAGACACAGCAATCAGTTGCCTCTGTCTGTGACCAGGAATCCAACCCGGGCATCCTTTTGCTTTGTGGGATGACCCCCAACCAACGGAGCCACACTACTCAGGAGGCAAGAGATTTAAAGCACCTGTTAGAGGCTACACTTGCAATCTAATCTCATTTATCTGTGGAATCTAATAAACAAGATAAACCACAAGCCACAAACACAAGGCCCTTGGGCAAAATCGGGCCCTCCACCTAGTTTAATTCCTCCCAGCTCCTTGTTTCTACCTGGCCACAGGGCCTCGCTCCTTGTCCCTAGTTAAGGAGTAGTTACATCTATACAGTCCTAAAATCACAGTCAGCCCTTTGACGGGAACCACGAGGCGGACGTGGTCCCCAGTGAAAATGAGTTTGACACCCCTGAAATGGACAGAGGCGAGGACACAGGGAACAGACTGACAGCTCAGAGAGGGAGGAGGGGAGGAGAGGGGAGGAGGGGAAGGGATTAGCACAGAGACTCTGACTACTGCGGGCTGTTGCCCAGAGGGCAGGGAGTTGAGGGCAGGGACCAAGTGGGCAAAAGGGGGGACATGGGACATCAGTGATAATGACAACAATAAAAGTAGTTAAAAATTAAAAAATTAAAAAGCAACATAGTGTGAGGTCTGCTGATTCTCAGCTGATACCAGTACCACCCACAATCCAGTGATTCCAAACATTTTTAGGCCAATCAGTCACCAACATTCCAAAGGATCAGATTTTACCATTGACAATTAAAATTTTGTCATTTTTGATATTCATTTCCCAGGAGAGGGCCACAAATAATATTCAGAATCTAATCTACAATGATTACATGCAATACTTTATTCACATTTGTTTAAAATTAACTTTCATTAAATAAATAAATACATTTCATACAGAACTCTGTCCTTTGTTCCTGGTTACCTCTCTCCCAGGGGCGAGAAAATCTCCTTATGTCCAGGAAAATCCGATTGGATGGAGTGGGAGGGACAGGAAGTGAGTGAGGTGGGAGGAGCCACCTGCCTGATAAAAGGGGCTTGCTGGTCGACCTCACTCCAGAGCTGAGCCAGCAGGGGAAGCAGCTGGAGACCAGAAGAGGACCTAGTGCCCGAGAGGTGAGTCCGAGGTTTTGACTTTCCACTTTCTACAGAAGGTTCTGCAAGTGCTGTCTGATGTCTGAGGCCAGCTCACTGCCAGGCACGGGGTGGACATTTAGGGGTGAATGGCCCTTGATGGGGGCAGTGGACAGAATGTAGATGTTCAACCCCAGGTGGCAGAAATAACCTGGTCGTCTTCATCCTGAGTCAGATGGGAGATGGGTGGACCCTGCGAGGTGGTAAGTGCAGCATCAGCCACTGACTTCCTCGGCCTCTCAGCTTCTGCTGTGGGTCTCAGCCACACTCACTTGTAGCATTTCTGGGTCTCAGCCAGCACTGTCCACAGGATATATAAAGTCACACAGACACGTCATCGTGAAGTAGGGCGTTTTTTAAAGTTTTCACTTACTGATGTGAGGGAGAAAGAAGCATGGATTTGTTGTGAACTCCTTTCTGAATTCGCTGGTTGCTTCTAGTCTGAGCCCTGCCTGGGGATTGAACCTGCCACCTTGGGGTATCAGGACCTTCCTGTAACCAGTGAGCTCCCCAGCCAGGGCTCGCCTGGTTTTCTAGAAGCCACACGTACAAGTAAAACCAAACAAACAAACCAAGCCCTTTATCATAACTGGCAAAAGGCAGTCATTTCAACATGTCATCAATTTCAGAAGTTCATTGGCAGGTGGCTTATCCTCCTGTCCTGTGATGTCTTCAAATTCCAGGTACATCTCATGCCCAACCCCG